>NC_133407.1:73767500-74075000 GCF_049350105.2 Macaca mulatta | reverse complement strand
AGCTTCTTTCTCTTTGTTATCAGAGGATATTTCCTTTGGCCCTATAGTCTTCAAAGGGATCCGATATTTCTGTTCTCAGATTCCACATAAATAAGGCTAGCAAAGAGATCCACGAAATACAGATATAACTCTGTGAGTGGAAGTCACACATCACAGAGCAGTTTCTCAGAAAGCTTCTTTCCAGATTTCAAATGATGATATTTCCTTTCTCACCATAGCCCTCTATGGGCTTCCAAATATCACTTTGCCAATACCACGAGAACTGTCTTAGCGAAAGGCTTCTTGAGGGGAAAGCTGTAACTCTGTGAGATGATTTCACAGAACACAGAGAAGTTTCTCAGAAAGCTTCTTTCTCTTTGTTATCAGAGGATACTTCTTTCTTCCCTATAGTCTTCAAAGGGATCCGACATATCTGTTCTCAGATTCCACAGAAATAAGGCTAGCAAAGAGGTCCACGAAATACAGATGTAACACTGTGAGATGAATTAACAGAACACTAACCAGTTTCTCAGAAAGCTTCTTTCCAGATTTCAACTGAGGATATCTCCTTTTTCACCTTAGCCCTCTATGGGCTTCCAAATATCACTTTGCCAATTCCACAAGAACTGTCTTAGCGAAAGGCTTCTTGAGGGGAAAGCTGTAACTCTGAGAGATGATTTCACAGAACACAAAGAAGTTTTTCAGAAAGCTTCTTTCTCTTTGTTATCGGAGGATATTTCCTTTTGCACTGTAGTGTTCAAAGGGATCCGAAATATCTGTTCTCAGATTCCGCAGAAATAAGGCTAGCAAAGAGATCCATGATATACAGATATAACTCTGTGAGTGGAAGTCACACATCACAGAGCAGTTTCTCAGAAATCTTCTTTCCATATTTCATCTGAGGATATTTCCTTTTTCACCATAGCCCTCTATGGTCTTCCAAATATCACTTTGCCAATTCCACAAGAACTGTCTTAGCGAAAGGCTTCTTGAGGGGAAAGATGTAACTCTGTGAGATGATTTCACAGAACACAGAGAAGTTTCTCAGAAAGCTTCTTTCTCTTTTTTATCGGAGGGTATTTCGTTTGGCCCTATAGTCTTCAAAGGGATCCGAAATATCTGCTCTCAGATTCCACAGAAATAAGGCTAGCAAAGAGATCCACGAAATACAAATGTAACTCTGTGAGTGGAAGTCACACATCACAGAGCAGTTTCTCAGAAAGCTTCTTTCCAGATTTCAAATGTTGATATTTCCTTTTTCACCATAGCCCTCTATGGGCTTCCAAATATCACTTTGCCAATACCACGAGAACTGTCTTAGCGAAAGGCTTCTTGAGGGGAAATCTGTAACTATGTGAGATGATTTCACAGAACACAGAGAAGTTTCTCAGAAAGCTTCTTTCTTTTTTTTACCGGATGATATTTCCTTTGGCCCTATAGTCTTCAAAGGGATCCGACATATCTGTTCTCAGATTCCACAGAAATAAGGCTAGCCAAGAGATCCATGAAATACAGAGGTAACTCTGTGAGATGAATTAACAGAACACTAAGCAGTTTCTCAGAAAGCTTCTTTCCAGATTTCATCTGAGGATAATTCCTTTTTCACCATAGCCCTCTATGGGCTTCCAAATATCACATTTCCAATTCCAGAAGAACTGTCTTAGCGAAAGGCTTCTTGAGCGGAAAGCTGTAACTCTGTGAGATGATTTCACAGAAAACAGAGAAGTTTCTCAGAAAGCTTCTTTCTCTTTGATATCGGAGGATATTTCCTTTGGCACTGTAGTATTCAAAGTGATCCGAAATATCTGTTCTCAGATTCCACAGGAATAAGGCTAGCAAAGAGATCCACGAAATACAGATGTAACTCTGTGACATGAATTAACAGAACACTAAGCAGTCTCTCAGCAAGCTTCTTTCCAGATTTCATCTGAGGATATTTCCTTTTTCACCATAGCCCTCTAGGGGCTTCCAAATATCACATTGCCAATTCCCCAAGAACTGTCTTAGCGAAAGGCTTCTTGAGGGGAAAGCTGTAACTCTGTGAGATGATTTCACAGAACACAAAGAAGTTCCTCAGAAAGCTTCTTTCTCTTTGTTATCGGCGAATATTTCCTTTGGCCCAATAGTCTTCCAAGGGATCTGAAATATCTGTTCTCATTTCCACAGAAATAAGGCTAGCAAACAGATCCATGAAAAAGAGATGTAACTCTGTGAGTGGAAGTCACACATCACAGAGCAGTTTCTCAGAAAGCTTCTTTCCAGATTTCATCTGAGGATATTTCCTTTTTCACCATAGCCCTCTATGGGCTTCCAAATATCACTTTGCCAATTCCAGAAGAACTGTCTAAACGAAAGGCTTCTTGAAGGGAAAGCTGTAACTCTGTGAGATGATTTCACAGAACACAAAGAAGTTTCTCAGAAAGCTTCTTTCACTTTGTTATCGGAGGATATTTCCTTTTGCCCTATAGTCTTCAAAGGGATACGAAATATCTGTTCTCAGATTCCACAGAAATAAGGCTAGCAAAGAGATCCACGGAATACAGATGTAACTCTGTGAGAAGAATTAACAGAACACTAACCAGTTTCTCAGAAAACTTCTTTGCAGATTTCATCTGAGGATATTTCCTTTTTCACCATAGCCCTCTATGGGCATCCAAATATCACTTTTCCAATTCCACAAGAACTGTCTTAGCGAAAGGTTTCTTGAGGGGAAAGCTGTAACTCTGTGAGATGATTTCACAGAACACAAAGAATATCTCAGAAAGCTTCTTTCTCTTTGTTATCGCAGGATATTTCCTTTGGCCCTATAGTCTTCAAAGGGATCGGAAATACCTGTTCTCAGTTTCCACAGAAATAAGCCTAGCAAAGAGATCCACAGAATACAGATGTAACTATGTGAGTGGAGGTCACACATCACAGAGCAGTTTGTCAGAAAGCTTCTTTCCAGATTTCATCTGGGGATATTTCCTTTTTCACCATAGCCCTCTATGGGCTTCCAAATATCACTTTGCCAATTCCACAAGAACTGTCATAACGAAAGGCTTCTTGAGGGGAAAGCTGTAACTCTGTGAGATGATTTCACAGAACACAAAGAAGTTTCTCAGAAAGCTTCTTTCTCTTTGTTATCGGAGGATATTTCCTTTGGCCCTATAGTCTTCAAAGGGATCCGAAATATCTGTTCTCAGATTCCACAGAAATAAGGCTAGCAAAGATATCCACGAAATACAGCTGTAACTCTGTGAGATAAATTAACAGAACACTAAGCAGTTTCTCAGAAAGCTTCTTTTCAGATTTCATCTGAGGATATTTCCTTTTTCACCATAGACTTCTATGGGCTTCCAAATATCACTTTGCCAATTCCACAAGAACTGTCTTAGCGAAAGCCTTCTTGAGGGGAAAGCTGTAACTCTGTGAGATGATTTCACAGAACACAAAGAAGTTTCTCAGAAAGCTTCTTTCTCTTTGTTATCGGAGGATATTTCCTTTGACCCTATAGTCTTCAAAGGGATCCGAAATATCTGTTCTGAGATTCCACAGAAATAAGGCTAGCAAAGAGATCCACGAAATACAGAGGTAACTCTGTGAGATGAATTAACAGAACACTAAGCAGTTTTTCTGAAAGCTTCTTTCCAGATTTCATCTGAGGATAATTCCTTTTTCACCATAGCCCTCTATGGGCTTCCAAATATCACATTTCCAATTCCAGAAGAACTGTCTTAGCGAAAGGCTTCCTGAGCGGAAAGCTGTAACTCTGTGAGATGATTTCACAGAAAACAGAGAAGTTTCTCAGAAAGCTTCTTTCTCTTTGATATCGGAGGATATTTCCTTTGGCACTGTAGTCTTCAAAGTGATCCGAAATATCTGTTCTCAGATTCCACAGGAATAAGGCTAGCAAAGAGATCCACGAAATACAGATGTAACTCTGTGACATGAATTAACAGTACACTAAGCAGTCTCTCAGCAAGCTTCTTTCCAGATTTCATCTGAGGATATTTCCTTTTTTACCATAGCCCTCTATGGGCTTCCAAATATCACATTGCCAATTCCCCAAGAACTGTCTTAGCGAAAGGCTTCTTGAGGGGAAAGCTGTAACTCTGTGAGATGATTTCACAGAACACAAAGAAGTTTCTCAGAAAGCTTCTTTCTCTTTGTTATCAGAGGATACTTCCTTTGGCCCTATAGTCTTCAAAGGAATCCGACATATCTGTTCTCAGATTCCACAGAAATAAGGCTAGCAAAGAGGTCCACGAAATACAGATATAACACTGTGAGATGAATTAACAGAACACTAAGCAGTTTCTCAGAAAGCTTCTTACCAGATTTCACCTTAGGATATTTCCTTTTTCACCATAGCCCTCTATGGGCTTCCAAATATCACTTTGCCAATTCCAGAAGAACTGTCTTAGCAAAAGGCTTCTTGAGGGGAAAGCTGTAACTCTGTGTGATGATTTCACAGTACACAAAAAAGTTTCTCAGAAAGCTACTTTCTCTTTGTTATCGGAGGATATTTCCTTTTGCCCTGTAGTCTTCAAAGGGATCCGAAATATCAGTTTTCAGATTCCGCAGAAATAAGGCTAGCATAGAGATCCACGAAATACAGATATAACTCTGTGAGTGGAAGTCACACATCATAGAGCAGTTTCTCAGAAAGCTTCTTTGCAGATTTCATCTGAGGATATTTCGTTTTTCCCCATAGCCCTCTATGGGCTTCCAAATATCACTTTGCCAGTTCTAAAAGAACTGTCTTAGCGAAAGGCTTCTGAGGGGAAAGCTGTAACTCTGTGAGATGATTTCACAGAACACAAAGAAGTTTCTCAGAAAGCTTCTTTCTCTTTGTTATCAGAGGATATTTCCTTTGGCCCTATAGTCTTCAAAGGGATCTGAAATATCTGTTCTCAGATTCCACAGAAATAAGGCTAGCAAAGAGATCCACGAAATACAGATGTAACTCTGTGAGTGGAAGTCACACATCACAGAGCAGTTTCTCAGAAAGCTTCTTTCCAGATTTCAAATGATGATATTTCCTTTCTCACCGTAGCCCTCTATGGGCTTCCAAATATCACTTTGCCAATACCACGAGAACTGTCTTAGCGAAAGGCTTCTTGAGGGGAAAGCTGTATCTCTGTGAGATGATTTCACAGAACACAGAGAAGTTTCTCAGAAAGCTTCTTTCTCTTTGTTATCAGAGGATACTTCTTTCTTCCCTATAGTCTTCAAAGGGATCCGACATATCTGTTCTCAGATTCCACAGTAATAAGGCTAGCAAAGAGGTCCACGAAATACAGATGTAACACTGTGATATGAATTAACAGAACACTAAGCAGTTTCTCAGAAAGCTTCTTTCGAGATTTCACCTTAGGATATTTCCTTTTTCACCATAGCCCTCTATGGGCTTCCAAATATCACTTTGCCAATTCCACAAGAACTGTCTTAGCGAAAGGCTTCTTGAGGGGAAAGCTGTAACTCTGTGAGATGATTTCACAGAACACAAAGAAGTTTCTCAGAAAGCTTCTTTCTCTTTGTTATCGGAGGATATTTCCTTTTGCACTGTAGTCTTCAAAGGGATCCGAAATATCTGTTCTCAGTATCCACAGAAATAAGGCTAGAAAGAGATCCACGAAATACAGAGGGAACTCTGTGAGATGAATTAACAGAACCCTAAGCAGTTTCTCAGAAAGCTTCTTTCCAGATTTCATCTGAGGACATTTCCTTTTTCACCATAGACCTCTATGGACTTCCAAATATCACTTTGCCAATTCCACAAGAACTGTCTTAGCGAAAGGCTTCTTGACGGGAAAGCTGTAACTCTGTGAGATGATTTCACAGAACACAAAGAAGTTTCTCAAAGAGCTTCTTGCTCTTTGTTATCGGAGTATATTACCTTTGGCCCTATAGTCTTAAATGGGATCCGAAATATCTGTTCTCAGATTCCACAGAAATAAGGCTAGCAAAGAGATACACGAAATACAGATGTAAATCTGTGAGTGGAAGTCACACATCACAGATCAGGTTTTCAGAAAGCTTCTTTCCAGATTTCATCTGAGGATATTTCCTTTTTCACCATAGACTTCTATGGGCTTCCAAATATCACTTTGCCAATTCCACAAGTACTGTCTTAGCGAAAGGCTTCTTGAGCGGAAAGCTGTAACTCTGTGAGATGATTTCACAGAACACAAAGAAGTTTCTCAGAAAGCTTCTTTCTCTTTGTTATCGGAGGATATTTCCTTTGACCCTATAGTCTTCAAAGGGATCCGAAATATCTGTTCTGAGATTCCACAGAAATAAGGCTAGCAAAGAGATCCACGAAATACAGAGGTAACTCTGTGAGATGAATTAACAGAACACTAAGCAGTTTCTCAGAAAGCTTCTTACCAGAATTCACCTTAGGATATTTCCTTTTTCACCATAGCCCTCTAAGGGCTTCCAAATATCACTTTGCCAATTCCAGAAGAACTGTCTTAGCAAAAGGCTTCTTGAGGGGAAAGCTGTAACTCTGTGTGATGATTTCACAGAACACAAAAAAGTTTCTCAGAAAGCTACTTTCTCTTTGTTATCGGAGAATATTTCCTTTTGCCCTGTAGTCTTCAAAGGGATCCGACATATCTGTTCTCAGATTCCGCAGAAATAAGGCTAGCAAAGAGATCCACGAAATACAGATATAACTCTGTGAGTGGAAGTCACACATCATAGAGCAGTTTCTCAGAAATCTTCTTTCCAGATTTCATCTGAGGATATTTCGTGTTTCCCCATAGCCCTCTATGGGCTTCCAAATATCACTTTGCCAGTTCTAAAAGAACTGTCTTAGCGAAAGGCTTCTTGAGGGGAAAGCTGTAACTCTGTGAGATGATTTCGCAGAACACAAAGAAGTTCCTCAGAAACCTTCTTTCTCTTTGTTATCGGAAGAAATTTCCTTTGGCCCTATTGTCTTCAAAGGGATCCGAAATATCTGTTCTCAGATTCCACAGAAATAAGGCTAGCAAAGAGATACACGAAATACAGATGTAATTCTGTGAGATGAATTAACAGAACACTAAGCAGTTTCTCAGAAACCTTCTTTCTAGATTTCATCTGAGGATATTTCCTTTTTCACCATACCTTCATTGGGCTTCCAAATATCACTTTGCCAATTCCACAAGAACTGTCTTAGCGAAGGCTTCTTGAGGGGAAAGCTGTAACTCTGTGAGATGATTTCACAGACACAAAGAAGTTTCTCAGAAAGCATCTTTCTCTTTGTTATCGGAGGATATTTCCTTTGGCCCTATAGTCTTCAAAGGGATCCGAAATGTCTCTACACAGATTCCACAGAAATAAGGCTAGCAAAGAGATCCTCGAAATACAGAGGTAACTCTGTGAGATGAATTAACAGAACCCTAAGCAGTTTCTCAGAAAGCTTCTTTCCAGATTTCATCTGAGGATATTTCCTTTTTCACCATAGCCCTCTATGGGCTTCCAAATATCACTTTGCGAATTCCACAAGAACTGTCTTAGAGAAAAGCTTTTTGAGGGGAAAGCTGTAACTCTGTGAGATGATTTCACAGAACACAAAGAAGTTCCTCAGAAAGCTTCTTTCTCTTTGTTATCGGCGAATATTTCCTTTGGCCCAATAGTCTTCCAAGGGATCCGAAATATCTGTTCTCATTTCCACAGAAATAAGGCTAGCAAACAGATCCACGAAAAAGAGATGTAACTCTGTGAGTGGAAGTCACACATCACAGAGCAGTTTCTCAGAAAGCTTCTTTCCAGATTTCATCTGAGGATATTTCCTTTTTCACCATAGCCCTCTATGGGCTTCCAAATATCACTTTGCCAATTCCAGAAGAACTGTCTAAGCGAAAGGCTTCTTGAAGGGAAAGCTGTAACTCTGTGAGATGATTTCACAGAACACAAAGAAGTTTCTCAGAAAGCTTCTTTCACTTTGTTATCGGAGGATATTTCCTTTGCCCTATAGTCTTCAAAGGGATACGAAATATCTGTTCTCAGATTCCACAGAAATAAGGCTAGCAAAGAGATCCACGGAATACAGATGTAACTCTGTGAGAAGAATTAACAGAACACTAAGCAGTTTCTCAGAAAACTTCTTTGCAGATTTCATCTGAGGATATTTCCTTTTTCACCATAGCCCTCTATGGGCATCCAAATATCACTTTTCCAATTCCACAAGAACTGTCTTAGCGAAAGGTTTCTTGAGGGGAAAGCTGTAACTCTGTGAGATGATTTCACAGAACACAAAGAATATCTCAGAAAGCTTCTTTCTCTTTGTTATCGCAGGATATTTCCTTTGGCCCTATAGTCTTCAAAGGGATCGGAAATACCTGTTCTCAGTTTCCTCAGAAATAAGCCTAGCAAAGAGATCCACAGAATACAGATGTAACTATGTGAGTGGAGGTCACACATCACAGAGCAGTTTGTCAGAAAGCTTCTTTCCAGATTTCATCTGGGGATATTTCCTTTTTCACCATAGCCCTCTATGGGCTTCCAAATATCACTTTGCCAATTCCACAAGAACTGTCATAACGAAAGGCTTCTTGAGGGGAAAGCTGTAACTCTGTGAGATGATTTCACAGAACACAAAGAAGTTTCTCAGAAAGCTTCTTTCTCTTTGTTATCGGAGGATATTTCCTTTGGCCCTATAGTCTTCAAAGGGATCCGAATTATCTGTTCTCAGATTCCACAGAAATAAGGCTAGCAAAGAGAACCACGAAATACAGATGTAACTCTGTGAGATGAATTAACAGAACACTAAGCAGTTTCTCATAAAGCTTCTTTGCAGATTTCATCTGAGTATATTTCCTTTATCACCATAGCCCTCTAAGGGCTTCCAAATATCACTTTCCCAATTCCACAAGAACTGTCTTAGCGAAAGACTTCTAGAGGGGGAAGCTGTAACTCTGTGAGATAATTTCACATAACACAAAGAAGTTTCTCAGAAAGCTTCTTTTTCTTTGTTATCGGAGGATATTTCCTTTGACCCTATAGTCTTCAAAGGGATCCGAAATATCTGTTCTCAGATTCCACAGAAATAAGGCTAGCAAAGAGATCCACGAAATACAGATGTAACTCGCTGAGTGGAAGTCCCACATCAAAGAGCAGTTTCTCAGAAAGCTTCTTTCCAGATTTCATCTGAGAATATTTACTATTTCACCATAGCCCTCTATGGGCTTCCAAATATGCCTTTGCCAATTCCACGAGAACTGTATTAGCGAAAGGCTTCTTGAGGGGAAAGCTGTAAATCTGTGAGATGATTTCACAGAACACAAGGCAGTTCCTCAGAAAGCTTCTTTCTCTTTGTTATCGGAGGATATTTCCTTTGGCCCTATAGTCTTCAATGGGATCCGAAATATCTGTTCTCAGATTCCACAGAAATAAGGCTAGCAAAGATATCCACGAAATACAGCTGTTACTCTGTGAGATAAATTAACAGAACACTAAGCAGTTTCTCAGAAAGCTTCTTTGCAGATTTCATCTGAGGATATTTCCTTTTTCACCATCCCATCTATGGGCTTCCAAATATCACTTTGCCAATTCCACAAAAACTGTCTTAGCGAAAGGCTTCTTGAGGGGAAAGCTGCAACTCAGTGAGATGATTTCACAGAACACAAATAAGTTTCTCAGAAAGCTTACTTCTCTTTGTTATCGAAGGATATTTTTTTGGGGCCTATAGTCTTCAAAGGGATCCAAAATGTCTGTTCACAGATTCCACAAAAATAAGGCTAGCAAAGAGATCCACGAAATACAGATGTAACTCTGTGAGATGAATTAACGGAACACTAAGCAGTTTCTCAGAAAGCTTCTTTGCAGATTTCATCTGAGGATATTTCCTTTTTCACCATCCCATCTATGGGCTTCCAAATATCACTTTGCCAATTCCACAAAAACTGTCTTAGCGAAAGGCTTCTTGAGGGGAAAGCTGCAACTCAGTGAGATGATTTCACAGAACACAAATAAGTTTCTCAGAAAGCTTCTTTCTCTTTGTTATCGGAGGATATTTCCTTTGGCCCTATAGTCTTCAAAGGGATCCGAAATATCTGTTCTCAGATTCCACAGAATTAAGGCTAGCAAAAAGATCCACGAAATACAGATGTAACTCTGAGAGATGAATTAACAGAACACTAAGCAGTTTCTCAGAACGCTTCTTTCCCGAATTCATCTGAGGATATTTCCTTTTTCACCATTGCCCTCTGTGGGCTTCCAAATATCACTTTACCAATTCCACAAGAACTGTCTTAGCGAAAGACTTCTTGAGAGGAAAGCTGCAACTCTGTGAGATGTTTTCACAGAACACAAAGAGGTTTCTCAGAAAGCTTCTTTCTCTTTGTTATCGGAGGATATTTCCTTTGGCCCTATAGTCTTCAAAGGGATGAGATATATCTGTTCTACGATTCCAAGGAAATAAGGCTAGCAAAGAGACACACGAAATAGAGATATAACTTTGTGAGTGGAAGTCACACATCGCAGAGCAGTTTCTCAGAAAGCTTCTTTCCAGATTTCAAATGTTGATATTTCCTTTTTCACCATAGCCCTCTATGGGCTTCCAAATATCACTTTGCCAATACCACGAGAACTGTCTTAGCGAAAGGCTTCTTGTGGGGAAATCTGTAACTCTGTGAGATGATTTCACAGAACACAGAGAAGTTTCTCAGAAAGCTTCTTTCTTTTTTTTACCGGATGATATTTCCTTTGGCCCTATAGTCTTCAAAGGGATCCGACATATCTGTTCTCAGATTCCACAGAAATAAGGCTAGCCAAGAGATCCACGAAATACAGAGGGAACTCTGTGAGATGAATTAACAGAGCACTAAGCATTTTCTCAGAAAGCTTCTTTCCAGATTTCATCTGAGGACATTTCCTTTTTCACCATAGACTTCTATGGGCTTCCAAATATCACTTTGCCAATTCCACAAGAACTGTCTTAGCGAAAGGCTTCTTGAGGGGAAAGCTATAACTCTGTGAGATGATTTCACAGAACACAAAGAAGTTTCTCAGAAAGCTTCTTTCTCTTTGTTATCGGAGGATATTTCCTTTGACCCTATAGTCTTCAAAGGGATCCGAAATATCTGGTCTGAGATTCCACAGAAATAAGGCTAGCAAAGAGATCCACGAAATACAGAGGTAACTCTGTGAGATGAATTAACAGAACACTAAGCAGTTTCTCAGAAAGCTTCTTTCCAGATTTCATCTGAGGATAATTCCTTTTTCACCATAGCCCTCTATGGGCTTCCAAATATCACATTTCCAATTCCAGAAGAACTGTCTTAGCGAAAGACTTCTTGAGCGGAAAGCTGTAACTCTGTGAGATGATTTCACAGAAAACAGAGAAGTTTCTCAGAAAGCTTCTTTCTCTTTGATATCGGAGGATATTTGCTTTGGCACTGTAGTCTTCAAAGTGATCGGAAATATCTGTTCTCAGATTCCACAGGAATAAGGCTAGCAAAGAGATCCACGAAATACAGATGTAACTCTGTGACATGAATTAACAGAACACTAAGCAGTCTCTCAGCAAGCTTCTTTCCAGATTTCATCTGAGGATATTTCCTTTTTCACCATAGCCCTCTATGGGCTTCCAAATATCACATTGCCAATTCCCCAAGAACTCTCTTAGAGAAAGGCTTCTTGAGGGGAAAGCTGTAACTCTGTGAGATGATTTCACAGAACACAAAGAAGTTTCTCAGAAAGCTTCTTTCTCTTTGTTATCAGAGGATACTTCCTTTGGCCCTATAGTCTTCAAAGGAATCCGACATATCTGTTCTCAGATTCCACAGAAATAAGGCTAGCAAAGAGGTCCACGAAATACAGATGTAAAACTGTGAGATGAATTAACAGAACACTAAGCAGTTTCTCAGAAAGCTTCTTACCAGATTTCACCTTAGGATATTTCCTTTTTCACCATAGCGCTCTATGGGCTTCCAAATATCACTTTGCCAATTCCAGAAGAACTGTCTTAGCAAAAGGCTTCTTGAGGGGAAAGCTGTAACTCTGTGTGATGATTTCACAGAACACAAAAAAGTTTCTCAGAAAGCTACTTTCTCTTTGTTATCGGAGGATATTTCCTTTTTCCCTGTAGTCTTCAAAGGGATCCGAAATATCTGTTTTCAGATTCCGCAGAAATAAGGCTAGCATAGAGATCCACGAAATACAGATATAACTCTGTGAGTGGAAGTCACACATCATAGAGCAGTTTCTCAGAAATCTTCTTTCCAGATTTCATCTGAGGATATTTCGTTTTTCCCCATAGCCCTCTATGGGCTTCCAAATATCACTTTGCCAGTTCTAAAAGAACTGTCTTAGCTAAAGGCTTCTTGAGGGGAAAGCTGTAACTCTGTGAGATGATTTCGCAGAACACAAAGAAGTTTCTCAGAAAGCTTCTTTCTCTTTGTTATCAGAGGATATTTCCTTTGGCCCTATAGTCTTCAAAGGTATCCGAAATATCTGTTCTCAGATTCCACATAAATAAGGCTAGCAAAGAGATCCACGAAATACAGATGTAACTCTGTGAGTGGAAGTCACACATCACAGAGCAGTTTCTCAGAAAGCTTCTTTCCAGATTTGAAATGATGATATTTCCTTTCTCACCATAGCTCTCTATGGGCTTCCAAATATCACTTTGCCAATACCACGAGAACTGTCTTAGCGAAAGGCTTCTTGAGGGGAAAGCTGTAGCTCTGTGAGATGATTTCACAGAACACAGAGAAGTTTCTCAGAAAGCTTCTTTCTCTTTGTTATCAGAGGATACTTCTTTCTTCCCTATAGTCTTCAAAGGGATCCGACATATCTGTTCTCAGATTCCACAGAAATAAGGCTAGCAAAGAGGTCCACGAAATACAGATGTAACACTGTGAGATGAATTAACAGAACACTAAGCAGTTTCTCAGAAAGCTTCTTTCCAGATTTCACCTTAGGATATTTCCTTTTTCACCATAGCCCTCTATGGGCTTCCAAATATCACTTTGCCAATTCCACAAGAACTGTCTTAGCGAAAGGCTTCTTGAGGGGAAAGCTGTAACTCTGTGAGATGATTTCACAGAACACAAAGAAGTTTTTCAGAAAGCTTCTTTCTCTTTGTTATCGGAGGATATTTTCTTTTGCACTGTAGTCTTCAAAGGGATCCGAAATATCTGTTCTCAGATTCCGCAGAAATAAGGCTAGCAAAGAGATCCACGAAATACAGATATTACTCTGTGAGTGGAAGTCACATATCACAGAGCAGTTTCTCAGAAATCTTCTTTCCAGATTTCATCGGAGGATATTTCCTTTTTCACCATAGCCCTCTATGGGCTTCCAAATATCACTTTGCCAATACCACGAGAACTGTCTTAGCGAAAGGATTCTTGAGGGGAAATCTGTAACTCTGTGAGATGATTTCACAGAACACAGAGAAGTTTCTCAGAAAGCTTCTTTCTTTTTTTTACCGGATGATATTTCCTTTGGCCCTATAGTCTTCAAAGCGATCCGAAATATCTGTTCTCAGATTCCGCAGAAATAAGGCGAACAAAGAGATCCACGAAATACAGATATAACTCTGTGAGTGGAAGTCACACATCACAGAGCAGTTTCTCAGAAATCTTCTTTCCAGATTTCATCTGAGGATATTTCCTTTTTCACCATAGCCCTCTATGGGCTTCCAAATATCACTTTGCCAATTCCACAAGAACTGTCTTAGCGAAAGGCTTCTTGAGGGGAAAGATGTAACTCTGTGAGATGATTTCACAGAACACAGAGAAGTTTCTCAGAAAGCTTCTTTCTCTTTTTTATCGGAGGGTATTTCGTTTGGCCCTATAGTCTTCAAAGGGATCCGAAATATCTGCTCTCAGATTCCACAGAAATAAGGCTAGCAAAGACATCCACGAAATACAAATGTAACTCTGTGAGTGGAAGTCACACATCACAGAGCAGTTTCTCAGAATGCTTCTTTCCAGATTTCAAATGATGATATTTCCTTTTTCACCATAGCCCTCTATGGGCTTCCAAATATCAGTTTGCCAATACCACGAGAACTGTCTTAGCGAAAGGCTTCTTGAGGGGAAATCTGTAACTCTGTGAGATGATTTCACAGAACACAGAGAAGTTTCTCAGAAGGCTTCTTTCTTTTTTTTACCGGATGATATTTCCTTTGGCCCTATAGTCTTCAAAGGGATCCGACATATCTGTTCTCAGATTCCACAGAAATAAGGCTAGCCAAGAGATCCACGAAATACAGAGGTAACTCTGTGAGATGAATTAACAGAGCACTAAGCAGTTTCTCAGAAAGCTTCTTTCCAGATTTCATCTGAGGATATTTCCTTTTTCACCATAGACTTCTATGGGCTTCCAAATATCACTTTGCCAATTCCACAAGAACTGTCTTAGCGAAAGGCTTCTTGAGGGGAAAGCTGTAACTCTGTGAGATGATTTCACAGAACCCAAAGAAGTTTCTCAGAAAGCTTCTTTCTCTTTGTTATCGGAGGATATTTCCTTTGACCCTATAGTCTTCAAAGGGATCCGAAATATCTGTTCTGAGATTCCACAGAAATAAGGCTAGCAAAGAGATCCACGAAATACAGAGGTAACACTGTGAGATGAATTAACATAACACTAAGCAGTTTTTCAGAAAGCTTCTTTCCAGATTTCATCTGAGGATAATTCCTTTTTCACCATAGCCCTCTATGGGCTTCCAAATATCACATTTCCAATTCCAGAAGAACTGTCTTAGCGAAAGGCTTCTTGAGCGGAAAGCTGTAACTCTGTGAGATGATTTCACAGAAAACAGAGAAGTTTCTCAGAAAGCTTCTTTCTCTTTGATATCGGAGGATATTTCCTTTGGCACTGTAGTCTTCAAAGTGATCCGAAATATCTGTTCTCAAATTCCACAGGAATAAGGCTAGCAAAGAGATCCACGAAATACAGATGTAACTCTGTGACATGAATTAACAGTACACTAAGCAGTCTCTCAGCAAGCTTCTTTCCAGATTTCATCTGAGGATATTTCCTTTTTTACCATAGCCCTCTATGGGCTTCCAAATATCACATTGCCAATTCCCCAAGAACTGTCTTAGCGAAAGGCTTCTTGAGGGGAAAGCTGTAACTCTGTGAGATGATTTCACAGAACACAAAGAAGTTTCTCAGAAAGCTTCTTTCTCTTTGTTATCAGAGGATACTTCCTTTGGCCCTATAGTCTTCAAAGGAATCCGACATATCTGTTCTCAGATTCCACAGAAATAAGGCTAGCAAAGAGGTCCACGAAATACAGATATAACACTGTGAGATGAATTAACAGAACACTAAGCGGTTTCTCAGAAAGCTTCTTACCAGATTTCACCTTAGGATATTTCCTTTTTCACCATAGCCCTCTATGGGCTTCCAAATATCACTTTGCCAATTCCAGAAGAACTGTCTTAGTAAAAGGCTTCTTGAGGGGAAAGCTGTAACTCCGTGTGATGATTTCACAGTACACAAAAAAGTTTCTCAGAAAGCTACTTTCTCTTTGTTATCGGAGGATATTTCCTTTTGCCCTGTAGTCTTCAAAGGGATCCGAAATATCAGTTTTCAGATTCCGCAGAAATAAGGCTAGCATAGAGATCCACGAAATACAGATATAACTCTGTGAGTGGAAGTCACACATCATAGAGCAGTTTCTCAGAAAGCTTCTTTCCAGATTTCATCTGAGGATATTTCGTTTTTCCCCATAGCCCTCTATGGGCTTCCAAATATCACTTTGCCAGTTCTAAAAGAACTGTCTTAGCGAAAGGCTTCTGAGGGGAAAGCTGTAACTCTGTGAGATGATTTCACAGAACACAAAGAAGTTTCTCAGAAAGCTTCTTTCTCTTTGTTATCAGAGGATACTTCTTTCTTCCCTATAGTCTTCAAAGGGATCCGACATATCTGTTCTCAGATTCCACAGAAATAAGGCTAGCAAAGAGGTCCACGAAATACAGATGTAACACTGTGAGATGAATTAACAGAACACTAAGCAGTTTCTCAGAAAGCTTCTTTCGAGATTTCACCTTAGGATATTTCCTTTTTCACCATAGCCCTCTATGGGCTTCCAAATATCACTTTGCCAATTCCACAAGAACTGTCTTAGCGAAAGGCTTCTTGAGGGGAAAGCTGTAAGTCTGTGAGATGATTTCACAGAACACAAAGAAGTTTTTCAGAAAGCTTCTTTCTCTTTGTTATCGGAGGATATTTCCTTTTGCACTGTAGTCTTCAAAGGGATCCGAAATATCTGTTCTCAGATTCCGCAGAAATAAGGCGAGCAAAGAGGTCCACGAAATACAGATGTAACACTGTGAGTTGAATTAACAGAACACTAAGCAGTTTCTCAGAAAGCTTCTTTCCAGATTTCACCTGAGGATATTTCGTGTTTCCCCATAGCCCTCTATGGGCTTCCAAATATCACTTTGCCAGTTCTAAAAGAACTGTCTTAGCGAAAGGCTTCTTGAGGGGAAAGCTGTAACACTGTGAGATGATTTCACAGAACACAAAGAAGTTTCTCAGAAAGCTTCTTTCTCTTTGTTATCAGAGGATATTTCCTTTGGCCCTATAGTCTTCAAAGGGATCCGATATTTCTGTTCTCAGATTCCACATAAATAAGGCTAGCAAAGAGATCCACGAAATACAGATGTAACTCTGTGAGTGGAAGTCACACATCACAGAGCAGTTTCTCAGAAAGCTTCTTTCCAGATTTCAAATGATATTTCCTTTCTCACCATAGCCCTCTATGGGCTTCCAAATATCACTTTGCCAATACCACGAGAACTGTCTTAGCGAAAGGCTTCTCGAGGGGAAAGCTGTAACTCTGTGAGATGATTTCACAGAACACAGAGAAGTTTCTCAGAAAGCTTCTTTCTCTTTGTTATCAGAGGATACTTCTTTCTTCCCTATAGTCTTCAAAGGGATCCGACATATCTGTTCTCAGATTCCACAGAAATAAGGCTAGCAAAGAGGTCCACGAAATACAGATGTAACACTGTGAGATGAATTAACAGAACCCTAAGCAGTTTCTCAGAAAGCTTCTTTCCAGATTTCACCTTAGGATATTTCCTTTTTCACCATAGCCCTCTATGGGCTTCCAATTATCACTTTGCCAATTCCACTAGAACTGTCTTAGCGAAAGGCTTCTTGAGGGGAAAGCTGTAACTCTGTGAGATGATTTCACAGAACACAAAGAAGTTTTTCAGAAAGCTTCTTTCTCTTTGTTATCGGAGGATACTTCCTTTTGCACTGTAGTCTTCAAAGGGATCCGAAATATCTGTTCTCAGATTCCGCAGAAATAAGGCTAGCAAAGAGATCCACGAAATACAGATATAAATCTGTGAGTGGAAGTCACACATCACAGAGCAGTTTCTCAGAAATCTTCTTTCCAGATTTCATCTGAGGATATTTCCTTTTTCACCATAGCCCTCTATGGGCTTCCAAATATCACTTTGCCAATTCCACAAGAACTGTCTTAGCGAAAGGCTTCTTGAGGGGAAAGATGTAACTCTGTGAGATGATTTCACAGAACACAGAGAAGTTTCTCAGAAAGCTTCTTTCTCTTTTTTATCGGAGGGTATTTCGTTTGGCCCTATAGTCTTCAAAGGGATCCGAAATATCTGCTCTCAGATTCCACAGAAATAAGGCTAGCAAAGAGATCCACGAAATACAAATGTAACTCTGTGAGTGGAAGTCACACATCACAGAGCAGTTTGTCAGAATGCTTCTTTCCAGATTTCAAATGATGATATTTCCTTTTTCACCATAGCCCTCTATGGGCTTCCAAATATCACTTTGCCAATACCACGAGAACTGTCTTAGCGAAAGGCTTCCTGAGGGGAAATCTGTAACTCTGTGAGATGATTTCACAGAACACAGAGAAGTTTCTCAGAAGGCTTCTTTCTTTTTTTTACCGGATGATATTTCCTTTGGCCCTATAGTCTTCAAAGGGATCCGACATATCTGTTCTCAGATTCCACAGAAATAAGGCTAGCCAAGAGATCCACGAAATACAGAGGTAACTCTGTGAGATGAATTAACAGAGCACTAAGCAGTTTCTCAGAAAGCTTCTTTCCAGATTTCATCTGAGGATATTTCCTTTTTCACCATAGACTTCTATGGGCTTCCAAATATCACTTTGCCAATTCCACAAGAACTGTCTTAGCGAAAGGCTTCTTGAGGGGAAAGCTGTAACTCTGTGAGATGATTTCACAGAACACAAAGAAGTTTCTCAGAAAGCTTCTTTCTCTTTGTTATCGGAGGATATTTCCTTTGACCCTATAGTCTTCAAAGGGATCCGAAATATCTGTTCTGAGATTCCACAGAAATAAGGCTAGCAAAGAGATCCACGAAATACAGCGGTAACTCTGTGAGATGAATTAACAGAACACTAAGCAGTTTTTCAGAAAGCTTCTTTCCAGATTTCATCTGAGGATAATTCCTTTTTCACCATAGCCCTCTATGGGCTTCCAAATATCACATTTCCAATTCCAGAAGAACTGTCTTAGCGAAAGGCTTCTTGAGCGGAAAGCTGTAACTCTGTGAGATGATTTCACAGAAAACAGAGAAGTTTCTCAGAAAGCTTCTTTCTCTTTGATATCGGAGGATATTTCCTTTGGCACTGTAGTCTTCAAAGTGATCCGAAATATCTGTTCTCAGATTCCACAGGAATAAGGCTAGCAAAGAGATCCACGAAATACAGATGTAACTCTGTGACATGAATTAACAGTACACTAAGCAGTCTCTCAGCAAGCTTCTTTCCAGATTTCATCTGAGGATATTTCCTTTTTTACCATAGCCCTCTATGGGCTTCCAAATATCACATTGCCAATTCCCCAAGAACTGTCTTAGCGAAAGGCTTCTTGAGGGGAAAGCTGTAACTCTGTGAGATGATTTCACAGAACACAAAGAAGTTTCTCAGAAAGCTTCTTTCTCTTTGTTATCGGAGGATATTTCCTTTTGCCCTGTAGTCTTCAAAGGGATCCGAAATATCTGTTCTCAGATTCCGCAGAAATAAGGCTAGCAAAGAGATCCACGAAATACAGATATAACTCTGGGAGTGGAAGTCACACATCATAGAGCAGTTTCTCAGAAAGCTTCTTTCCAGATGTCATCTGAGGATATTTCGTGTTTCCCCATAGCCCTCTATGGGCTTCGAAATATCACTTTGCCAGTTCTAAAAGAACTGTCTTAGCGAAAGGATTCTTGAGGGGAAAGCTGTAACTCTGTGAGATGATTTCACAGAACACAAAGAAGTTTCTCAGAAAGCTTCTTTCTCTTTGTTATCAGAGGATATTTCCTTTGGCCCTATAGTCTTCAAAGGGATCCGAAATATCTGTTCTCAGATTCCACAGAAATAAGGCTAGCAAAGAGATCCACGAAATACAGATATAACTCTGTGAGTGGAAGACACACATCACAGAGCAGTTTCTCAGAAAGCTTCTTTCCAGATTTCAAATGATGATATTTCCTTTTTCACCATAGCCCTCTATGGGCTTCCAAATATCACTTTGCCAATACCACGAGAACTGTCTTAGCGAAAGGCTTCTTGAGGGGAAAGCTGTAACTCTGTGAGATGATTTCACAGAACACAGAGAAGTTTCTCAGAAAGCTTCTTTCTCTTTGTTATCAGAGGATACTTCTTTCTTCCCTATAGTCTTCAAAGGGATCCGACATATCTGTTCTCAGATTCCACAGAAAAAAGGCTAGCAAAGAGATCCACGAAATACAGATGTAACTTTGTGAGATGAATTAACAGAACACTAAGCAGTTTCTCAGAAAGCTTCTTTCCAGATTTCAACTGAGGATATCTCCTTTTTCACCATACCTTCCTTGGGCTTCCAAATATCACTTAGCCAATTGAACAAGAACTGTCTTAGCGAAAGGCTTCTTGAGGGGAAAGCTGTAACTCTGTGAGATGATTTCACAGAACACAAAGAAGTTTCTCAGAAAGCCTCTTTCTCTTTGTTATCGGAGGATATTTCCTTTGGCCCTACAGTCTTCAAAGGGATCCGAAATATCTGTTCTCAGATTCCACAGAAATAAGGCTTGCAAAGAGATCCACGAAATACAGATGTACTCTGTGAGATGAATTAACAGAACACTAAGCAGTTTCTCAGAAAGCTTCTTTCCAGATTTCATCTGAGGATATTTCCTTTTTCAACATAGCCCTCTATGGGCTTCCAAATATCACTTTGCCGATTCCACAAGAACTGCCTTAGCGAAAGGCTTCTTCAGGGGAAAGCTGTACTTCTGTGAGATGATTTCACAGAACACAAAGAAGTTTCTCAGATAGCTTCTTTCTCTTTGTTATCGGAGGATATTTCCTTGGGCCCCATAGTCTTCAAAAGGATCCGATATATCTGTTCTCAAATTCCACAGAAATAAGTCTAGCAAATAGACCACGAATCCAGATGTAACCCTGTGAGATGAATTAACAGAACCCTAAGTAGTTTCTCAGAACGGTTCTTTCTAGATTTCATTGAGGATATTTCCTTTTTCACCATAGCCCTCTATGGACTTCCAAATATCACTTTGCCAATTCCACAAGAACTGTCTTAGCGAAAGGCTTCTTGAGGGGAAAGCTGTAACTCTGTGAGATGATTTCAAAGAACACAAAGAAGTTTCTCAGAAAGCTTCTTTCTCTTTTTTATCGGATGATATTTCCTTTGGCCATATAGTCTTCAAAGGGATCCGAAATATCTGTTCTCAGATTCCACAGAAATAAGTCTAGCAAAGAGATCCACGAAATACAGAGGTAACACTGTGAGATGAATTAACAGAGCACTAAGCAGTATCTCAGAAAGCTGCTTTCCAGATTTCATCTGAGGATATTTCCTTTTTCACCATAGCCCTCTATGGGCTTCCAATATCACTGTGCCAATTCCACAAGAACTGTCTTAGCGAAAGGCTTCTTGGGGGAAAGCTGTAACTCTGTGAGATGATTTCACAGAACACAAAGAAGTTTCTCAGAAAGCTTCTTTCTCTTTCTTATCGGAGTATATTTCCTTTGGCCCTATAGTCTTCAAAGGGATCCGAAATATCTGTTCTCAGATTCCACAGAAGTAAGGCTAGCGAAGACATCCAAGACATAGAGATGTAACTCTGTGAGATGAATTAACAGAACACTAAGGAGTTTCTCAGAAAGCTTCTTTCCAGATTTCATCTGAGGATATTTCCTTTTTCACAATAGCCCTCTATGGACTTCCAAATATCACTTTGCAATTCCACGACAGCTGTCTTAGCGAAAGTCTTCTTGAGTGGAAAGCTGTATCTCTGTGAGATGATTTCACAGAACACAAAGAAGTTTCTCAAAGAGCTTCTTGCTATTTGTTATCGGAGGATATTTCCTTTGGCCCTGTAGTCTTCAAAGGGATCCGAAATATCTGTTCTCAGATTCCACAGAAATAAGGCTAGCAAAGAGATCCACGAAATACAAATGTAACTCTGTGTTTGGAAGTCACTCATTACAGAGCAGTTTCTCAGAAAGCTTCTTTCCAGATTTCATCTGAGGATATTTCCTTCTTCACCATAGCCCTCTATGTGCTTCCAAATATCACTTTGACAATTCCTCGAGAACTGTCTTAGCGAAAGGCTTCTTGAGGGGAAAGCTGTAACTCTGTGAGATGATTTCGCAGAACACAAAGAAGTTCCTCAGAAACCTTCTTTCTCTTTGTTATCGGAAGGTATTTCCTTTGGCCCTATTTTCTTCAAAGGGATCCGAAATATCAGTTCTCATATTCCACAGAAATAAGGTTAGCAAAGAGATCCACGAAATACAGATGTAACTCTGTGAAATGAAATAACAGAACACTAAGCAGTTTCTCAGAAAGCTTCTTTCTCTTTGTTATCGGAGGATATTTCCTTTGGCCCTATTGTCTTCAAAGAGATCCGAAATATCTCTTCTCAGATTCCACAGAAATAAGGCTAGCAAAGAGATCCATGAAATACAGATGTAACTCTGTGATTGGAATTCACACATCACAGAGCAGGTTCTCAGAAAGCTTCTTTCCAGATTTCATCTGAGGATATTTCCTTTTTCACCGTAGCCCTCTATGGGCTTCCAAATATCACTTTGCCAATTCCACAAGAACTGTCTTAGTGAAAGGCTTATTGAAGGGAAAGGTGTAACTCTGTGAGATGATTTCACAGAACACAAAGAAGTTTCTCAGAAAGATTCTTCCTCTTTGTTATCGGAGGATATTTCCTTTGGCCCTATTGTATTCAAAGGGATCCTAAATATCAGTTCTCAGATTCCACAGAAATGAGGCTAGCAAAGAGACCCACGAAATACAGACGTAACTCTGCGAGATGAATTAACAGAACACGAAGCAGTTTCTCCGAAAGATTCTTTCCAGATTTCATCTGAGGATATTTCCTTTTTCACCATAGCCCTTTATGGGCTACCAAATATCACTTTGCCAATTCCACAAGAAGTGTTTAGCGAAAGGCTTCTTGAGGGGAAAGCTGTAACTCTGTGAATTGATTTCACGGAACACAAAAAAGTTTCTCAGAAAGCTTCTTTCTCTTTGTTATCGCAGGATATTTCCTTTGGCCCTGTAGTTTTGAAAAGGATCCGAAATATCTGTTCTCATATTCCACCGAAATAAGGCTAGCAAAAATATGCACCAATACAGATGTAACTCTGTGAGATGAATTAACAGAACACTAAGCAGTTTCTCTGAAAGCTTCTTTCCAGATTTCATCTGAGGATATTTACTTATTCACCGTAGCCCTATATGGGCTTCCAAATATCACTTGGCAAATTCCACAAGAACTGTCTTAGCGAAAGGCTTCTTGAGGGGAAAGCTTAACTCTGTGAGATGATTTCACAGAACACAAAGAAGTTTCTCAGAAAGCTTCTTTCTCTTTGTTATCGGAGGATATTTCCTTTGGCCCTATAGTCTTCAAAGGGGTCCAAAATATCTATTCTCAGATTCCACAGAAATAAGGCTAGCAAAGAGATCCACGAAATACAGATGTAACTCTGTGAGTGGAAGTCACACATCACAGAGCAGTTTCTCAGAAAGCTTCTTACCAGATTTCATATGAGGATATTTCCTTTTTCACCATAGCCCTCTATGGGCTTCCAAATAACACTTTGCCAATTCCACAAGAACTGTCTTAGCGAAACGCTTCTTGAGGGGAAAGCTGTAACTCTGTGAGATGATTTCACCGAACACAAAGAAGTTTCTCAGAAAGCTTCTTTCTCTTTTTTATCAGAGGATATTTCCTTTGGCCCTATAGTCTTCAAAGGGATTCTAAATATCTGTTTTCAGATTAAACAGAAATAAGGCTAGCAAAGAGATCCACGAAATACAGATGTAACTCTGTGAGTGGAAGTCACACATCACAGAGCAGTTTGTCAAAAAGCTTCTTTCCAGATTTCATCTGAGGATATTTCCTTTTTCACCATAGCCCTCTATGGGCTTCCAAATATGACTTTGCCAATTCCACAAGAACTGTCTTAGCGAAAGGCTTCTTGAGGGGAAAGCTGTAACTCTCTGAGATGATTTCACAGAAGAAAAAGAAGCTTCTCAGAAAGCTTCTTTCTCTTTGTTATAGGAGGATATTTCTTTGACCCTATAGTCTTCAAAGGCATCCGAAATATCTGTTCTCAGATTCCAAAAAAATAAAGCTAGCAAAGAGATCCACGAAATACAGACGTAACTCTGTGAGTTGAATTAACAGAACACTAAGCAGTTTCTCAGAAAGATTCTTTCCAGATTTCACCTTAGGATATTTCCTTTTTAACCATAGCCCTCTATGGGCTTCCAAATATCACTTTGCCAATTCCACAAGAACTGTCTTAGCGAAAGGCTTCTTGAGGGGAAAGCTGTAACTCTGTGAGATGATTTTGCAGAACACAAAGAAGTTCCTCAGAAAGCTTCTTTCTCTTTGTTATCGGAGGGTATTTCCTTTGGCCCTATAGTCTTCAAAGGGATCCGAAGTATCTGTTCTCAGATTCCACAGAAATAACGCTACCAAAGAGATCCACGAAATACAGATGTAACTCTGTGAGTGGAAGTCACACGTCACAGAGAAGTTAGTCAAAAACCTTCTTTCCAGATTTCATCTGAGGATATTTCCTTTTTCACCATAGCCAGCTAAGGGCTTCCAAATATCACTTTGCCAATTACACAAGATCTGTCTTACCGAAATGCTTCTTGAGGGGAAAGCTGTAACTCTGTGAGATGATTTCACAGAACACAAAGAAGTTTCTCAGAAACCTTCTTTCTCTTAGTTATCGGAGGAAATTTCCTTTGGCCCTATAGTCTTCAAAGGGATCCGAAATATCTGTTCTCAGATTCCACAGAAATAAGGCTAGCAAAGAGATCCATGAAATACAGATGGAACACTGTGAGTGGAAGTCACACATCACAGAGCAGTTTGTCAAAAAGATTCTTTCCAGATTTCATCTGAGGATATTTCCTTTTTCACCATAGCCCTCTTTGGGCTTCCAAATATCACTTTGCCAATTCCACAAGAACTGTCTTAGCGAAAGGCTTCTTGAGGGGAAAGCTGTAACTCTGAGAGATGATTTCCCAGAACACAAAGAAGTTTCTCAGAAAGCTCCTTTCTCTTTGTTATCGGAGGATATTTCCTTTGGCCCTAGAGTCTTCAAAAGGATCCGAAATATCTGTTCTCAGATTCCACAGAAATAAGGCTAGCAAAGATATCCACAAATACAGATGTAACTCTGTGAGATGAATTAACAGAACACGAAGCAGTTTCTCCGAAAGCGTCTTTCCAGATTTCATCTGAGGATATTTCCTTTTTCACCATAGCCTTCTATGGGCTTCCAAATATCACTTTGCCAATTCCACAAGAACTGTCTTAGCGAAAAGCTTCTTGAGGGCAAAGCTGTAAATCCGTGAGATGATTTCACAGAACACAAAGAAGTTCCTCAGAAAGCTGCTTGCTCTTTGTTATCGGAGGATATTTCCTTTGGCCCTAGAGTCTTCAAAGGGATCCGAAATATCTGTTCTCAGTTTCCACAGCAATAAGGCTAGCAAACAGATCCACGAAATACAGATGTAACTCTGTGAGTGGAAGTCACACACCACAGAGCAGTTACTCAGAAAACTTCCTTCCAGATTTCATCACAGGATATTTCCTTTTTCACCGTAGCCTTCTGTGGGCTTCCAAATATCACTTTGCCAATTCAACAAGAACTGTCTTAGCGAAAAGCTTCTTTAGTGGAAAGCTGTAACTCTGTGTGATGATTTCAGAGAACACAAAGAAGTTTCTCAGAAAGCTTCTTGCTCTTCGTTATCGGAGGATATTTCCTTTGGCCCTATAGTCTTCAAAGGGTTGCGAAATATCTGTTCTCAGATTCCACAGAAATAAGGCGAGCAAAGAGATCCACGAAATACAGATGTAACACTGTGAGTGGAAGTCACACATCATAGAGCAGTTTCTCAGAAAGCTTCTTTCCAGATTTCTTCGGAGGATATTTCCTTCTTCACCATAGCCCTCTATGCGCTTCCAAATATCACTTTGCCAATTCCACAACAACTGTCTCAGCGAAAGGCTTCTTGAGGGGAAAGATGTCACTCTGTTAGATGATTTCACAGAACACAAAGAAGTTTCTCAGAAAGACTCTTTCTCTTTGTTATCAGAGATTATTTCGTTTGGACCTAAAATCTTCAAAGGGATCCCAAATATCTGTTCTCAGATTCCACAGAAATAAGGCTAGCAAAGAGATCCACGAAATACAGATGTAACTCTGTGAGTGGAAGTCACACATTCAAGAGCAGTTTCTCCGAAAGCTTCTTTCCAGATTTCATCTCAGGATATTTCCTTTTTCACCATAGCCCTCTATGGGCTTCCAAATATCACTTTGCCAATTCCACAAGAACTGTGTTAGCGAAAGGCTTCTTGAGGGGAAAGCTGTAACTCTGTGAGATGATTTCACAGAACACAAAGAAGTTTCTAGAAAGCTTCCTTCTCTTTCTTATCGGAGAATATTTCCTTTGGCCCTATAGTCTTCAAAGGCATCCGAAATATCTGTTCTCAGATTCCACAGAAATAAGGCTAGCAAAGAGATCCACGAAATACAGACGTAACTCTGTGAGTGGAAGTCACACATCACAGAGCAGTTTCTCAGAAAGCTTCTTTCCAGATTTCATCTGAGGATATTTCCTTTTTCACCGTAGCCCTCTATGGGCTTCCAAATATCACTTTGCCAATTCCACAAGAACTGTCTTAGCGAAAGGCTTCTTGAGGTGAAAGCTGTAACTCAGTGAGATGATTTAACAGAACACAAAGAAGCTTCTCAGAAACCTTATTTCTCTTTTTTATCGGAGGATATTTCCTTTGGTCCTATAGTCTTCAAAGGGATCCGAAATATCTGTTCTCAGATTCCACAGAAATAAGGCTAGCAAAGAGATACACGAAATACGGAGGTAACTCTGTGAGATGAATTAACAGAACACTAAGCAGTTTCTCAGAAAGCTTCTTTCTCTTTGTTATCGGAGGATATTTCCTTTGGCCCTTTTGTCTTCGAAGAGATCCGAAATATCTCTTCTCAGATTCCACAGAAATAAGGCTAGCAAAGAGATCCATGAAATACAGATGTAACTCTGTGATTGGAATTCACACATCACAGAGCAGGTTCTCAGAAAGCTTCTTTCCAGATTTCATCTGAGGATATTTCCTTTTTCACCGTAGCCCTCTATGGGGTTCCAAATATCACTTTGCCAATTCCACATGAACTGTCTTAGTGAAAGGCTTATTGAAGGGAAAGGTGTAACTCTGTGAGGTGATTTCACAGAACACAAAGAAGTTTCTCAGAAAGCTTCTTTCTCTTTGTTATCGGAGGATATTTCCTTTGGCCCTGTAGTTTTGAAAAGGATCCGAAATATCTGTTCTCATATTCCACCGAAATAAGGCTAGCAAATATATCCACCAATACAGATGTAACTCTGTGAGATGAATTAACAGAACACTAAGCAGTTTCTCTGAAAGCTTCTTTCCAGATTTCATCTGAGGATATTTACTTATTCACCGTAGCCCTATATGGGCTTCCAAATATCACTTGGCCAATTCCACAAGAACTGTCTTAGCGAAAGGCTTCTTGAGGGGAAAGCTGTAACTCTGTGAGATGATTTCACAGAACACAAAGAAGTTTCTCAGAAAGCGTCTTTCTCTTTGTTATCGGAGGATACTTCCTTTGGCCCTATAGTCTTCAAAGGGGTCCGAAATATCTGTTCTCAGATTCCACAGAAATAAGGCTAGCAAAGAGATCCACGAAATACAGATGTAACTCTGTGAGTGGAAGTCACACACCACAGAGCAGTTACTCAGAAAACTTCTTTCCAGATTTCATCAGAGGATAGTTCCTTTTTCACCGTAGCCTTCTGTGGGCTTCCAAATATCACTTTGCCAATTCCACAAGAACTGTCTTAGCGAAAAGCTTCTTTAGTGGAAAGCTGTAACTCTGTGTGATGATTTCAGAGAACACAAAGAAGTTTCTCAGAAAGCTTCTTGCTCTTCGTTATCGGAGGATATTTCCTTTGGCCCTATAGTCTTCAAAGGGTTGCGAAATATCTGTTCTCAGATTCCACAGAAATAAGGCGAGCAAAGAGATCTACGAAATACAGATGTAACACTGTGAGTGGAAGTCACACATCATAGAGCAGTTTCTCAGAAAGCTTCTTTCCAGATTTCTTCGGAGGATATTTCCTTCTTCACCATAGCCCTCTATGCGCTTCCAAATATCACTTTGCCAATTCCACAACAACTGTCTCAGCGAAAGGCTTCTTGAGGGGAAAGATGTAACTCTGTGAGATGATTTCACAGAACACAAAGAAGTTTCTCAGAAAGACTCTTTCTCTTTGTTATCAGAGATTATTTCGTTTGGACCTAAAATCTTCAAAGGGATCCCAAATATCTGTTCTCACATTCCACAGAAATAAGGCTAGCAAAGAGATCCACGAAATACAGATGTAACTCTGTGAGTGGAAGTCACATATTCAAGAGCAGTTTCTCCGAAAGCTTCTTTCCAGATTTCATCTCAGGATATTTCCTTTTTCACCATAGCCCTCTATGGGCTTCCAAATATCACTTTGCCAATTCCACAAGAACTGTTTTAGCGAAAGGCTTCTTGAGGGGAAAGCTGTAACTCAGTGAGATGATTTCACAGAACACAAAGAAGTTTCTCAGAAATCTTGTTTCTATTTGTTATCGGAGGATATGTCCATTCGCCCTATATTCTTCAAAGGGATCCGAAATATCTGTTGTCAGATTCCTCACAAATAAGGCTACCAAAGAGATCCACGAAATACAGATGTAACTCCGTGAGTGGAAGTCACACATCACAGAGCAGTTTCTCAGATAGCTTCTTTCCAGATTTCATCTGAGGATATTTCCTTTTTCACCATAGCCCTCTCTGGGCTTCCAAATATCACGTTGCCAATTCCACAAGAACTGTCTTAGCGAAGGACTTCTTGAGGGGAAAGCTGTAACTCTGTGAGATGATTTCAGAGAACACAAAGAAGCTCCTCAGAAAGCTTCTTTCTCTTTGTTATCGGAGGATATTTCCTTTAGCCCTATAGTCTTCAAAGCGATCCGAAATATCTGTTCTCAGATTCCACAGAAATGAGGCTAACAAAGAGATCCACGAAATACAGATGTAGCTCTGTGAGATGAATTAACAGAAGACTAAGCAGTTTCTCAGAAAGCTTCTTTTCAGGTTTCATCTGAGGATATTTCCTTTTTCACCATAGCCCTCTAAGGGCTTCCAAATATCACTTTGTCAATTCCACAAGAATTGTCTTAGCGAAAGGCTTCTTGAGGGGAAAGCTGTAACTCTGTGAGATGATTTCACAGAACACAAAGAAGTTTCTCAGAAAACTTCTTTCTCTTCGTTATCGGAGGATATTTCCTTTGGCCCTATAGTCTTCAAAGGGATCCGAAATATCTGTTCTCAGATTTCACAGAAATAAGGCTAGCAAAGAGATCCACGAAATACAGATGTAACTCTGTGAGATGAATTAACAGAACACTAAGTAGTTTCTCAGAAAGCTTCTTTCCAGATTTCTTCTGAGGATATTTACTTTTTCACCATAGCCCTCTAAGGGCTTCCAAATATCACTTTGCCAATTCCACAAGAACTGTCTTAGCGAAAGGCTCCTTGAGGGGAAAGCTATTACTCTGTGAGATGATTTCACAGAACACAAAGAAGTTTCTCAGAAAGCTTCTTTCTCTTTGTAATCGGAGGATATTTCCATTGGCCCTATAGTCTTCAATGGGATCCGAATATCTGTTCTCAGATTCCACAGAAATAAGGCTAGCAAAGAGATCCATGAAATACAGATGTAACTCTGTGAGATGAATTAACAGAACACTAAGCAGTTTCTCAGAAAGCTTCTTTCCAGATTTAATCTGAGGATATTCCTTTTCCACCATAGCCCTCTATGGCCTCCCAAATATCACTTTGCCAATTCCACGAAAACTGTCTTAGCGAAAGGCTTCTTCAGGGGAAAGCTGTAACTCTGTGAGATGATTTCACAAAACACAAAGAAGTTTCTCAGAAAGCTTCTTTCTCTTTGTTATCAGAGGATATTTCCTTTGGCCCTATAGACTTCAAAGGGATCCCAAATATCTGTTCTCAGATTCCACAGAAATAAGGCTAGCAAAGAGATCCACGAAATACAGATGTAACTCTGTGAGATGAATTAACAGAACACTAAGCAGTTTCTCAGAACGCTTCTTTCCAGATTTCATCTGAGGATATTTCCTTTTTCACCATAGCCCTCTATGGGCTTCCAAATATCAGTTTGCCAATTCCACAAGAACTGTCTTAGCGAAAGGCTTCTTGAGGGGAAAGCTGTAACTCTGTGAGATGATTTCACAGAACACAAAGAAGTTTCTCAGAAAGCTTCTTTCTCTTTGTTGTCGGAGGATATTACCTTTGGTAATATAGTCTTCAAAGAGATCCGAAATATCTGTGCTCAGATTCCACAGAAATAAGGCTAGCAAAGAGATCCACGAAATACAGATGTAGCTCTGTGAGTGGAAGTCACCCATCACAGAGCAGTTTCTCAGAAAGCTTCCTTCCAGATTTCATCTGAGGATATTTCCTTTTTCACCATAGCCCTCTATGGGCTCCCAAATATCACTTTGCCAATTCCAGAAGAACTGTCTTAGCGAAAGGCTTCCTATGGTGAAAGCTGTAACTCTGTGAGATGATTTCAAAGAACACAAAGAAGTTTCTCAGAAAGCTTCTTTCTCTTTGTTGTCGGAGGATATTACCTTTGGTCCTATAGTCTTCAAAGAGATCCGAAATATCTGTTCCCAGATTCCATAGAAACAAGGCTAGCAAAGAGATCCACGAAATACAGATGTAACTCTGTGAGATAAATTAACAGAACACTAAGCAATTTCTCAGAAATCTTCTTTCCAGATATCATCTGAGGATATTTCCTTTTTCACCATAGCCCCCATGGGCTTCCAAATATCACTTTGCCAATTCCACAAGAACTGTCTAAGCGAAAGGCTTCTTGAGGGGAAAGCTGTAACTCTGTGACATGATTTCACAGAACACAACGAAGTTTCTCAGAAAGCTTCTTTCTCTTTCTTAACGGAGGATATTTCCTTTGGCCCTATAGTGTTCAAAGGGATCCGAAATATCTGTTCTCAGATTCCACAGAAATAACGCCTGCAAAGAGATACACGAAATACGGATATAACTCTGGGAGATGAATTAACAGAACACTAAGCAGTTTCTCAGAAATCTTCTTTCCAGATTTCATCTGAGGATATTTCCTTTTTCATCATAGCCTTCTAAGGGTTTCGAAATATCACTTTGCCAATTCCACAAGAACTGTCTTAACGAAAGTCTTCTTGAGGGGAAAGCGGTAACTCTGTGAGATGATTTCACAGAACACAAAGAAGTTTCTCAGAAAGCTTCTTTCCCTTTGTTATCGGAGGATATTTCCTTTGGCCCTATAGCCTTCAAAGGGATCCGAAATATCTGTTCTCAGATTCCACAGAAATAAGGCTAGCAAAGAGATCCACGAAATACAGATGTAATTCTGTGAGTAGAAGTCACACATCACAGAGCAGATTCTCAGAAAGCTTCTTTCCAGATTTCATCTGAGGATATTTCCTTTTTCACCATAGCCCCCATGGGCTTCCAAATATCACTTTGACAATTCCACGAGAACTGTCTTAGCGAAAGGCTTCTTGAGGGGAAAGCTGTAACTCTGTGAGATGATTTCACAGAACACAAAGAAGTTTCTCAGAAAGCTTCTTTCTCTTTGTTATCGGAGGGTATTTCCTTTGGCCCTATAGTCTTCAAAGGGATCCGAAATATCTGTTCTCAGATTCCACAGAAATAAGGCTAGCAAAGAGATCCACGAAATACAGATGTATCTCTGTGAGTGGGATTCACCCATCACACAACAGTTTCTCAGAAAGCTTCTTTCCAGATTTCATCTGTGGATATTTCCTTTTTCACCATAGCCCTCTATGAGCTGCCAAATATCACTTTGCCAATTCCACAAGAACTGTCTTAGCGAAAGGCTTCTTGAGGGGAAAGCTGAAACTCTGTGATATGATTTCTCAGAAAACAATGAAGTTTCTCAGAAAGCTTCTTTCTCTTTGTTATCGGAGGATATTTCCTTGGGCCTATAGTCTTCAAAGGGAATCGAAATATCTGTTCTCAGATTCCACAGAAATATGGCTAGCAAAGAGATCCACGAAATACAGATGTAACTCTGTGAGATGAATTAACAGAACTCTAAGGAGCTTCTCAGAAAGCTTCTTTCCAGATTTCATCTGAGGATATTTCCTTTTTCATCAGAACCCTCTAAGGGCTTCCAAATATCACTTTGCCAATTCCACAAGAACTGTCTTAGCGAAAGGCTTCTTGAGGGGAAAGCTCTAACTCTCTGAGATGATTTCACAGAACACAAACAAGTTTCTCAGAAAGCTTCTATCTTTTTGTTATCGCAGGATATTTCCTTTGACCCTATAGTCTTCAAAGGGATCCGAAATATCTGTTCTCGGATTCCACAGAAATAAGGCTAGCAAAGAGATCCACGATATACAGATGTAAGTCTGTGAGATGAATTAACAGAACACTAAGCAGTTTCTCAGAAAGCTTCTTTCCAGATTTCATCTGAGGATATCACCTTTTTTAACATAGCCCTCTATGGGATTCCAAATATCACTTTGTCAATTCCACAAGAACTGTCTTAGCGAAAGACTTCTTGAGGGGAAAGCTGTAACTCTGTGAGTTGATTTCACAGAACACAAAGAAGTTTCTCAGAAAGCTTCTTTCTCTTTTTATCGGTGGATATTTCCTCTGGCCCTATAGTCTTCAATGGGATCCGAAATATCTATTCTCAGATTCCCCAGAAATAAGGCTAGCAAAGAGATCCACGAAATACAGATGTAACTCTGTGAGTGGAAGTCACACATCACAGAGCAGTTTCTCAGAAAGCTTCTTTCCAGATTTCATCTGAGGATATTTCCTTTTTCACCATAGCCCTCTAGGGGCTTCCAAATATCACTTTGCCAATTCCACAAGAACTGACTTAGCGAAAGGCTTCTTGAGGGGAAAGCTGTATCTCTGTGAGATGATTTCACAGAACACAAAGAAGTTTCTCAGAAAGCTTCTTTCTCTTTGTTATCGGAGGATATTTCCTTTGGCCCTATAGTCTTCAAAGGGATCCGAAATATCCGTTCTCAGTTTCCACAGATAAAAGGCTAGAAAAGAGATCCACGAAATACAGATGTAACTCCGTGAGATGAGTTAACAGAAGACTAAGCAGTTTCTCAGAAAGCTTCTTTCCAGATTTCATCTGAGGATATTTCTTTTTTCACCATAGCCCTCTATGGGCTTCCAAATATCACTTTGCCTATTCCACAAGAACTGTCTTAGCGAAAGGCTTCTTGAGAGGAAATCTGTAACTCTGTGAGATGATTTCACAGAACACAAAGAAGTTCCTCAGAAAGCTTCTTTCTCTTTGTTATCGGAGGATATTTCCTTTGGCCCTATAATCTTCAAAGGGATAAGAAATATCTGTTCTCAGATTCCACAGAAATAAGGCTAGCAAAGAGATCCACGAAATACAGATGTAACTCTGTGAGATGATTTAACAGAACACTAAGCAGTTTCTCAGAAAGCTTCTTTCCAGATTTCATCTGAGGATATTTCTTTTTTCACCATAGCCCTCTAGGGCTTCCAAATATCACTTTGCCAATTCCCCAAGAACTGTCTTAGCGAAAGGCTTCTTGAGGGGATAGTTGTAACCCTGTGAGATGATTTCACAGAAGACAAGAAGTTTCTCGGAAAGCTTCTTTCTCTTTGTTATCGGAGGATATTTCCTTTGGCCGTAAAGTCTTCAAACGGATCCGAAATATCTGTTCTCAGATTCCACATGAATAAGGCAAGCAAAGAGATCCATGAAATACAGATGTAACTGTTTGAGATGAATTAACAGAACACTAAGCAGTTTCTCAGAAAACTTCTTTCCAGTTTTCATCTGAGGATATTTCCTTTTTCACCATAGCCCTCTACGGGCTTCCAAATACAACTTTGCCAATTCCACAAGAACTGTCTTAGGGAAATGCTTCTTGAGGGGAAAGCTGTAATTCTCTGAGGTGATTTCATGGAACACAACCAAGTTTCTCAGAAAGCTTCTATCTCTTTGTTATCAGAGGATATTTCCTTTGGCCCTAGAGTCTTCAAAGGGATCCGAAATATCTGTTCTCAGATTCAACAGAAATAATGGTAGCAAACAGATCCACGAAATACAGATGTAACTCTGTGAGTGGAAGTCACATATCACAGAGCAGTTTCTCAGAAAGCTTCTTTCCAGATTTCATCTGAGGATATTTCCTTTTTCACCATAGCCCTCTAAGGGATTACAAATATCACTTTTCCAATTCCACAAGAACTGTCTTAGCGAAAGACTTCTTGAGGGGAAAGCTGTAACTCTGTGAGATGATTTCACAGAACACAAAGAAATTTCTCTGAAAGCTTCTTTCGGTTTGTTATCGGAGGATATTTCCTTTGGCCCTATAGTCTTCAAAGGGATCCGAAATATCCGTTCTCAGATTCCACAGAAATAAGGCAAGCAAAGAGATCCACGAAATACAGATGTAACTCGGTGAGATGAATTAACAGAACACTAAGCAGTTTCTCAGAAAGCTTCTTTCCAGATTTCAGTGAGAATATTTCCTTTTTCACCATGGCCCTCTAGCGGCTTCCATATATCACTTTGCCAATTCCACAAGAACTGACTTAGCGAAAGGCTTCTTGAGGGGAAAGCTGTAACTCTGTGAGATGATTTCACAGAACACAAAGAAGTTTTTCAGAAAGCTTCTTTCTCTTTGTTATCGGAGGATATTTCCTTTGACCCTATAGTCTTCAAAGGGATCCGAAATATCTGTTCTCAGATTCCACAGAAATAAGGCTAGCAAAGAGTTCCACGAAATACAGTTGTAACTCTGTGAGTGGAAGTCACACATCACAGAGCATTTACTCAGAAAGTTTCTTTCCAGATTTCATCTGAGGATATTTCCTTTTTCACCATAGCCCTCTAGGGGTTGCAAATATCACTTTTCCAATTCCACAAGAACTGTCTTAGCGAAAGGCTTCTTGAGGGGAGAGCTGTAACTTTGTTGGATGATTTCACAGAACACAAGGAAGTTTCTCAGAAAGCTTCTTTCTCTTTGTTATTAGAGGATATTTCCTTTGGCCCTATAGTCTTCAAAGGGGTTCGAAATATCTGTTCTCAGATTCCACAGAAATAAGGCTAGCAAAGAGGTCCACGAAATACAGACGTAACTCTGTGAGTGGAAGTCAGACATCACAGAACAGGTTCTCAGAAAGCTTCTTTCCAGATTTCATCTCAGGATATTTCATTTTTCACCATAACCCTCTATGGGCTGCCAAATATCACTTTGCCAATTCCACAAGAACTCTCTTAGCGAAAGGCTTCTTGAAGGGAAAGCTGTAACTCTGTGGGATGATTTCACCGAACACAAAGAAGTTTCTCAGAAAGCTTCTTTCCAGATTTCATCTGAGGATATTTCCTTTTTCACCATAGCCTTCTAAGGGATTCGAAATCTCACTTTGCCAATTCCACAAGAACTGTCTTAGCGAAAGGCTTCTTGAGGGGAAAGATGTAACTCTGTGAGATGGTTTCACAGAACACAAAGAAGTTTCTCAGAAAGCTTCTTTCTATTTGTTATCGGAGGATATTTCCTTTGCCCCTATAGTCTTCAAAGGGATGCGAAATATCTGTTCTCAGATTCCACAGAAATAAGACTAGCAAAGAGATCCACGAAATACAGATGTAACTCTGTGAGTGGAAGTCACACATCACAGAGCAGTTTCTCAGAAAGCTTCTTTCCAGATTTCATCTGAGGATATTTCCTTTTTCACCATAGCCCTCTATGGGCTTCGAATTATCACTTTGCCAACTCCACAAGAACTGTCTTAGCGAAAGGCTTCTTGAGGGGAAAGCTGTAACTCTGTGAGATGATTTCACAGAACACGAAGAAGTTTATCAGAAATCTTCTTTCTCTTTGTTATCAGAGAATATTTCCTTCGGCCCTATAGTCTTCAAAGGGATCCGAAATATCTGTTCTCAGATTCCACAGAAATCAGGCTAGCAAAGATATCCACGAAATACAGATGTATCTGTGTGAGTGGAAGTCACACATCACAGAGCAGTTTCTCAGAAAGCTCCTTCCAGATTTCATATGAGGATACTTCCTTTTTCACCATAGCCCTCAATGGGCTTCCAAATATCACTTTGCCAATTCCACAAAAACTGTCTTAGCGAAAGGCTTCTTGAGGGGAAACCTGTAAATCTCTGAGATGATTTCACGGAAAACAAACAAGTTTCTCAGAAAGCTTCTATCTCTTTATTATCGGAGGATATTTCCTTTGGCCCTACCGTCTTCAAAGGGATCTGAAATATCTGTTCTCAGATTCCACAGAAATGATGCTCGCAAAGAGATCCACGAAATACAGATGTAATTCTGTAAGCGAAGTCACACAACACAGAGCAGTTTCTCAGAAAGATTCTTTCCAGATTTCATCTGAGCATATTTCCTTTTTCACCATGGCCCTCTATAGGATTACAAATATCACTTTGCCAATTCCACAAGAACTGTCTTAGCGAAAGACTTCTTGAGGGGAAAGCTGTAATTCTGTGAGATGATTTCACAGAACACAAAGAAATTTCTCAGAAAGATTCTTTCTCTTTGTTATCGGAGGATATTTCCTTTGGCCCTATAGACTTCAAAGGGATCTGAAATATCTGTTCTTAGATTCCACAGAAATAAGGCTAGCAAAGAGATCCACGAAATACAGATGTAACTCGGTGAGATGAATTAACAAAACACTAAGCAGTTTCTCAGAAAGCTTCTTTCCAGATTTCATCTGAGGATATTTCCTTTTTCACCACAGCCGTCTATGGGCTTCCAAATATCACTTTGCCAATTCCACAACAACTGTCTTAGCGAAAGGCTTCTTGAGGGGAAAACTGAAACTCTGTGAGATGATTTCACAGAACACAAACAAGTTTCTCAGAAAGCTTCCTTCTCTTTGTTGTCGGAGGATATTTCCTTTGGCCCTATAGTCTTCAAAGGGATCCGAAATATCTGTTCTCAGATTCCGCAGAAATAAGGCTAGCAAAGAGATCCATGAAATACAGATACAACTCTGTGAGTGGAAGTCACACATCACGGAGCATGTTCTCAGATATCTTCTTTTCAGATTTCATCTGAGGATATTTCCTTTTTCACCATAGCCCTGTATGGGCTTCCAAATATCACTTTGCCAATTCCACAAGAACTGTCTTAGCGAAAGGCTTCTTGAGGTGAAAGCTGTAACTCCGTGAGACGATTTCACCGAACACAAAGAAGTTTCTCAGAAAGCTTCTTTCTGTTTGTTATCGGAGGATATTTCCTTTGGCCCTATAGTCTTCAAAGGGATCCCAAATATCTGTTCTCAGATTCCACAGAAATAAGGCTAGCAAAGAGATCCACGAAATACAGATGTAACTCTGTCAGATGAATTAACAGAAGACTAAGCAGTTTCTCAGAAAGCTTCTTTCCAGATTTCATCTGAGGATATTTCCTTTTTCACCATAGCCCTCTATGGGCTTCCAAATATCACTTTGCCAATTCCACAAGAACTGTGTTAGCGAAAGGCTTCTTGAGGGGAAAGCTGCAATTCTGTGTGATGATTTCACAGAACACAAAGAAGTTCCTCAGAAAGCTTCTTTCTCTTTGTTATCGGAGGATATTTCCTTTGGCCCTATAGTCTTCAAAGGGATCCGAAATATCTGTTCTCAGATTCCACAGCAATAAGGCTAGCAAAGAGATCCACGAAATACAGATGTAACTCTGTGAGTGGAAGTCACACATCACATAGCAAGTTCTCAGAAAGCTTCTTTCCAAATTTCATCTGAGGATATTTCCTTTTTCACCATAGCCCTCTATGGGCTTCCAAATATCACTTTGCCAATTCCACAAGAACTGTCTTAGCAAAAGGCTTCTTGAGGGGAAAGCTGTAACTCTGTGAGATGATTTCACAGAACACAAAGAAGTTTCTCAGAAAGCTTCTTTCTCTTTGTTATCGGAGGATATTTTCTTTGGCCCTACAGTCTTCAAAGGGATCCCAAATATCTGTTCTCAGATTCCACAGAAATAAGGCTAGCAATGAGATCCACGAAATACAGATGTAACTCTGTCAGATGAATTAACAGAAGACTAAGCAGTTTCTCAGAAAGCTTCTTTCCAGATTTCATCTGAGGATATTTCCTTTTTCACCATAGCCCTCTATGGGCTTCCAAATATCACTTTGCCAATTCCACAAGAACTGTGTTAGCGAAAGGCTTCTTGAGGGGAAAGCTGCAATTCTGTGTGATGATTTCACAGAACACAAAGAATTTCCTCAGAATGCTTCTTTCTCTTTGTTATCGGAGGATATTTCCTTTGGCCCTATAGTCTTCAAAGGGATCCGAAATATCTGTTCTCAGATTCCACAGCAATAAGGCTAGCAAAGGATCCACGAAATACAGATGTAACTCTGTGAGTGGAACTCACACATCACATAGCAAGTTCTCAGAAAGCTTCTTTCCAGATTTCATCTGAGGATATTTCCGTTTTCAAAATAGCCCTCTATGGGCTTCCAAATATCACTTAGCCAATTCCACCGGAACTATCTTAGCGAAAGGCTTCTTGAGGGGAAAGCTGTAACTCTGTGAGATGGTTTCACAGTATACTAAGAAGTTTCTCAGAAAGCTTCCTTCTCTTTGTTATCGGAGGATATTTCCTTTGGCCCTATAGTCTTCAAAGGGATCCGAAATATCTGTTCTCAGATTCCACAGAAAAAAGGCTAGCAAAGAGATCCACGAAATACAGATGTAACTCTGACAGACGAATTAACAGAAGACTAAGCAGTTTCTCAGAAAGCTTCTTTCCATATTTCATGTGAGGATATTTCCTTTTTCCCCATAGATCTCTAAGGGCTTCCAAATATCACTTTGCCAATCCCACAAGAACTGCCTTAGCGAATGGCTTCTTGGGAGGAAAGCTGTAACTCTGTGAGATGATTTCACAGGACACAAAGAAGTTTCTCAGAAAGCTTCTTTCTCTTTGTTATCGGAGGATATTTCCTTTGGCCCTATAGTCTTCAAAGGGGTCCGACATATCTGTTCTCAGATTCCACAGCAATAAGGCTAGCAAAGAGATCCACGAAATACAGATGTAACTCTGTGAGTGGAAGTCACACATCACATAGCAGGTTCTCAGAAAGCTTCTTTCCAGATTTCATCTGAGGATATTTCCTTTTTCACCATAGTCCTCTACGGGCTTCCAAATATCACTTTGCCAATTCCACAAGAACTGTCTTAGCGAAAGGCTACTTGAGGTGAAAGCTGTAACTCTGTGAGACGATTTCACAGAACACAAAGAAGTTTCTCAGAAGGCTTCTTTCTCTTTATTATCGGAGGATATTTCCTTTGGCCATGTAGTCTTCAAAGGGATCCGAAATATCTGTTCTCATATTCCACAGAAATAAGGCTAGCAAAGAGATCCACGAAATACAGATGTAACTCTATCAGATGAATTAACAGAACACTAAGCAGTCTCTAAGAAAGCTTCATTTCACATTTCATCTGAGGATATTTCCTTTTTCACCATAGCCCTCTAGGGGCTTCCAAATATCACTTTGCCAATTCCACAAGAACTGTCTTAGCGAAAGGCTTCTTGAGGGGAAAGCTGTAAATCAGTGAGACGATTTCACAGAACACAAAGAAGTTTCTCAGAAAGCTTCTTTCTCTTTGTTATCGGAGGATATTTCCTTTGGCCCTATCGTGTTCAAAGGGGTCCGAAATATCTGTTCTCAGATTCCAAAGAAATAAGGCTAGCAAAGAGATCCACGAAATACACATGTAACTCTGTGAGATGAATTAACAGAATACTAAGCAGTTTCTCTGAAAGCTGCTTTCCAGATTTCATCTGAGGATATTTCCTTTTTCACCATAGCCCTCTATGGGCTTCCAAATATCACTTTGCCAATTCCACAAGAACTGTGTTAGCGAAAGGCTTCTTGAGGGGAAAGCTGTAACTCTGTGAGATGATTTCACAGAACACAAAGAAGTTTCTCAGAAAGCTTCTTTTTCTTTGTTATCGGAGGATATTTCCTTTCGCCCTATAGTCTTCAAAGGGATCCCAAATATCTGTTCTCAGATTCCACAGAAATAAGGCTAGCAAAGAGAACCACAAAATACAGTTGAAACTCTGGGAGATGAATTAACAGAACACTAAGCAGTTTCTCAGAAAGCTTCTTTCCAGATTTCATCTGAGGATATTTCCTTTTTCACCATTGCCCTCTAAGTGCTTCCAAATATCACTTTGCCAATTCCACAAGAACTGTCTTAGCGAAAGGCTTCTTGAGGGGAAAGCTGTAACTCTGTGAGATGATTTCACAGAACACAAAGAAGTTCCTCTGAAAGATTCTTTCTCTTTGTTATCGGAGGATATTTCCTTTGGCCCTGTAGTCTTCAAAGGGGTCCGAAATATCTGTTCTCAGATTCCACAGAAATAAGGCTAGCAAAGAGATCCACGAAATACAGATGTAACTCTGTGAGTGGAAGTCACACATCACAGAGCAGTTTCTCAAAAAGCTTGTTTCCAGATTTCATCTGAGGATATTTCCTTTTTCACCATAGCCCTCTTTGGGCTTCCAAATATCACTTTGCCAATTCCACAAGAACTGTCTTAGCGAAAGGATTCTTGAGGGAAAAGCTGTAACTCTGTGAGATGATTTACCAGAACACAAGGAGTTTCTCAGAAAGCTTCTTTCTCTTTGTTATCGGAGGATATTTCCTTTTTTCCCTATAGTCTTCAAAGGAATCCGAAATATCTTTTCTCAGATTCCACAGAAATAAGGCTAGGAAAGAGATCCACGAAATACACATGTAACTCTGTCAGATGAATTAACAGAACACTAAGCAGTTTCTCAGAAAGCTTCTTTCCAGATTTCATCTGAGGATATTTCCTTTTTCACCATAGCCCTCTATGGGCTTCCAAATATCACTTTGCCAATTCCACAAAAACTGTCTTAGCGAAAGGCTTCTTGAGGGGAAAGCTGTAACTCTGTGAGACGATTTCACCGAACACAAAGAAGTTTCTCAGAAAGCTTCTTTCTGTTTGTTATTGGAGGATATTTCCTTTGGCCCTATAGTCTTCAAAGGGGTCCGAAATATCTGTTCTCAGATTCCACAGATAAGGCTTGCAAAGAGATCCACGAAATACAGATGTAACTCTGTGAGTGGAAGTCACACATCACAGAGCAGTTTCTCAGAAAACTTCTTTCCAGATTTCATCTGAGGATATTTCCGTTTTCAGAATAGCCCTCTATGGGCTTCCAAATATCACTTAGCCAATTCCACCGGAACTATCTTAGCGAAAGGCTTCTTGAGGGGAAAGCTGTAACTCTGTGAGATGGTTTCACAGAATACTAAGAAGTTTCTCAGAAAGCTTCCTTCTCTTTGTTATCGGAGGATATTTCCTTTGGCCCTATAGTCTTCAAAGGGGTCCGACATATCTGTTCTCACATTCCACAGAAATAAGGCCAGCAAAGAGATCCACGAAATACAGATGCACCTCTGTGTGTGGAAGAAACACATCACAGAGCAGGTTCTCAGAAAGCTTCTTTCCAGATTTCATCTGAGGATATTTCCTTTTTCCCCATAGCCCTTTTTGGGCTTCCAAATATCATTTTTCCAAACCCACCAGAACTGTCTTAGCGAAAGGCTTCTTGAGGGGAAAGCTGTAACTCTGTGAGATGATTTCACGGAATACAAAGAAGTTTCCCACAAAGCTTCTTTCTCTTTGTTGTCGGAGGATATTTCCTTTGGACCTATATTCTTCAAAGGGATCCGAAATATCTCTTCTCAGATTCCACAGAAATAAGGCTAGCAAAGAGATCCACGAAACACAGATATAACTCTGCCAGATGAATTAACAGAAGACTAATCAGTTTCTCAGAGAACTTCTTTCCAGATTTCTTCTGAGGATATTTCCTTTTTCACTATAGCCCTCTATGGGCTTCCAAATATCACTTTGCCAATTCCACAAGAACTGTCTTAGCGAAAGGCTTCTTGAGGGGAAAGCTGTAACTCTGTGAGATGATTTCACAGAACACAAAGAAGTTTCTCAGAAAGCTTCTTTCTCTTTGTTATCGGAGGATATTTCCTTTGGCCCTACAGTCTTCAAAGGGATCCGAAATATCTGTTCTCAGATTCCACAGAAATAAGGCTAGCAAAGAGATCCACGAAATACAGATGTAACTCGGTCAGATGAATTAACGTAAGACTAAGCAGTTTCTCAGAAAGCTTCTTTCCAGATTTCATCTGAGGATATTTCCTTTTTCACCATAGCCCTCTATGGGCTTCCAAATATCACTTTGCCAATTCCACAAGAACTGTGTTAGCGAAAGGCTTCTTGAGGGGAAGCTGTAACTCTGTGAGATGATCTCACAGAACACAAAGAAGTTTTTCAGAAAGCTTCTTTCTCTTTCTTATCGGAGGATATTTCCTTTGGTCCTATAGTCTTCAAAGGGATCCGAAATATATTTTCTCAGATTCCACAGAAATAAGGCTAGCAAAGAGATCCATGAAAGACAGATGCAACACTGAGAGTGGAAGTCACACATCACGGAGCATGTTCTCAGAAAGCTTCTTTTCAGATTTCATCTGAGGATATATCCTTTTTCACCATAGCCCTCTATGGGCTTCCAAATATCACTTTGCCAATTCCACAAGAACTGTCTTAGCGAAAGACTTCTTGAGGGGAAAGCTGTAACTCTGTGAGATTATTTCACCGAACACCAAGAAGTTTCTCAGAAAGCTTCTTTCTGTTTGTTATTGGAGGATATTTCCTTTGGCCCTATAGTCTTCAAAGGGTTCCGAAATATCTGTTCTCAGATTCCACAGAAATAAGGCTGGCAAAGAGATCTACGAAATACAGATGTAACCCTCTCAGATGAATTAACAGAAGACTAAGCAGTTTCTCAGAAAACTTCTTTCCAGATTTCATCTGAGGATATTTCCTGTTGCACCCTAGCCCTCTTTGGGCTTCCAAATATCACTTTGCCAATTCCACAAGAACTATCTTAGCGAAAGGCTTCTTGAGGAGAGAGCTGTAACTTGGTGACATGATTTCACAGAACACAAAGAAGTTTCTCAGAAAGCTTCTTTCTCTTTTTTATCGGAGGATATTTCCTTTGGCCCTAAAGTCTTCAAGGATCCGAAATATGTGATCTGAGATTCCACAGAATTAAGGCTAGCAAAGAGACCCACGAAATACAGATGTAACACTGTGAGATGAATTAACAGAACACTAAGGAGTTTCTCAGAAACTTCTTTCCAGATTTCATCTGAGGATATTTCATTTTCACCATAGCCCTCTAAGGGCTTCCAAATATCACTTTGCCAATTCCACAATAACTGTCTTAGTGAAAGGCTTCTTGAGGGGAAAGCTGTAACTCTGTGAGATGATTTCACAGAACACAAAGAAGTTCCTCAGAAAGCTTCTTTCTCTTTGTTATCAGAGGATATTTCCTTTGGCCCTGTAGTCTTCAAAGGGGTCCGACATATCTGTTCTCAGATTCCACAGAAATAAGGCCAGCAAAGAGATCCACGAAATACAGATGCAGCTCTGTGTGTGGAAGAAACACATCACACAGCAGGTTCTCAGAAAGCTTCTTTCCAGATTACATCTGAGGATGTTTCCTTTTTCCCCATAGCCCTTTTTGGGCTTCCAAATATCACTTTTCCAAATCCACCAGAACTGTCTTAGCGAAAGGCTTCTTGAGGGGAAAGCTGTAACTCTGTGAGATGATTTCACGGAATACAAAGAAGTTTCCCACAAAGCTTCTTTCTCTTTGTTGTCGAGGGATATTTCCTTTGGCCCTATATTCTTCAAAGGGATCCGAAATATCTCTTCTCAGATTCCACAGAAATAAGGCTAGCAAAGAGATCCACGAAACACAGATATAACTCTGCCAGATGAATTAACAGAAGACTAATCAGTTTCTCAGAAAACTTCTTTCCAGATTTCTTCTGAGGATATTTCCTTTTTCACCATAGCCCTCTATGGGCTTCCAAATATCACATTGCCAATTCCACAAGAACTGTCTTAGCGAAAGGCTTCTTGAGGGGAAAGCTGTAACTCTGTGAGATGATTTCACAGAACACAAAGAAGTTTCTCAGAAAGCTTCTTTCTCTTTGTTATCGGAGGATATTTCCTTTGGCCCTACAGTCTTCAAAGGGATCCCAAATATCTGTTCTCAGATTCCACAGAAATAAGGCTAGCAAAGAGATCCACGAAATACAGATGTAACTCTGTCAGATGAATTAACAGAAGACTAAGCAGTTTCTCAGAAAGCTTCTTTCCAGATTTCATCTGAGGATATTTCCTTTTTCAACATAGCCCTCTATGGGCTTCCAAATATCACTTTGCCAATTCCACAAAACCTGTATTAGCGAAAGGCTTCTTGAGGGGAAAGCTGCAATTCTGTGTGATGATTTCACAGAACACAAAGACGTTCCTCAGAAATCTTCTTTCTCTTTGTTATCGGAGGATATTTCCTTTGGCCCTATAGTCTTCAAAGGGATCAGAAATATCTGTTCTCAGATTCCACAGCAATAAGGCTAGCAAAGAGATCCACGAAATACAGATGTAACTCTGTGAGTGGAAGTCACACATCACATAGCAAGTTCTCAGAAAGCTTCTTTCCAGATTTCATCTGAGGATATTTCCTTTTTCACCATAGCCCTTTATGGGCTTCTAAATATCACTTTGCCAATTCCACAAGAACTGTCTTAGCAAAAGGCTTCTTGAGGGGAAAGCTGTAACTCTGTGAGATGATTTCACAGAATACAAAGAAGTTTCTCAGAAAGCTTCTTTCTCTTGTTATCGGAGGATATTTCCTTTGGCCCTATAGTCTTCAAAGGGGTCCGAAATATCTGTTCTCAGATTCCACAGAAATAAGGCTAGCAAAGAGATCCACCAAATACAGATGTAACTCTGTGAGTGGAAGTCACACATCACAGAGCAGGTTCTCAGAAAGCTTCTTTCCAGATTTCATCTAAGGATATTTCCTTTTTCACCATAGTCCTCTACGGGCTTCCAAATATCACTTTGCCAATTCCACAAGAACTGTCTTAGCGAAAGGCTACTTGAGGTGAAAGCTGTAACTCTGTGAGACGATTTCACAGAACACAAAGAAGTTTCTCAGAAGGCTTCTTTCTCTTTATTATCGGAGGATATTTCCTTTGGCCATGTAGTCTTCAAAGGGATCCGAAATATCTGTTCTCATATTCCACAGAAATAAGGCTAGCAAAGAGATCCACGAAATACAGATGTAACTCTATCAGATGAATTAACAGAACACTAAGCAGTCTCTAAGAAAGCTTCATTTCACATTTCATCTGAGGATATTTCCTTTTTCACCATAGCCCTCTATGGGCTTCCAAATATCACTTTGCCAATTCCACAAGAACTGTCTTAGCGAAAGGCTTCTTGAGGGGAAAGCTGTAAATCAGTGAGACGATTTCACAGAACACAAAGAAGTTTCTCAGAAAGCTTCTTTCTCTTTGTTATCGGAGGATATTTCCTTTGGCCCTATCGTGTTCAAAGGGGTCTGAAATATCTGTTCTCAGATTCCACAGAAATAAGGCTAGCAAAGAGATCCACGAAATACACATGTAACTCTGTGAGATGAATTAACAGAAGACTAAGCAGTTTCTCTGAAAGCTGCTTTCCAGATTTCATCTGAGGATATTTCCTTTTTCACCATAGCCCTCTATGGGCTTCCAAATATCACTTTGCCAATTCCACAAGAACTGTGTTAGCGAAAGGCTTCTTGAGGGGAAAGCTGTAACTCTGTGAGATGATTTCACAGAACACAAAGAAGTTTCTCAGAAAGCTTCTTTTTTTTGTTATCGGAGGATATTTCCTTTCGCCCTATAGTCTTCAAAGGGATCCCAAATATCTGTTCTCAGATTCCACAGAAATAAGGCTAGCAAAGAGAACCACAAAATACAGTTGAAACTCTGGGAGATGAATTAACAGAACACTAAGCAGTTTCTCAGAAAGCTTCTTTCCAGATTTCATCTGAGGATATTTCCTTTTTCACCATTGCCCTCTAAGGGCTTCCAAATATCACTTTGCCAATTCCACAAGAACTGTCTTAGCGAAAGGCTTCTTGAGGGGAAAGCTGTAACTCTGTGAGATGATTTCACAGAACACAAAGAAGTTCCTCTGAAAGATTCTTTCTCTTTGTTATCGGAGGATATTTCCTTTGGCCCTGTAGTCTTCAAAGGGGTCCGAAATATCTGTTCTCAGATTCCACAGAAATAAGGCTAGCAAAGAGATCCACGAAATACAGATGTAACTCTGTGAGTGGAAGTCACACATCACAGAGCAGTTTCTCAAAAAGCTTGTTTCCGGATTTCATCTGAGGATATTTCCTTTTTCACCATAGCCCTCTTTGGGCTTCCAAATATCACTTTGCCAATTCCACAAGAACTGTCTTAGCGAAAGGATTCTTGAGGGAAAAGCTGTAACTCTGTGAGATGATTTACCAGAACACAAGGAGTTTCTCAGAAAGCTTCTTTCTCTTTGTTATCGGAGGATATTTCCTTTTTTCCCTATAGTCTTCAAAGGAATCCGAAATATCTTTTCTCAGATTCCACAGAAATAAGGCTAGGAAAGAGATCCACGAAATACACATGTAACTCTGTCAGATGAATTAACAGAACACTAAGCAGTTTCTCAGAAAGCTTCTTTCCAGATTTCATCTGAGGATATTTCCTTTTTCACCATAGCCCTCTATGGGCTTCCAAATATCACTTTGCCAATTCCACAAAAACTGTCTTAGCGAAAGGCTTCTTGAGGGGAAAGCTGTAACTCTGTGAGACGATTTCACCGAACACAAAGAAGTTTCTCAGAAAGCTTCTTTCTGTTTGTTATTGGAGGATATTTCCTTTGGCCCTATAGTCTTCAAAGGGGTCCGAAATATCTGTTCTCAGATTCCACAGATAAGGCTTGCAAAGAGATCCACGAAATACAGATGTAACTCTGTGAGTGGAAGTCACACATCACAGAGCAGTTTCTCAGAAAACTTCTTTCCAGATTTCATCTGAGGATATTTCCGTTTTCAGAATAGCCCTCTATGGGCTTCCAAATATCACTTAGCCAATTCCACCGGAACTATCTTAGCGAAAGGCTTCTTGAGGGGAAAGCTGTAACTCTGTGAGATGGTTTCACAGAATACTAAGAAGTTTCTCAGAAAGCTTCCTTCTCTTTGTTATTGGAGGATATTTCCTTTGGCCCTATAGTCTTCAAAGGGGTCCGACATATCTGTTCTCAGATTCCACAGAAATAAGGCCAGCAAAGAGATCCACGAAATACAGATGCAGCTCTGTGTGTGGAAGAAACACATCACATAGCAGGTTCTCAGAAAGCTTCTTTCCAGATTTCATCTGAGGATATTTCCTTTTTCCCCATAGCCCTTTTTGGGCTTCCAAATATCACTTTTCCAAATCCACCAGAACTGTCTTAGCGAAAGGCTTCTTGAGGGGAAAGCTGTAACTCTGTGAGATGATTTCACGGAATACAAAGAAGTTTCCCACAAAGCTTCTTTCTCTTTGTTGTCGAGGGATATTTCCTTTGGCCCTATATTCTTCAAAGGGATCCGAAATATCTCTTCTCAGATTCCACAGAAATAAGGCTAGCAAAGAGATCCACGAAACACAGATATAACTCTGCCAGATGAATTAACAGAAGACTAATCAGTTTCTCAGAAAACTTCTTTCCAGATTTCTTCTGAGGATATTTCCTTTTTCACTATAGCCCTCTATGGGCTTCCAAATATCACTTTGCCAATTCCACAAGAACTGTCTTAGCGAAAGGCTTCTTGAGGGGAAAGCTGTAACTCTGTGAGATGATTTCACAGAACACAAAGAAGTTTCTCAGAAAGCTTCTTTCTCTTTGTTATCGGAGGATATTTCCTTTGGCCCTACAGTCTTCAAAGGGATCCGAAATATTTGTTCTCAGATTCCACAGAAATAAGGCTAGCAAAGAGATCCACGAAATACAGATGTAACTCGGTCAGATGAATTAACGTAAGACTAAGCAGTTTCTCAGAAAGCTTCTTTCCAGATTTCATCTGAGGATATTTCCTTTTTCACCATAGCCCTCTATGGGCTTCCAAATATCACTTTGCCAATTCCACAAGAACTGTGTTAGCGAAAGGCTTCTTGAGGGGAAGCTGTAACTCTGTGAGATGATCTCACAGAACACAAAGAAGTTTTTCAGAAAGCTTCTTTCTCTTTCTTATCGGAGGATATTTCCTTTGGTCCTATAGTCTTCAAAGGGATCCGAAATATATTTTCTCAGATTCCACAGAAATAAGGCTAGCAAAGAGATCCATGAAAGACAGATGCAACACTGAGAGTGGAAGTCACACATCACGGAGCATGTTCTCAGAAAGCTTCTTTTCAGATTTCATCTGAGGATATATCCTTTTTCACCATAGCCCTCTATGGGCTTCCAAATATCACTTTGCCAATTCCACAAGAACTGTCTTAGCGAAAGAGTTCTTGAGGGGAAAGCTGTAACTCTGTGAGATTATTTCACCGAACACCAAGAAGTTTCTCAGAAAGCTTCTTTCTGTTTGTTATTGGAGGATATTTCCTTTGGCCCTATAGTCTTCAAAGGGTTCCGAAATATCTGTTCTCAGATTCCACAGAAATAAGGCTGGCAAAGAGATCTACGAAATACAGATGTAACCCTCTCAGATGAATTAACAGAAGACTAAGCAGTTTCTCAGAAAACTTCTTTCCAGATTTCATCTGAGGATATTTCCTGTTGCACCATAGCCCTCTTTGGGCTTCCAAATATCACTTTGCCAATTCCACAAGAACTATCTTAGCGAAAGGCTTCTTGAGGAGAGAGCTGTAACTTGGTGACATGATTTCACAGAACACAAAGAAGTTTCTCAGAAAGCTTCTTTCTCTTTGTTATCGGAGGATATTTCCTTTGGCCCTAAAGTCTTCAAGGATCCGAAATATGTGATCTGAGATTCCACAGAATTAAGGCTAGCAAAGAGACCCACGAAATACAGATGTAACACTGTGAGATGAATTAACAGAACACTAAGGAGTTTCTCAGAAACTTCTTTCCAGATTTCATCTGAGGATATTTCATTTTCACCATAGCCCTCTAAGGGCTTCCAAATATCACTTTGCCAATTCCACAATAACTGTCTTAGCGAAAGGCTTCTTGAGGGGAAAGCTGTAACTCTGTGAGATGATTTCTCAGAATACAAAGAAGTTTCTCAGAAAGCTTCTTTCTCTTTTTATCGGAGGATATTTCCTTTGTCCCTATAGTCTTCAAAGGGGTCCGAAATATCTGTTCTCAGATTCCACAGAAATAAGGCTAGCAAAGAGATCCACCAAATACAGATGTAACTCTGTGAGTGGAAGTCACACATCACAGAGCAGGTTCTCAGAAAGCTTCTTTCCAGATTTCATCTGAGGATATTTCCTTTTTCACCATAGCCCTCTTTGGGCTTCCAAATATCACTTTGCCAATTCCACATGAACTGTCTTAGCGAAAGGCTTCTTGAGGGGAAAGCTGTAACTCTGTGAGATGATTTCACGGAACACAAAGAAGTTTCTCACAAAGCTTCTTTCTCTTTGTTGTCGGAGGATATTTCCGTTGTCCCTATATTCTTCAAAGGGATCCGAAATATCTGTTCTCAGATTCCAAAGAAATAAGGCTAGCAAAGAGATCCACGAAACACAGATATAACTCTGCCAGATGAATTAACAGAAGACTAATCAGTTTCTCAGAAAACTTCTTTCCAGATTTCTTCTGAGGATATTTCCTTTTTCTCCATAGCCCTCTATGGGCTTCCAAATATCACTTTGCCAATTCCACAAGAACTGTCTTAGAGAAAGGCTTCTTGAGTGGAAAGCTGTAACTCTTTGAGATGATTTCACAGAACTCAAAGAAGTTTCTCAGAAAGCTTCTTTCTCTTTGTTATCGGAGGATATTTGCTTTGGCCTTACAGTCTTCAAAGGGATCCCAAATATCTGTTCTCAGATTCCACAGAAAGAAGGCTAGCAAAGAGATCCACGAAATACAGATGTAACTCTGTCAGATGAATTAACAGAAGACTAAGCAGTTTCTCAGAAATCTTCTTTCCAGATTTCATCTGAGGATATTTCCTTTTTCACCATAGCCCTCTATGGGCTTCCAAATATCACTTTGCCAATTCCACAAGAACTGTGTTAGCGAAAGGCTTCTTGAGGGGAAAGCTGCAATTCTGTGTGATGATTTCACAGAACACAAAAAATTTCCTCAGAAAGCTTCTTTCTCTTTGTTATCGGAGGATATTTCCTTTGGCCCTATAGTCTTCAAAGGGATCCGAAATATCTGTTCTCAGATTCCACAGCAATAAGGCTAGCAAAGAGATCCACGAAATACAGATGTCACTCTGTGAGTGGAAGTCACACATCACATAGCAAGTTCTCAGAAAGCTTCTTTCCAGATTTCATCTGAGGATATTTCCTTTTTCACCATAGCCCTCTATGGGCTTCCAAATATCACTTTGCCAATTCCACAAGAACTGTCTTAGCAAAAGGGTTCTTGAGGGGAAAGCTGTAACTCTGTGAGATGATTTCACAGAATACAAAGAAGTTTCTCAGAAAGCTTCTTTATCTTGTTATCGGAGGATATTTCCTTTGGCCCTATAGTCTTCAAAGGGGTCCGAAATATCTGTTCTCAGATTCCACAGAAATAAGGCTAGCAAAGAGATCCACCAAATACAGATGTAACTCTGTGAGTGGAAGTCACACATCACAGAGCAGGTTCTCAGAAAGCTTCTTTCCAGATTTCATCTGAGGATATTTCCTTTTTCACCATAGTCCTCTACGGGCTTCCAAATATCACTTTGCCAATTCCACAAGAACTGTCTTAGCGAAAGGCTACTTGAGGTGAAAGCTGTAACTCTGTGAGACGATTTCACAGAACACAAAGAATTTCCCAGAAGGCTTCTTTCTCTTTATTATCGGAGGATATTTCCATTGGCCATGTAGTCTTCAAAGGGATCCGAAATATCTGTTCTCATATTCCACAGAAATAAGGCTAGCAAAGAGATCCACGAAATACAGATGTAACTCTATGAGATGAATTAACAGAACACTAAGCAGTCTCTCAGAAAGCTTCATTTCACATTTCATCTGAGGATATTTCCTTTTTCACCATAGCCCTCTAGGGGCTTCCAAATATCACTTTGCCAATTCCACAAGAACTGTCTTAGGGAAAGGCTTCTTGAGGGGAAAGCTGTAAATCAGTGAGACGATTTCACAGAACACAAAGAAGTTTCTCAGAAAGCTTCTTTCTCTTTGTTATCGGAGGATATTTCCTTTGGCCCTATAGTGTTCAAAGGGGTCCGAAATATCTGTTCTCAGATTCCACAGAAATAAGGCTAGCAAAGAGATCCACGAAATACACATGTAACTCTGTGAGATGAATTAACAGAAGACTAAGCAGTTTCTCTGAAAGCTGCTTTCCAGATTTGATCTGAGGATATTTCCTTTTTCAAAATCGCCCTCTATGGGCTTCCAAATATCACTTTGCGAATTCCACAAGAACTGTGTTAGCGAAAGGCTTCTTGAGGGGAAAGCTGTAACTCTGTGAGATGATTTCACAGAACACAAAGAAGTTTCTCAGAAAGCTTCTTTTTCTTTGTTATCGGAGGATATTTCCTTTCGCCCTATAGTCTTCAAAGGGATCCCAAATATCTGTTCTCAGATTCCACAGAAATAAGGCTAGCAAAGAGAACCACAAAATACAGTTGAAACTCTGGGAGATGAATTAACAGAACACTAAGCAGTTTCTCAGAAAGCTTCTTTCCAGATTTCATATGAGGATATTTTCTTTTTCACCATTGCACTCTATGGGCTTCCAAATATCACTTTGCCAATTCCACAAGAACTGTCTTAGCGAAAGGCTTCTTGAGGGGAAAGCTGTAACTCTGTGAGATGATTTCACAGAACACAAAGAAGTTCCTCTGAAAGCTTCTTTCTCTTTTTTATCGGAGGATATTTCCTTTGGCCCTGTAGTCTTCAAAGGGGTCCGAAATATCTGTTCTCAGATTCCACAGAAATAAGGCTAGCAAAGTGATCCACGAAATACAGATGTAACTCTGTGAGTGGAAGTCACACATCACAGAGCAGTTTCTCAAAAAGCTTGTTTCCAGATTTCATCTGAGGATATTTCCTTTTTCACCATAGCCCTCTTTGGGCTTCCAAATATCACTTTGCCAATTCCACAAGAACTGTCTTAGCGAAAGGATTCTTGAGGGAAAAGCTGTAACTCTGTGAGATGATTTACCAGAACACAAGGAGTTTCTCAGAAAGCTTCTTTCTCTCTGTTATCGGAGGATATTTCCTTTTTTCCCTATAGTCTTCAAAGGAATCTGAAATATCTTTTCTCAGATTCCACAGAAATAAGGCTAGCAAAGAGATCCATGAAATACACATGTAACTCTGTCAGATGAATTAACAGAACACTAAGCAGTTTCTCAGAAAGCTTCTTTCCAGATTTCATCTGAGGATATTTCCTTTCACCCCATAGCCCTCCATGGGCTTCCAAATATCACTTTGCCAATTCCACAAGAACTGTCTTAGCAAAATGCTTGTTGAGGGGAAAGCTGTACCTCCGTAAGATGATTTCACAGAACACAAAGAAGTTTCTCAGAAAGCTTCTTTCTCTTTGTTATCGGAGGATATTTCCTTTCGCCCTATAGTCTTCAAAGGGATCCCAAATATGTGTTCTCAGATTCCACAGAAATAAGGCTAGCAAAGAGATCCACAAAATACAGTTGAAACTCTGGGAGATGAATTAACAGAACACTAAGCAGTTTCTCAGAAAGCTTCTTTCCAGATTTCATCTGAGGATATTTCCTTTTTCACCATAGCCCTCTTTGGGTTTCCAAATATCACTTTGCCAATTCCACAAGAACTGTCTTAGCGAAAGGATTCTTGAGGGAAAAGCTGTAACTCTGTGAGATGATTTACCAGAACACAAGGAGTTTCTCAGAAAGCTTCTTTCTCTTTGTTATCGGATGATATTTTCTTTTTTACTCTATAGTCTTCAAAGGAATCCGAAATATCTTTTCTCAGATTCCACAGAAATAAGGCAAGCAAAGAGATCCACGAAATACAGATGTAACTCTGTGAGTGGAAGTCACACATCACAGAGCAGTTTCTCAGACAGCTTCTTTCCAGATTTCATCTGAGGATATTTCCTTTTTCACCATAGGCCTCTAGGGGCTTCCAAATATCACTTTGCCAATTCCACAAGAACTGTCTTAGAGAAAGACTTCTTTAGGGGAAAGCTGAAACTCTGTGAGATGACTTCGCAGAACACAAAGAAGTTTCTCTAAAAGCTTCTTTCTCTTTGTTATCGGAGGATATTTCCTTTGGCACTATAGTCTACAAAGGGGTCCGAAATATCTGTTCTCAGATTCCACAGAAATAAGGCTAGCCAAGAGATCCACGAAATACAGATGTAACTCTGTGAGTGGAAGTCACACATCACAGAGCAGGTTCCCAAAAAGCGTCTTTCCAGATTTCATCTGAGGATATTTCCTTTTTCACCACAGCCCTCTATGGGCTTCCAAATATCGCTTTGCCAATCCCACAAGAACTGTCTTAGCGAAAGGCTTCTTGAGGGGAATGCTGTAACTCTGTGAGATGATTTCACAGAACACAAAGAAGTTTCTCAGAACGCTTCCTTCTCTTTGTTATCGGAGGATATTTCCGTTGGCCCTATAGTCTTCAAGGGATCCGAAATATCGGTTCTCAGATTCCACAGAAATAAGGCTAGCAAAGAGATCCACGAGATACAGATGTAACTCTGTGAGTGGAAGTCACACATCACAGAGCAGTTTCTCAGAAAGCTTCTTTCCAGATTTCATCTTAGGATATTTCCTTTTTCACCATAGCCCTCCATGGGCTTCCAAATATCCCTTTGCCAATTCCACAAGAACTGTCTTAGCAAAAGGCTTCTTGAGGGGAAAGCTGTAACTTTGTGTATTTATTTCACAGAACACAAAGAAGTTTCTCAGAAAGCTTCTTTCTCTTTGTTATCGGAGGATATTTCCTTTGTCCCTCTAGTCTTCAAAGGGATCCGAAATATCTGTTCTCAGATTCCACAGAAATAAGGCTAACAAAGAGATCCACGAAATACAGATGTAACTCTGTGAGTGGAAGTCACATAAAACAGAGCAGCTTCTCAGAAAGCTTCTTTCCAGATTTCATCTAAGGATATTTCCTTTTTAACCCTAGGCCTCTATGGGCTTCCAAATATCACTTTGCCAATTCCACAAGAACTGTCTTAGGGAAAGGCTTCCTGAGGTGAAAGCTGAAACTCTGTGAGATGATTTCACAGAACACAAAGAAGTTTCTCAAAAAGCTTCTTTCTCTTTTTTATCGGAGGATATTTCCCTTGGCCCTATAGTCTTCAAAGGGGTCCGAAATATCTGTTCTCAGATTCCACAGAAATAAGGCTAGCAAAGAGATCCACGAAATACAGATGTAACTCTGTGAGATGAATTAACAGAACACTAAGCAGTTTCTCAGAAAGCTTCTTTCCAGATTTCATCTGAGGATATTTCCTTATTCACCATAGCCCTCTATGGGCTTCCAAATATCACTTTGCCATTTCCAAAAGAACTGTCTTAGCGAAAGGCTTTTTGAGGGGAAAGCTGTAACTCTGTGAGATGATTTCGCAGAACACAAAGAAGTTTCCCAGAAAGCTTCTTTCTCTTTGTTATCGGATTATATTTCCTTTGGCCCTATAGTCTTCACAGTGATCCCAAAGATCAGTTCTCAGATTCCACAGAAATAAGGCTAGCAAAGAGATCCACGAAATACAGATGTAACTCTGTGAGATGAATTAACAGAAGACTAAGCAGTTTCTCAGAAAGCTTCTTTCCAGATTTAATCTGAGGATATTTCCTTTTTCACCATAGCCCTCTAGGGTCTTCCAAATATCACTTTGCCAATTCCACAAGAACTGTCTTAGCGAAAGGCTTCTTGAGGGGAAAGCTGTAAATCTGTGAAATTATTTCACAGAACACAAAGAAGTTTCTCAGAAAGCTTCTTTCTCTTTGTTATCGGAGGATATTTCCTTTGGCCCAATAGTCTTCAAAGGGATCCGAAATATCTATTCTCAGATTCCACAGAAATAAGGCTAGCAAAGAGATCCAAGAAATACAGATGTAACTCTGTGAGTGGAAGTCACACATCACAGAGCAGTTTCCCAGAAAGCTTCTTTCAAGATTTCATCTGAGGATATTTCCTTTTTCACCATAGCCCTCTATGGACTTCCAAATATCACTTTGCCATTTCCAAAAGAACTGTCTTAGCGAAAGGCTTCTTGAGGGGAAAGCTGTACCTCTGTGAGATGATTTCACAGAACACAAAGAAGTTTCTCAGAAAGCTTCCTCCTCTTTGTTATCGGAGGATATTCCCTTGGGCCTTTAGTCTTCAAAAGGATCCGAAATATGTGTTCTCAGATTCCACAGAAATAAGGCTAGCAAAGAGATCCACGAAATACAGATGTAACTCTGTCAGTGGAAGTCACACATCACAGAGCAGTTTCTCAGAAAGCTTCTTTCCAGATTTCTTCTGAGAATATTTCCTTTTTCACCATAGCCCTCTACGTGCTTCCAAATATCACTTTGCCAATTCCACAAGAACTGTCTTACTGAAAGGCTTGTTGAGGGGAAAGCTGTAACTCTGTGAGATGATTTCACAGAACACAAGGAAGTTTCTCAGAAAGCTTCTTTCTCTTGGTTATCGGAGGATATTTCCTTTGTCCCTCTAGTCTTCAAAGGGATCCGAAATATCTGTTCTCAGATTCCACAGAAATAAGGCTAGAAAAGAGATCCACGAAATACAGATGTAACTCTGTAAGACGAATTAACAGAACACTAAGCAGTTTCTCAGAAAGCTTCTTTCAAGATTTCATCTGAGGATATTTCCTTTTTCACCATAGCCCTCTAGGGGCTTCAAATTATCACTTTGGCAATTCCACCAGAATTGTCTTGGCGAAAGACTTCTTGAGGGGAAAGCTGTAACTCTGTGAGATGATTTCACAGAACACAAACAAGTTTCTCTGAAAGCTTCTTTCTCTTTGTTATCGGAGGATATTTCCTTTGGCCGTATAGTCTTCAAAGTGATCCCAAATATCAGTTCTCAGATTCCACAGAAATAAGGCTAGCAAATATATCCATGAAACACCGATGTAACTCTGTGAGATGAATTAACAGAAGACTAAGCAGTTTCTCAGAAAGCTTCTTTCCAGATTTCATCTGAGGATATTTCCTTTTTCACCATAGCCCTCTATGGGCTTCCAAATAAAACTTTGCCATTTCCAAAGAACAGTCTTAGCGAAACGCTGCTTGAGGGGAAAGCTGTACATATGTGAGATGATTTCACAGAACACAAAGAAGTTTCTCAGAAAGCTTCTTTCTCTTTGTTATCGGAGGATATTTCCTTTGGCCCTATAATCTTCAATAGTATCCGAAATATCTGTTCTCAGATTCCACAGAATTAAGGCTAGCAAAGAGATCCAAGAAATACAGATGTAACTCTGTGAGTGGAAGTCACACATCACAGAGCAGTTTCTCAGAAAGCTTCTATCAAGATTTCATCTGAGGATACTTCCTTTTCCATAATAGACCTCTATGGGCTTCCAAATATCACTTTGCCAATACCACAAGAACTGTCTTAGCGAAAGGCTTCCTGAGGAGAAAGCTGTAGCTCTGTGAGAAGATTTCAAAGAACACAAAGAAGTTTCTCAGAAAGCTTCTTTCTCTTTGTTATCAGAGGATATTTCCTTTAGCTCTGGAGTCTTCAAAGGGATCCGAAATATCTGTTCTCAGATTCCACAGAAATAAGGCTAGCAAGGAGATCCACGAAATACAGATGTAACTCTGTGAGATGAATTAACAGAACACTAAGCAGTTTCTCAGAAAGCTTCTTTCCAGATTTCATCTGAGGATATTTCCTTTTTCACCATATCCCTCTATGGGTTTCCAAATATCACTTTGGCACTTCACCAGAACTGTCTTAGCGAAAGGCTTCTTAAGGGGAAAGCTGTAACTCTGTGAGATGATTTCACAGAACACAAAGAAGTTTCTCAGAAAGCTTCTTTCTCTTTGTTATCGGAGGATATTTCCTTTGGCCCTATAGTCTTCAAAGTGATCCCAAATATCAGTTCTCAGATTCCACAGAAATAAGGCTAGCAAAGATATCCATGAAATACTGATGTAACTCTGTGAGATGAATTAACAGAAGACTAAGCAGTTTCTCAGAAAGGTTCTTTTCAGATTCATCTGAGGATATTTCCTTTTTCACCATAGCCCTCTAATGCCTTCCAAATATCACTTTACCAATTCCACAAGAACTATCTTGGCAAAAGGCTTCTTGAGGGGAAATCTGTGACTCTGTGAGATGATTTCGCAGAAAACAAAGAAGTTTCTCAGAAAGCTTCTTTCTCTTGTTATCGGAGTATATTTCCTTTGGCCCTATAGTCTTCAAAGGGATCCGAAATATCTGTTCTCAGATTCCACAGAAATAAGGCTAGTAAAGAGATCCACGAAATACAGATGTAACTCTGTGAGTGGAAGTAACACATCACAGAGCCGTTTCTCAGAAAGCTTCTTTCCAGATTTCATCTGAGGATATTTCCTTTTTCACCATAGCCCTCTATGGGCTTCCAAATATCACTTTGACAATTCCACAAGAACTGTCTTAGCGAAAGGCTTCTTGAGGTGAAACCTGTAACTGTGTGATGATTTCACAGAACACAAAGAAGTTTCTCAGAAAGCTTCTTTCTCTTTGTTATCGGAGGATATTTCCTTTGGCCCTATAGTCTTCACAGGGATCCGAAATATCTGTTCTCAGATTCCACAGAAGTAAGTCTAACAAAGTGATGGACGAAATACAGATGTAACTCTGTGAGTGGAAGTCGCACATCACAGAGCAGTTTCTCAGAAAGCTTCTTTCCAGATTTCATCTGAGTATATTTCCTTTTTCACCATAGCCCTCTAGGGGCTTCCAAATATCACTTTGCCAATTCCACAAGAACTGTCTTAGCGAAAGGCTTCTTGACGGCAAAGCTGTAACTCTGTGAGTTGATTTCACAGAACACAAAGAAGTTTCTCAGAAAGCTTCTTTCTCTTTGTTATCGGAGGATATTTCCTTTGGCCTGTAGTCTTCAAAGGGGTCCGAAATATCTGTTCTCAGATTCCACAGAAATAAGGCTAGCAAAGAGATCCACGAAATAGAGATGTAACTCTGTGTGTGGAAGTCACACATCACAGAGCAGTTTCTCAGACAGCTTCTTTACAGATTTCATCTGAGGATATTTCCTTTTTCACCATAGGCCTCTAGGGGCTTCCAAATATCACTTTGCCAATTCCACAAGAACTGTCTTAGCGAAAGGCTTCTTGAGGGCAAAGCTGTAACTCTGTGAGATGATTTCACAGAACACAAAGAAGTTTCTCAGAAAGCTTCTTTCTCTTTGTTATCGGAGGATATTTCCTTTGGCCCTCTAGTCTTCAAAGGGGTCCGAAATATCTGTTCTCAGATTCCACAGAAATAAGGCTAACAAAGAGATCCACGAAATACAGATGTAACTCTGTGAGTGGAAGTCACACATCACAGAGCAGCTTCTCAGAAAGCTTCTTTCCAGATTTCATCTGAGGATATTTCCTTTTTCACCATAGCCCTCTATGGGCTTCCAAAGATCACTTTGCCAATTCCACAAGAACTGTCTTAGCGAAAGGCTTCTTGATGGGAAAGCTCAAACTCTGCGAGATGATTTCACAAAACACAAAGAAGTTTCTCAGAAAGCTTATTTCTCTTTGTTAACGGATGATATTTACTTTGGACATATAGTCTTCAAGGGATCCGAAATATCTGTTCTCAGATTCCACAGAAATAAGGCTAGCAAAGAGATCCACGAAATACAGATGTAACTCTGTGAGTGGAAGTCACACATCACAGAGCCGTTTCTCCGAAAACTTCTTTCCAGATTTCATCTGAGGATATTTCCTTTTTCATCACAGCCCTCTATGGGCTTCCAAATATCACTTTGCCAATTCCACGAGAACTGTCTTAGCGAAAGGCTTCTTGAGGGGAAATCTGTAACTCTGTGAGATGATTTCGCAGAACACAAAGAAGTTTCTCAGAAAGCTTCTTTCTCTTGTTATCGGAGGATATTTCCTTTGGCCCTATAGTCTTCAAAGGGATCCGAAATATCTGTTCTCAGATTCCACAGAAATAAGGCTCGTAAGGGATCCACGAAATACAGATGTAACTCTGTGAGTGGAAGTCACACATCAAAGAACAGTTTCTCAGAAAGCATCTTTCCAGATTTCATCTGAGGATATTTCCTTTTTCACCATAGCCCTCTATGGGCTTCCAAATATCACTTTGCCATTTCCAAAAGAACTGTCTTAGCGAAAGGCTTCTTGAGGGCAAAGCTGTAACTCTGTGAGATGATTTCACAGAACACAAAGAAGTTTCTAAGGAAACTTCTTTCTCTTTGTTATCGGAGGATATTTCCTTTGGCCCTGTAGTCTTCAAAGGGATCCGAAATATCTGTTCTCAGATTCCACAGAAATAAGGCTAGCAAAGAGATCCACGAAATACAGATGTAACTCTGTGAGATGAATTAACAGAACACTAATCAGTTTCTCAGAAAGCTTCTTTCCAGATTTCATCTGAGGATATTTCCTTTTTCACCATAGCCCTCTATGGGCTTCCAAATATCACTTTGCCAATTCCACAAGAACTGTCTTAGCGAAAGGCTCGTGAGGAGAAAGCTGTAACTCTGTGAGATGATTTCACAGAACACAAAGAAGTTTCTCAGAAAGCTTCTTTCTCTTTGTTATCGGAGGATATTTGCTTTGGCCCTATAGTCTTCAAGGGGATCCGAAATATCTGTTCTCAGATTCCACAGAAATAAGGCTAGCAAAGAGATCCACGAAATACAGATGTAACTCTGTGAGTGGAAGTCACACATCACAGAGCAGTTTCTCAGAAAGCTTCTTTCCAAATTTCATCTGAGGATATTTCCTTTTTCACCGTAGCCCTCTATGGGCTTCCAAATATCACTCTGCCAATTCCACAAGAACTGTCTTAGCGAAAGGCTTCTTGAGGGGAAAGATGTAACTCTGTGAATTTATTTCACAGAACACAAAGAAGTTTCTCAGAAAGCTTCCTTCTCTTTGTTATCGGAGGATATTTCCTTTGGCCCTATAGTCTTCAAGGGATCCGAAATATCTGTTCTCAGATTCCACAGAAATAAGGCTAGCAAAGCGATCCACGAGATACAGATGTAACTCTTTGAGTGAAAGTCGCACATCACAGAGCAGTTTCTCAGAAAGCTTCTTTCCAGATTTCATCTTAGGATATTTCCTTTTTCACCATAGCCCTCCATGGGCCTCCAAATATCCCTTTGCCAATTCCTCAAGAACTGTCTTAGCGAAAGGCTTCTTGAGGGGAAAGCTGTAACTCTGTGAGATGATTTCACAGAACACAAAGAAGTTTCTCAGAAAGCTTCTTCCTCTCTGTTATCGGAGGATATTTCCTTTGGCCCTATATTCATCAAAGTGATCCCAAATATCAATTCTGAGATTCCAAAGAAATAAGGCTAGCAAAGATATCGATGAAATACAGATGTAACTCTGTGAGATGAATTAACAGAAGACTAAGCAGTTTCTCAGAAAGCTTCTTTCCATAATTCATCTGAGCATATTTCCTTTTTCACCATAGCCCTCTCTGGGCTACCATATATCACTCTGCCAATTCCACAAGAACTGTCTTAGCGAAAGGCTGCTTGAGGGGAAAGCTGTAACTCTGTGAATTTATTTCACAGAACACAAAGAAGTTTCTCAGAAAGCTTCTTTCTCTTTGTTATCGGAGGATATTTCCCTTTGCCCTATAGTCTTCAAAGGGTTCCGAAATATCTGTTCTCAGATTCCACAGAAATAAGGCTAGCAAAGAGATCCACGAAATACAGATGTAACTCTGTGAGTGGAAGTCATACATCACAGAGCAGATTCTCAGAAAGCTTCTTTCCAGATTTCATCTGAGGATATTTCCTTTTTCACCATAGCCCTCTATGGATTTCCAAATATCACTTTGCCAATTCCACAAGAACTGTCTTAGCGAAAGGCTTCCTGAGGGGAAAGCTGTAACTATGTGCGATGATTTCAAAGAACACAAAGAGGTTTCTCAGAGAGCCTCTTTCTCTTTTTTATCGGAGGATATTTCCTTTGGCCCTATAGTCTTCAAAGGAATCCGAAATATCTGTTCTCAGATTCCACAGAAATAAGGCTAGCAAAAAGAGATCCACGAAATACTGATGTAACTCTGTGAGATGAATTAACAGAACACAAAGCAGTTTCTCAGAAAGCTTCTTTCCTGATTTTATCTGAGGATATTTCCTTTTTCACCATAGCCCTCTATGGGCTTCCAATTATCAATTTGGCAATTCCACCAGAATTTTCTTAGCGAAAGGCTTCTTGAGGGGAATGCTGTAACTCTGTGAGATGAATTCACAGAACACAAACAAGTTTCTCAGAAAGCTTCTTTCTCTTTGTGATCGGAGGATATTTCCTTTGGCCCTATAATCTTCAAAGTGATCCCAAATATCACTTCTCAGATTCCACAGAAATAAGGCTAGCAAAGATATCCATGAAATACAGATATAACTCTGTGAGATGAATTAACAGAAGACTAAGCAGTTTCTCAGAAAGCTTCTTTCCAGATTTCATCTGAGGATATTTCCTTTTTCACCATAGCCCTCCAGGGGCTTCCAAATATCACTTTGCCAATTCCACAAGAACTGTCTTAGCGAAAGGCTTCTTGAGGGGAAAGCTGTAACTCTGTGAGATGATTTCACAGAACACAAAGAAGTTTCTCAGAAAGCTTATTTCTCTTTGTTAACGGATGATATTTACTTTGGACATATAGTCTTCAAGGAATCCGAAATATCTGTTCTCAGATTCCACAGAAATAAGGCTAGCAAAGAGATCCACGAAATACAGATGTAACTCTGTGAGTGGAAGTCACACATCACAGAGCCGTTTCTCAGAAAATTTCTTTCCAGATTTTATATGAGGATATTTCCTTCTTCACCACAACCGTCTATGGGCTTCCAAATATCACTTTGCCAATTCCACGAGAACTGTCTTAGCGAAAGGCTTCTTGAGGGGAAATCTGTAACTCTGTGAGATGATTTCGCAGAACACAAAGAAGTTTCTCAGAAAGCTTCTTTCTCTTGTTTTCGGAGGATATTTCCTTTGGCCCTATACTCTTCAAAGGGATCCGAAATATCTGTTCTCAGATTTCACAGAAATAAGGCTAGCAAAGAGATCCACGAAATACAGATGTAACTCTGTGAGATGAACCAACAGAACACTAAGCAGTTTCTCACAAAGCTTCTTTCCATATTCCTTCTGAGGATATTTCGTTTTTCACCACAGTCCTCTATGGGCCTCCAAATATCACTTTGCTAATTCCACGAGAACTGTCTTAGCGAAAGTCTTCTTGAGGGGAAATCTGTAACTCTGTGAAATGATGTCGCCGAACACAAAGAAGTTTCTCAGAAAGCTTCTTTCTCTTGTTATCGGAGGATATTTCCTTTGGCCCTATAGTCTTCAAAGGGATCCGAAATATCTGTTCTCAGATTCCACAGAAATAAGGCTAGCAAAGAGATCCACGAAATACAGATGTAACTCTGTGAGTGGAAGTCACACATCACAGAGCAGTTTCTCAGAAAGCTTCTTTCCAGATTTCATCTGAGGATATTTCCTTTTTCACCATAGCACTCCATGGGCTTCCAAATATCACTTTGCCAATTCCACAAGAACTGTCTTAGCGAAAGGCTTCTTGAGGGGAAACCTGTAACTCTGTGAGATGATTTCACAGAACACAAAGAAGTTTCTCAGAAAGCTTCTTTCTCTTTGTTATCAGAGGATATTTCCTTTGGCCCTATAGACTTCAAAGGGATCCGAAATATCTGTTCTCAGATTCCACAGAAATAACGCTAGCAAAGAGATCCACGAAATACAGATGTAACTATGTGAGTGGAAGTCACACATCACAGAGCAGTTTCTCAGAAAGCTTCTTTCCAGATTTCATCTGAGGATATTACATTTTTCACCATAGCCCTCTATGGGCTTCCAAATATCACTTTGCCAATTCCACAAGAATTGTCTTGGTGAAAGGCTTCTTGAGGGGAAAGTTGAAACTCTGTGAGATGATTTCACAGAACACAAAGAAGTTTCTCAGAAAGCTTCTTTCTCTTTGTTATCAGAGGATATTTCCCTTGGCCGTGTAGTCTTCAAAGGGATCCGAAATATCTGTTCTCAGATTCCACAGAAATAAGGCTAGCAAAGAGATCCATGAAATACACATTTAACTCTGTGAGATGAATTAACAGAACACTAAGCAGTTTCACAGAAAGCTTCTTTCCAGATTTCATCTGAGGATATTTCCTTTTTCACCATAGCCCTCTATGGGCTTCCAAATAAAACTTTGCAATTTCCAAAAGAACTGTCTTAGCGAAACGCTTCTTGAGGGGAAAGCTGTACATCTGTGAGATGATTTCACAAAACACAAAGAAGTTTCTCAGAAAGCTTCTTTCTCTTTGTTATCGGAGGATATTTCCTTTGGCCCTATAATCTTCAAAAGGATCCGAAATATCTGTTCTCAGATTCCACAGAAGAAAGGCTAGCAAAGAGATCGACGAAATACAGATGTAACTCTGTGAGTGGAAGTCACACATCACATAGTAGTTTCTCAGAAAGCTTCTTTCCAGATTTCATCTGAGGATACTTACTTTTCCACCATAGCCCTCTATGGGCTTCCAAATATCACCTTGCCAATACCACAAGAACTGTCTTAGAGAAAGGCTTCCTGAGGAGAAACCTGTAACTCTGTGAGATGATTTCAAAGAACACAAAGAAATTTCTCAGAAAGCTTCTTTGTCTTTGTTATCAGAGGATATTTCCTTTGGCCCTATAGTCTTCAAAGGGATCCGAAATATCTGTTCTCAGATTCCACAGAAGTAAGGCTGGCAAAGAGATGGACGAAATACAGATGTAACTCTGTGAGTGGAAGTCGCACATCACAGAGCAGTTTCTCAGAAAGCTTCTTTCCAGATTTCATCTGAGTATATTTCCTTTTTCACCATAGCCCTCTAGGGGCTTCCAAATATCACTTTGCCAATTCCACAAGAACAGTCTTAGCGAAAGGCTTTTTGAGGGCAAAGCTGTAACTCTGTGAGATGATTTCAAGAACACAAAGAAGTTTCTCAGAAAGCTTTTTTCTCTTTGTTATCGGAGGATATTTCCTTTGGCCCTATAGTCTTCAAAGGGATCCGAAATATCTGTTCTCAGATTCCACAGAAATAAGGCTAGCAAAGAGATCCAGGAAATACAGATGTAACTCTGTGAGATGAATTAACAGAACACTAAGCAGTTTCTCAGAAAGCTTCTTTCCAGATTTCATCTGAGGATATTTCCTTTTTCACCATATCCCTCTATGGGCTTCCAAATATCACTTTGGCAATTCCGTCAGAACTGTCTTAGCGAAAGGCTTCTTGAGTGGAAAGCTGTAACTCTGTGAGATGATTTCACAGAACACAAAGAAGTTTCTCAGAAAGCTTCTTTCTCTTCGTTATCGGAGGATATTTCCTTTGGCCCTATAGTCTTCAAAGTGATCCCAAATATCAGTTCTCAGATTCCACAGAAATAAGGCTAGCTAAGATATCCATGAAATACAGATGTAACTCTTTGAGTGGAAGTCACACATCACAGAGCAGTTTCTCAGAAAACTTCTTTCCAGATTTCATCTGAGGATATTTCCTTTTTCACCATAGCCCTCTATGGGCTTCCAAATATCACTTTGCCAATTCCACAAGAACTGTCTTAGTGAAAGGTTTCTTGAGGTGAAACCTGTAACTGTGTGATGATTTCACAGAACACAAAGAAGTTTCTCAGAAAGCTTCTTTCTCTTTGTTATAGGAGGATATTTCCCCTGGCCCTATATTCTTCAAAGGGATCCGAAATATCTGTTCTCAGATTCCACAGAAGTAAGGCTAGCAAAGAGATGGACGAAATACAGATGTAACTCTGTGAGTGGAAGTCGCACATCACAGAGCAGTTTCTCAGAAAGCTTCTTTCCAGATTTCATCTGAGGATATTTCCTTTTTCACCATAGCCCTCTATGGGCTTCCAAATATCACTTTGCCAATTCCACAAGAACTGTCTTAGTGAAAGGATTCTTGAGTTGAAACCTGTAACTGAGTTATGATTTCACAGAACACAAAGAAGATTCTCAGAAAGCTTCTTTGTCTTTGTTATCAGAGGATATTTCCTTTGGCCCTATATTCTTCAAAGGGATCCGAAATATCTGTTCTCAGATTCCACAGAAGTAAGGCTAGCAAAGGGACGGACGAAATACAGATGTAACTCTGTGAGTGGAAGTCGCTCATCACAGAGCAGTTTCTCAGAAAGCTTCTTTCCAGATTTCATCTGAGTATATTTCCTTTTTCACCATAGCCCTCTAGGGGCTTCCAAATATCACTTTGCCAATTCCACAAGAACTGTCTTAGCGAAAGGCTTCTTGAGGGCAAAGCTGTAACTCTGTGAGATGATTTCACAGAACACAAAGAAGATTCTCAGAAAGCTTCTTTCTCTTTGTTATCGGAGGATATTTCCTTTGGCCCTATAGTCTTCAAAGGGATCCGAAATATCTGTTCCCAGATTCCACAGAAATAAGGAGAGCAAAGAGATCCACGAAATACAGATGTAACTCTGTGAGATGAACTAACAGAACACTGAGCAGTTTCTCAGAAAGCTTCTTTCCACATTTCATCTGAGGATATTTCCTTTTTCACCATATCCCTCTATGGGCTTCCAAATATCACTTTGACAATTCCGCCAGGACTGTCTTAGCGAAAGGCTTCTTGAGGGAAAAGCTGTAACTCTGTGAGATGATTTCACAGAACACAAAGAAGTTTCTCAGAAAGCTTCTTTCTCTTTGTTATCGGAGGATACTTCCTTTGGCCCTATAGTCTTCAAAGTGATCCCAAATATCAGTTCTCAGATTCCACAGAAATAAGGCTAGCAAAGAGATCCACGAAATACAGATGTAACTATGTGAGTGGAAGTCACACATCACAGAGCAGTTTCTCAGGAAGCTTCTTTCCAGATTTCATCTGAGGATATTTCATTTTTCACCATAGCCCTCTATGAGCTTCCAAATATCACTTTGCCAATTCCACAAGAAATGTCGTGGGGAAAGGCTTCTTGAGGGGAAAGCTGAAACTCTGTGAGATGATTTCACAGAACACAAAGAAGTTTCTCAAAAAGCTTCTTTCTCTTTGTTATCAGAGGATATTTCCCTTGGCCGTGTAGTCTTCAAAGGGGTCCGAAATATCTGTTCTCAGATTCCACAGAAATAAGGCTAGCAAAGAGATCCATGAAATACACATTTAACTCTGTGAGATGAATTAACAGAACACTAAGCAGTTTCTCAGAAAGCTTCTTTCCAGATTTCATCTGAGGATATTTCCTTTTCCACCATAGCCCTCTATGGGCTTCCAAATAAAACTTTTCCATTTCCAAAAGAACTCTCTTCGCGAAACGCTTCTTGAGGGGAAAGCTGTACATCTGTGAGATGATTTCACAAAACAAAAAGCAGTTTCTCAGAAAGCTTCTTTCTCTTTGTTATCGGAGGATATTTCCTTTGGCCCTATAATCTTCAAAAGGATCCGAAATATCTGTACTCAGATTCCACAGAAGTAATTCTAGCAAAGAGATCGACGAAATACAGATGTAACTCTGTGAGTGGAAGTCACACATCACAGAGTAGTTTCTCAGAAAGCTTCTTTCCAGATTTCATCTGAGGATACTACCTTTTCCACCATAGCCCTCTATGGGCTTCCAAATATCACTTTGCCAATACCACAAGAACTGTCTTAGCGATAGACTTCCTGAGGAGAAAGCTGTAACTCTGTGAGATGATTTCAAAGAACACAAAGAAGTTTCTCAGAAAGCTTCTTTGTCTTTGTTATCAGAGGATATTTCCTTTGGCCCTATAGTCTTCAAAGGGATCCGAAATATCTGTTCTCAGATTCCACAGAAGTAAGGCTAGCAAAGAGATGGACGAAATACAGATGAAACTCTGTGAGTGGAAGTCGCACATCACAGAGCAGTTTCTCAGAAAGCTTCTTTCCAGATTTCATCTGAGTATATTTCCTTTTTCACCATAGCCCTCTAGGGGCTTCCAAATATCACTTTGCCAATTCCACAAGAACTGTCTTAGCGAAAGGCTTCTTGAGGGGAAAGCTGAAACTCTGTGAGATGATTTCACAGAACACAAAGAGGTTTCTCAAAAAGCTTCTTTCTCTTTGTTATCAGAGGATATTTCCCTTGGCCGTATAGTCTTCAAAGGGGTCCGAAATATCTGTTCTCAGATTCCACAGAGATAAGGCTAGCAAAGAGATCCAGGAAATACACATGTAACTCTGTGAGATGAATTAAGAGAACACTAAGCAGTTTCTCAGAAAGCTTCTTTCCAGATTTCATCTGAGGATATTTCCTTTTTCACCATAGCCCTCTATGGGCTTCCAAATAAAACTTTGCCATTTCCAAAAGAACTGTCTTAGAGAAACGCTTCTTGAGGGGAACGCTGTAACTCTGTGAGATGATTTCACAGAACACAAAGAAGTTTCTCAGAAAGCTTATTTCTCTTTGTTAACGGATGATATTTACTTTGGACATATAGTCTTAAAGGGATCCGAAATATCTGTTCTCAGATTCCACAGAAGTAAGGCTAGCAAAGACATCCATGAAATACAGATGTAACTCTGTGAGTGGAAGTCACACATCACAGAGCAGTTTCTCAGGAAGCTTCTTTCCAGATTTAATCTGAGGATATTTCCTTTTTCACCTTAGCCCTCTATGAGCTTCCAAATATCACTTTGCCAATTCCACAAGAACTGTCTTAGTGAAAGGATTCTTGAGGTGAAACCTGTAACTGTGTGATGATTTCACAGAACACAAAGAAGTTTCTCAGAAAGATTCTTTCTCTTTGTTATAGGAGGATATTTCTTTTGGCCCTATAGTCTTCAAAGGGATCCGAAATATCTGTTCTCAGATTCCACAGAAATAAGGCTAGCAAAGAGATCCACGAAATACAGATGTAACTCTGTGAGATGAATTAACAGAACACTAAGCAGTTTCTCAGAAAGCTTCTTTCCAGATTTCATCTGAGGATATTTCCTTTTTCACCATATCCCTCTATGTGCTTCCAAATATCAATTTGGCAATTCCGCCGGAACTGTCTTAGCGAAAGACTTCTTGAGGGGAAAGCTGTAACTCTGTGAGATGGTTTCACAGAACACCAAGAAGTTTCTCAGAATGCTTCTTTCTCTTTGTTATCGGGGGATATTTCCTTTGGCCCTATAGTCTTCAAAGTGATCCCAAATATCAGTTCTCAGATTCCACAGAAATAAGGCTAGCAATGATATCCATGAAATACAGATGTACTGTGTGAGTGGAAGTCACACATCACAGAGCACTTTCTCAGAAAGCTTCTTTCCAGATTTCATCTGAGGATATTTCCTTTTTCACCATAGCCCTCTATGGGCTTCCAAATATCACTTTACCAATTCCACAAGAACTGTCTTAGTGAAAGGATTCTTGAGTTGAAACCTGTAACTGAGTTATGATTTCACAGAACACAAAGAAGTTTCTCAGAAAGCTTCTTTGTCTTTGTTATCAGAGGATATTTCCTTTGGCCCTATATTCTTCAAAGGGATCCGAAATATCTGTTCTCAGATTCCACAGAAGTAAGGCTAGCAAAGGGATGGACGAAATACAGATGTAATTCTGTGAGTGGAAGTCGCACATCACAGAGCAGTTTCTCAGAAGGCTTCTTTCCAGATTTCATCTGAGTATATTTCCTTTTTCACCATAGCCCTCTAGGGGCTTCCAAATATCACTTTGCCAATTTCACAAGAACTGTCTTAGCGAAAGGCTTCTTGAGGGCAAAGCTGTAACTCTGTGAGATGATTTCACAGAACACAAAGAAGATTCTCAGAAAGCTTCTTTCTCTTTGTTATCGGAGGATATTTCCTTTGGCCCTATAGTCTTCAAAGGGATCCGAAATATCTTTTCCCAGATTCCACAGAAATAAGGAGAGCAAAGAGATCCACGAAATACAGATGTAACTCTGTGAGATGAATTAATAGAACACTGAGCAGTTTCTCAGAAAGCTTCTTTCCACATTTCATCTGAGGATATTTCCTTTTTCACCATATCCCTCTATGGGCTTCCAAATATCACATTGGCAATTCCGCCAGGAATGTCTTAGCGAAAGGCTTCTTGAGGGAAAAGCTGTAACTCTGTGAGATGATTTCACAGAACACAAAGAAGTTTCTCAGAGAGCTTCTTTCTCTTTGTTATCGGAGGATATTTCCTTTGGCCCTATACTCTTCAAAGGGATCCCAAATATCAGTTCTCAGATTCCACAGAAATAAGGCTAGCAAAGAGATCCACGAAATACAGATGTAACTATGTGAGGGGAAGTCACACATCACAGAGCAGTTTCTCAGGAAGCTTCTTTCCAGATTTCATCTGAGGATATTTCATTTTTCACCATAGCCCTCTATGGGCTTCGAAATATCACTTTGCCAATTCCACAAGAAATGTCTTGGCGAAAGGCTTCTTGAGGGGAAAGCTGAAACTCTGTGAGATGATTTCACAGAACACAAAGAAGTTTCTCAAAAAGCTTCTTTCTCTTTGTTATCAGAGGATATTTCCCTTGGCCGTGTAGTCTTCAAAGGGGTCCGAAATATCTGTTCTCAGATTCCACAGAAATAAGGCTAGCAAAGAGATCCACGAAATACACATTTAACTCTGTGAGATGAATTAACAGATCACTAAGCAGTTTCTCAGAAAGCTTCTTTCCAGATTTCATCTGAGGATATTTCCTTTTCCACCATAGCCCTCTATGGGCTTCCAAATAAAACTTTTCCATTTCCAAAAGAACTGTCTTAGCGAAACGCTTCTTGAGGGGAAAGCTGTACATCTGTGAGATGATTTCACAGAACACAAAGAAGTTTCTCAGAAAGCTTCTTTCTCTTTGTTATCGGAGGATATTTCCTTTGGCCCTATAATCTTCAAAAGGATCCGAAATATCTCTTCCCAGATTCCACAGAAGTAATTCTAGCAAAGAGATCGACGAAATACAGATGTAACTCTGTGAGTGGAAGTCGCACATCACAGAGCAGTTTCTCTGAAAACTTCTTTCCAGATTTCATCGGAGGATATTTCCTTTTTCACCAAAGCCCTCTAGGGGCTTCCAAATAGCACTTGGCCAATTCCACAAGAACGGTCTTAGCGAAAGGCTTCTTGAGAGGAAAGCTGTTAGTCTGTGTGACGATTTCAAAGAACACAAAGAAGTTTCTCAGAAAGCTTCTTTCTCTTTGTTATCGGAGGATAATTCCTTTGGCCCTACAGTCTTCAGAGGGATCCGAAATATCTGTTCTCAGATTCCACAGAAATAAGGCTAGCAAAGAGATCCACGAAATACCGATATAACACTGTGAGATAAATTAACAGAACACTAAGTTGTTTCTTAGAAGCTTCTTTCCAGATTTCATCTGAGGATATATCCTTTTTCACCATAGCCCACTATGGGCTTCCAAATATCACTTTGCCAATTCCACAAGAACTGTCTTAAGAAAGGCTTTTTGAAGGGAAAGCTGTAACTCTGTGAGATGATTTCAAAGAACACAAAGAAGTTTCTCAGAAAGCTTCTTTCTCTTTGTTATCGGAGGATATTTCCTTTGGCCCTAGTGTCTTCGAAGGGATCCGAAATATCTGTTCTCAGATTCCACAGAAATAAGGCTTCCTAAGAGATAGACGAAATATAGATGTAACTCTGTGCTTGGAAGTCACACATCACAGAGCAGTTTCTCTGAAAACTTCTTTCCAGATTTCATCGGAGGATATTTCCTTTTTCACCAAAGCCCTCTAGGGGCTTCCAAATAGCACTTGGCCAATTCCACAAGAACGGTCTTAGCGAAAGGCTTCTTGAGAGGAAAGCTGTTAGTCTGTGTGACGATTTCAAAGAACACAAAGAAGTTTCTCAGAAAGATTCTTTCTCTTTGTTATAGGAGGATAATTCCTTTGGCCCTACAGTCTTCAGAGGGATCCGAAATATCTGTTCTCAGATTCCACAGAAATAAGGCTAGCAAAGAGATCCACGAAATACAGATGTAACTCTGTGAGATGAATTAACAGAAGACTAAGCAGTTTCTCAGAAAGCTTCTTTCCAGATTTCACCTGAGGATATTTGCTTTTTCACCATAACCCTCTAAGGGCTCCCAAATATCACTTTGCCAGTTCCCCAAGAACTGTTAAAGCGAAAGCCTTCTTGAGGGGAAAGCTCTAACTCTGTGAAATGTGTTCACAGAACACTAAGAAGTTTCTCAGAAAGCTTCTTTCTCTTTGTTATCGCAGGATATTTCCATTGGCCCTATAGTCTTCAAAGTGACCCGAAATATCTGTTCTCAGATTCCACAGAAATAAGGCTAGCAAAGAGATCCACGAAATACAGTTGTAACTCTGTGAGTGGAAGTCACACATCTCAGAGCAGTTTCTCAGAGAGCTTCTTTCCAGATTTCATCTGAGGATATTTCCTTTTTCACGATAGCCCTCTATGGGATTTCAAATATCACTTTGCCAATTCCACGAGAACTGTCTTAGCGAAAGACTTCTTGAGAGGAAATCTGTAACTCTGTGAGATGATTTCAGAGAACACAAAGAAGTTATTCAGAAAGCTTCTTTCTCTTTGTTATCGGAGGATATTTCCTTTGGCCCTAGAGTCTTCAAGATGATCCGAAATATCTGTTCTCAGATTCCACATTAATAAGGCTACCAAAGAGATCCACGAAATACAGATGTAACTCTGTGAGGTGAATTAACAGAAGACTAAGAAGTTTCTCAGAAAGTTACTTTCCACATTTCACCTGAGGATATTAGCTTTTTCACCATAGTCCTCTATGGGCGCCGAAATATCACTTTGCCAATTCCCCAAAAACTGCTAAAGCGAAAGGCTTCTTGAGGAGAAAGCTCTAACTCTGTGAAATGTGTTCACAGAACACTAATAAGTTTCTCAGAAACCTTCTTATTCTTTGTTATCGGAGGATATTTCCATTGGCCCTATAGTCTTCAAAGGGATCCGAAATATCTGTTCTCAGATTCCACAGAAATAAGGGTAGCAAAGAGATAAAGGAAATACAGTTGTAACTCTGTGAGTGGAACTCACACATCAAAGAGCAGTTTCTCAGAAAGCTTCTTTCCAGATTTAATCTGAGGATATTTCCTTTTTCACGATTGTCCTCTATGGGATTCCAAATATCACTTTGCCAATTCCACGAGAACTGTCTTAGCGAAAGACTTCTTGAGGGGAAAGCTGTAACTCTGTGTGATGATTTCACAGAACACAAAGAAGTTTCTCAGAAAGCTTCTTTCTCTTTGTTATCGGAGGATATTTCCTTTGGCCCTGTAGTCTTCAAGATGATCCGAAATATCTGTTCTCAGATTCCACAGAAAAAAGGCTAGCAAAGAGATCCACGAAATGTAGATATAACTCTGTGAGTGGAAGTCAAACATTACAGAGCAGTTTCTCTGAAAGCTTTTTTTCAGATTTCATCTGAGGATATTTAGTTTTTCACCATAGCCCTCTACGGGCTTGAAACTATCACTTTGCCAATTCCATAAGAACTGTCTTAGCGAAAGGCTTCTTGAGGGGAAAGCTGTAACTCTGTGAGATGATTTCACAGAACACAAAGAAGTTTCTCAGAAAGCTTCTTTGTCTTTGTTATCGGTTGATATTTCCTTTGGCCCTATAGTCTTCAAAGGGATCAGAAATATCTGTTCTCAGATTCCACAGAAATAAGGCTAGCAAAGAGATCCACGAAATACCGATGTAAATCTGTGAGATAAATTAACAGAACACTAAGCTGTTTCTTAGAAGCTTCTTTCCAGATTTCATCTGAGGATATTTCCTTTTTCACCATAGCCCACTATGGGCTTCCAAATATCACTTTGCCAATTCCACAAGTACTGTCTTGGAGAAAGGCTTCTTGAAGGGAAAGCTGTAACTCTGTGAGATGATTTCAAAGAACACAAGGAAGTTTCTCAGAAAGCTTCTTTCTCTTTGTTATCGGAGGATATTTCCTTTGGCCCTAGTGTCTTCAAAGGGATCCGAAATATCTGTTCTCAGATTCCACAGAAATAAGGCTTCCTAAGAGATCCACGAAATATAGATTTAACTCTGTGCTTGGAAGTCACACATCACAGAGCAGTTTCTCTGAAAACTTCTTTCCAGATTTCATCGGAGGATATTTCCTTTTTCACCATAGCCCTCTAGGGGCTTCCAAATAGCACTTGGCCAATTCAACAAGAACGGTCTTAGCGAAAGTCTTCTTGAGAGGAAAGCTGTTACGCTGTGTGACGATTTCGCAGAACACAAAGAAGTTTCTCAGAAAGCTTCTTTCTCTTTGTTATCGGAGGATATTTCCTTTGGCCCTACAGTCTTCAAAGGGATCCGAAATATCTGTTCTCAGATTCCACAGAAATAAGGCTAGCAAAGAGATCCACAAAATACAGATGTAACTCTGTGAGATGAATTAACAGAAGACTTAGCAGTTTCTCAGAAAGCTTCTCTCCAGATTTCATCTGACGATATTTCCTTTTTCACCATAGCCCTCTAAGCCCTTCCAAATATCACTTGCCAATTCCACAAGAACTGTCTTAGCGAAAGTCTTCTAGAGGGGAAAGCTGTAACTCTGTGAGATGATTTCACAGAACACAAAGAAGTTTCTCAGAAAGCTTCTTTCTCTTTGTTATCGGAGGATATTTCCTTTGGCCCCATAGTCTTCAAAGGGATACGAAAATCTGTTCTCAGAATCCACAGAAATAAAGCTAGCAAAGAGATCCACGAAATACAGATGTAACTCGGTGAGTGGAATTCACACATCACAGAGCAGTTTCTCTGAAAGCTTCTTTCCAGATTTCATCTAAGGATATTTTCTTTTTCACCATAGCCCTCTATGGGCTTCCAAATATCACTTTGCCAATTCCACAAGAACTGTCATAGCCTAAGGCCTATTGAGGGGAAAGCTGTAACCCTGGAAGACGATTTCACAGAACACAAAGAAATTTCTCAGAAAGCTTCTTACTCTTTCTTATCGGAGGATATTTCCTTTGGCCCTATAGTCTTCAAAGGGATGCGAAATATCTGTTCTCAGATTCCACAGAAATAAGGCTGCAAAAGAGATCCACGAAATACAGATGTATCTCTTTGAGATGAGTTAAAAGAACACTAAGCACTTTTTCAGAATGCTTTTTTCCAGATTTCATCTGAGGATATTTCCTTTTTCACCATAGCCCTCCATTCGCTTCCAAATATCACTTTGCCAATTCCACAAGAACTGTCTGAGAGAAAGGCTTTTTGAGGGGAAGCTGTAACTCTGTGATATGATTTCACAGAACAGAAAGAAGTTTCTCAGAAAGCTTCTTTCTCTTTGTTATCGGAGGATATTTCCTTTGGCCCTATTGTCTTCAAAGGGATGCGAAATATCTGTTCTCAGATTCCACAGAAATAAGGCTGGCAAAGAGATCCACGCAATACCGATGTAATGCTTTGAGACGATTTAACAGAACACTAAGCAGTTTCTCAGAAAGCTTCTTTCCAGATTTCATCTGAGGATATTTCCTTTTTCACCATAGCCCTCTAAGGGCTTCCAGATATCACTTTGCCAGTTCCACTAGAACTGTCTTAGCGAAAGGCTTCTTGAGGGGAAAGCTGTAACTCTGTGAGATGATTTCACAGAACACAGAGAAGTTTCTCAGAAAGATTCTTTCTCTTTGTTACCGGAGGATATTTCCTTTGGCTCTATACTCTTCAAAGGGATCCGAAATATCTGTTCTCAGATTCCACAGAAATAAGGCTAGCAAAATGATACACGAAATACAGATGGAACTCTGTGAGATGAATAAACATAACACTAAGCAGTTTCTCAGAAAGCTTCTTTCCAGATTTCATCTGAGGATATTTCCTTTTTCACCATAGCCCTGTATGGGCTTCCAAATATCACTTTGCCAATTCCACAAGAACTGTCTTAGCGAAAGGCTTCTAGAGGGGAAAGCTCTAACTCTGTGAGATGAATATACAGAACACAAAGAAATATCTCAGAAAGCTTCTTTCTCTTTGTTATCGGAGGATATTTCCTTTGGCCCTATTGCCTTCAAAGGGATCCGAAATATCTGTTCTCAGATTCCACAGAAATAAGGCTAGCAAAGAGATCCACGAAATACATATGTAGCTCTGTGAGTGGAAGTCACACATTACAGAGTAGTTTCTCAGAAATCTTCTTTCCAGATTTCATCTGATTATATTTCCTTTTTCACAATAGCCCTGTATGGGCTTCCTAATATCACTTTGCCAATTCCAGAAGAACTGTCTGAGCGAAAGGCTTCTTGAGGGGAAAGCTGTAACTCTGTGACATGATTTCACAGAAGACAAACAAGTTTATCAGAAAGCCTCTTTCTCTTTGTTATCAGTGGACGTTTCCTTTGACCCTATAGTCTTCAAAAGGATCCGAAATATGTGTTCTGAGATTCCACAGAAATAAGGCTAGCAAAGAGATCCACGAAATTCAGATGTAAGTCTGTGAGTGGAAGTCACACATCACGGAGCAGTTTCTCAGAAAGCTTCTTTCCAGATTTCATCTGAGGATATTTTCTTTTTCACCATAGCCCTCTAAGGGCTACCAAATATCACTTTGCCAATTCCACAAGAACTGTCTTAGCGAGGGGCTTCTTGAAGGGAAAGCTGTAACTCTGGAAGATGATTTCACAGAATACAAAGAAGTTTCTCAGAAAGCTTCTTTCTCTTTGTTATCGGATGATATTTCCTTTGGCTCTACAGTCTTCAAAGGGATCCGAAATATCTGTTCTCAGATTCCACAGAAATAAGGCTGGCAAAGAGATCCATGAAATACAGATGTAACTCCTTGAAATGAGTTAACAGAACACTAAGCACTTTCTCAGAATGCTTCTTTCCAGATTTCATCTGAGGATATTTCCTATTTCACCATAGCACTCTATTCGCTTCCAAATATCACTTTGCTAATTCCACAAGAACTGTCTTAGCCAAAGGCTTTTTGAGGGGAAAGCTGTAACTCTGTGCGTTGATTTCACAGAACACAAAGAAGTTTCTCAGAAAGCTTCTATCTCTTTGTTATTGGAGGATATTTCCTTTGGCCCTATTGTCTTCAAATGGATGCGAAATATCTGTTCTCAGATTCCACAGAAATAAGGCTAGCAAAGAGATCCACGAAATACAGATGTAACTCTTTGAGATGAGTTAACAGAACACTAAGCAGTTTCTCAGAAAGCTTCTTTCCAGATTTCATCTGAGGATATTTCCTTTTTCACCATAGGCCTCTATGGGCTTCCAAATATCACTTTGCCAATTCCACAAGAACTGTCTTAGCGAAAGGCTTCTTGAGGGGAAAGCTGTAACTCTGTGAGATGATTTCACAGAACACAAAGAAGTTTCTCAGAAAGCTTCTTTCTCTTTTTTATCGGAGGATATTTCCTTTGGCCGTATAGTCTTCAAAGGGATCCGAAATATCTGTTCTCAGATTCCACAGAAATAAGGCTAGCAAAGAGATACACGAAATACCGATGGAACTCTGTGAGATGAATATACATAACACTAAGCAGTTTCTCAGAAAGCATCCTTCCAGATTTCATCTGATGATATTTTCTTTTTCACCATAGCCCTCTATGGGCTTCCAAATGTCACTTGGCCAATTCCACAAGAACTGTCTTAGCGAAAGGCTTTTTGAGGGGAAAGCTGTAACTCTGTGAGATGATTTCACAGAAAACAAAGAAGTTTCTCAGAAAGCTTCTTTCTCTTTGTTATCGGAGGATATTTCCTTTGGCCCTATTGTCTTCAAAGGGATGCGAAATATCTGTTCTCAGATTCCACAGAAACGAGGCTGGCAAAGAGATCCACGAAATACAGATGTAACTCTTTGAGATGAGTTAACAGAACACTAAGCAGTTTCTCAGAAAGCTTCTTTCTCTTTGTTATCCGAGGATATTTCCTTTGGCCCTATTGTCTTCAAAGGGATCCGAAATATCTGTCCTCAGATTCCACAGAAATAAGGCTAGCAAAGAGATCCTCGAAATACAGATGTCACTCTGTGAGTGGAAGTCACACATCTCAGAGCAGTTTGTCAGAAATCTTGTCTCCAGATTTCATATGAGGATATTTCCTTTTTCACCGTAGCCCTCTATGGGCTTCCAAAAATTACTGTTCCAATTCCAGAAGAACTGTCTTAGCGAAAGGCTTCTTGAGGGGAAAGTTGAAACTCTGTGAGATGATTTCACAGAACACAAAGAAGTTTCTCAGAAAGCTTCTTTCTCTTTGTTATCGGAGGATATTTCCTTTGGCCCTATAGTCTTCAAAGGGATCCGAAATATCTGTTCTCCGATTCCACAGAAATAAGGCTAGCAAAAAGATACACGAAACACACATGTAACTCTGTGAGATGAATTAACAGAAGACTAAGCAGTTTCTCAGAAAGCTTCTTTCCAGATTTCATCTGAGGATATTTCCTTTATCACCATAGCCCTCTACGTGCTTCCAAATATCACTTTGCCAATTCCACAGGAAATGTCTTAGCGAAAGGCTTCTTGAGGGGAAAGGTGTAACTCTGTGAGATGATTTCACAGAACACAAAGAAGTTTCTCAGAAAGCTTCTTTCTCTTTGTTATCGGAGGATATTTCCCTTGGCCCTATAGTCTGAAAAGGGATCCGAAATATCTGTTCACAGATTCCACAGAAATAAGGCTAGGAAAAAGATCCATGAAATACAGATGTAATTCTGTGAGGGGAAGTCACACATCACAGAGCAGCTTCTCAGAAAGCTTCTTTCCAGATTTCATCTGAGGATATTTCCTTTTTCCCCATAGCCCTCTATGGGCTTCCAAATATCACTTTGCCAATTCCGCAAGAACTGTGTTAGCGAAAGGCTTCTTTAGGGGAAAGCTGTAACTCTGTGAGATGATTTCACAGAACACAAAGAAGTTTCTTAGAAAGTTTCTTCCTCTTTTTTATCGGAGGATATTTCCTTTGGCCCTATAGTCTTCAAAGTTATCCTAAATATCTGTTCTCAGATTCCACAGAAATAAGGTTAGCAAAGAGATCCAAGAAATACAGGTGTAACTCTGTGAGATGAATTAACAGAACACTAAGCAGTTTCTCAGAAAGCTTCTTTACAGATTTCATCTGAGGATATTTCCTTTTTCAACATAGCCCTCTAAGGGCTTCCAAATATCACTTTGCCAATTCCACAAGAACTGTCTCAGCGAAAGGCTTCTTGAGGGGAAAGCTGTAACTCTGTGAGTTGATTTCACAGAACACAAAGAAGTTTCTCAGAAAGCTTCTTTCCAGAGATGAATTAACAGAATAATAAGCAGTTACTCAGAAAGCTTCTTTCCAGATTTCATCTGAGCATATTTCCTTTTTCACCAGAGCCTTCTATGGGCGTCCAAATATCACTTTGCCAATTCCACAAGAACTGTCTTAGCGAAAGTCTTCTTGAGGGGAAAGCTGTAACTCTGTGAGATGATTTCACAGAACACAAAGAAGTTTCTCAGAAAGCTTCTTTCTCTTTGTTATCGAAGGATATTTCCTTTCCCCCTATAGTCTTCAAAGGGATCCGAAATATCTGTTCTCAGATTCCACAGAAATAAGGCTAGCAATGAGATCCATGAAATACAGATGTAACTCTGTGTGTGGAAGTCACACACCATAGAGCAGTTTCTCAGATGCTTCTTTCCAGTTTTCATCTGAGGATATTTCCTTTTTCTCCATAGCCCTCTATGGGCTTCCAAATATCACTTTGCCAATTCCACAAGAACTGTCTTAGCGAAAGGCTTCTTGAGGCGAAAGCTGTAACTCTGTGAGATGATTTAACAGAACACAAAGAAGTTTCTCAGAAAGCTTCCTTCTCTTTGTTATCGGCGGATATTTCCTTTGACCCTGTAGTCTTCAAAGGGATCCGAAATATCTGTTCTCAGATTCCACAGAAATAAGGGTAGCAAAGAGATCCACGAAATACACATCTAACACTGTGAGATGAATTAACAGAGACTAAGCAGTTTCTCTGAAAGCTTCTTTCCAGATTTCATCTGAGGATATTTCCTTTTTCACCATAGCCCTCTATGGGCGTCCAAATATCACTTTGCCAATTCCACTAGAACTGTCTTAGCGAAAGGCGTCTTGAGGGGAAAGCTGGAACTCTGTGAGATGATTTCACAGAACACAAACAAGTTTCTCAGAGAGCTTCTTCCTCTTTTTTATCGGAGGATATTTCCTTTGGCCCTATAGTCTTCAAAGTTATCCTAAATATCTGTTCTCAGATTCCACAGAAATAAGGCTAGCAAAGAGATCCACGAAATACAGGTGTAACTCTGTGAGATGAATTAACAGAACACTAAGCAGTTTCTCAGAAAGCTTCTTTCCAGAGATGAATTAACAGAACACTAAGCAGTTTCTCAGAAAGCTTCTTTCCTGATTTCATCTGAGGATATTTCATTTTTCACCAGAGCTCTCTATTGGCGTCCAAATATCACTTTGCCAATTCCACAAGAACTGACCTAGCGAAAGTCTTCTTGAGGGGAAAGCTGTAACTCTGTGAGATGATTTCACAGAACACAAAGAAGTTTCTCAGAAAGCTTCTTTGTCTTTGTTATCGGAGGATATTTTCTTTGGCCCTATAGTCTTCAAAGGGATCCGAAATATCTCTTCTCAAATTCCACAGAAAGAAGGCTAGCAAAGAGATACACGAAACACACATGTAACACTGTTAGATGAATTAACAGAAGACTAAGCAGTTTCTATGAAAGCTTCTTTCCAGATTTCATCTGAGGATATTTCCTTTTTCACCGTAGCCCTCTATGGGCTTCCAAATATCACTTTGCCAATTCCACAAGAACTGTCTTAGCGAAAGGATTCTTGAGGGGAAAGCTGTAACTCTGTGAGATGATTTCACAGAACACAAAGAAGTTTCTCAGAAAGCTTCTTTGTCTTTGTTATCGGAGGATATTTCCTATGGCCCTATAGTTTTCAAAGGGATCCTCAATATCTGTTCTCAGATTCCACAGAAATAAGGCTAGCAAAGAGATCCACGAAATACAGATGTAACTCTGTGAGTAGAAGTGACACATTAAAGAGCAGTTTCTCAGAAAGTTTCTTTCCAGATTTCATCTGAGGATATTTCCTTTTTCACCATAGACCTCTATGGGCTTCCAAATAACACTTTGCCAATTCCACAAGAACTGTCTTAGTGAAAGGCTTCTTGAGAGGAAAGCTGTAACTCTGTGAGATGATTTCACAGAACACAAAGAAGTTTCTCAGAAAGCTTCTTTCTCTTTGTTATCGGAGGATATTTCCTTTGGCCCTATCGTCTTCAAAGGGATCCGAATATCTGTTCTCAGATTCCACAGAAATAAGTCTAGCAAAGAGATCCACGAAATACAGATGTATCTCTGTGAGTGGAAGTCCCACATCGCAGAGCAGTTTCTCAGAATGCTCCTTTCCAGATTTCATCTGAGGATATTTCCTTTTTCACCATAGCCCTCTATGGGCTTCCAAATATCACTTTGCCAATTCCACAAGAACTGTCTTAGCGAAAGGCTTCTTGAAGGGAAAGCTGTAACTCTGTGAGATGATTTCACAGAACACAAAGATGTTTCTCAGAAAGCTTCTACCACTTTCTTATCGGAGCATATTTCCTTTGCCCCTATAGTCTTCAAAGGGATCCGAAGTATCTGTTCTCAAATTCCACAGAAATAAGGCTAGCAAAGAAATCCACGAAATACAGATGTAACGCTTTGAGGTGAAGGTCACACATCACAGAGCAGTTTCTCAGAAAGCTTCTTTCCGGATTTCATCTGAGGATATTTCCTTTTTCACCATAGCCCTCTTTGGGCTTCCAAATATCACTTTGCCAATTCCACAAGAACTGTCTTAGCGAAAGGCTTCTTGAGGGTTAAGCGGTAACTCTGTGAGATGATTTCACAGAACACAAAGAAGTTTCTCAGAAAGCTTATTTCTTTTTGTTATCGGAGGATATTTCATTTGGCCCTATAGTCTTCAAAGGGATACGAAATATCTGTTCTCAGATTCCACAGAAATAAGGCTAGCAAACGATCCACGAAATACAGATGTAACTCTGTGAGATGAATTAACAGAACACTAAGCAGTTTCTCAGAAAGCTTCTTTCCAGATTTCATCTGAGGATATTTGCTTTTTTACCATAGCCCTCTATGGGCTTCCAAATATCCCTTTGCCAATTCCACAAGAACTCTCTTAGCGAAAGGCTTCTTGAGGGGAAAGCTGTAACTCTGTGAGATGATTTCACAGAACACAAAGAAGTTTCTCAGAAAGCTTCTTTCTCTTTGTTATCGGAGGATATTTCCCTTGGCCCTATAGTCTTCAAAGGGATCCGAAATATCTGTTCTCAGATTCCACAGAAATAAGGCTAGCAAAGGGATCCACGAAATACAGATGTACATCTGTGAGTGGAAGTCACACATCTCAGAGCAGTTTCTCAGAAAGCTTCTTTCCAGATTTCATCTGAGGATATTTCCTTTCTCACCGTAGCCCTCTATGGGCTTCCAAATATCACTTTGCCAATTCCACAAGAACTGTCTTAGCGAAAGGCTTCTTGAGGGGAAAGCTGCAACTCTGTGAGATGATTTCACAGAACACAAAGAAGTTTCTCAGAAAGCTTCTTTCTCTTTGTTATCGGAGGATATTTCTTGTCGCCCTATAGTCTTCAAAGGGATCCGAAATATCTGTTCTCAGATTCCACAGAAATAAGGCTAGCAAAGAGATCCACGAAATACAGATGTAACTTGGTGAGTGGAAGTCACATATCACAGAGCAGTTTCTCAGAAAGCTTCTTTCCAGATTTCATCTGAGGATATTTCCTTTTTCACCATAGCCCTCTAGGGGCTTCCAAATAGCACTTGGCCAATTCAACAAGAACGGTCTTAGCGAAAGTCTTCTTGAGAGGAAAGCTGTTACGCTGTGTGACGATTTCGCAGAACACAAAGAAGTTTCTCAGAAAGCTTCTTTCTCTTTGTTATCGGAGGATATTTCCTTTGGCCCTACAGTCTTCAAAGGGATCCGAAATATCTGTTCTCAGATTCCACAGAAATAAGGCTAGCAAAGAGATCCACAAAATACAGATGTAACTCTGTGAGATGAATTAACAGAAGACTTAGCAGTTTCTCAGAAAGCTTCTCTCCAGATTTCATCTGACGATATTTCCTTTTTCACCATAGCCCTCTAAGCCCTTCCAAATATCACTTGCCAATTCCACAAGAACTGTCTTAGCGAAAGTCTTCTAGAGGGGAAAGCTGTAACTCTGTGAGATGCTTTCACGGGACACAAAGAAGTTTCTCATAAAGCTTCTTTCTCTTTGTTATTGGAGGATATTTCCTTTGGCCCTATAGTCTTCAAAGGGATCCGAAATATCTGTGCTCAGATTCCACAGAAAGATGGCTAGCAAAGAGATCCACGAAATTCAGATGTAACTCTGTGAGTGAAAGTCACACAACACAGAGCAATTTCTCAGAAAGCTTCTTTCCATATTTCATCTGAGGATATTTCCTTTTTTATCATAGCCCTCTATGGGCTTCCAAATACCACTCTGTCAATTCCACAAGAACTGTCTTAGCGAAAGGCTTCTTGAGGGGAAAGCTGTAACTCTGTGAGGTGATTTCACAGAACACAAAGAAGTTTCTCAGAATGCTTCTTTCTCTTTGTTATCGGCGGATATATCCTTTGGCCCTATAGTCTTCAAAGGGATCCGAAATATCTGTTCTCAGATTCCAGAGAAATAAGGCTAGCAAAGAGATCCACGAAATACAGATGTACCTGTTTGAGTGGAAGTCACACATCTCAGAGCAGTTTCTCAGAAAGCTTCTTTCCAGAGATGAATTAAGAGAACACTAAGCAGTTTCTCAGATAGCTTCCTTCCAGATTTCGTCTGAGGATATTTCCTTTTTCACCAGAGCCCTCCATGGGCGTCCAAATATCACTTTGCCGATTCCACAAGAACTGTCTTAGCGAAAGTCTTCTTGAGGGTAAAGCTGTAACTCTGTTTGATGATTTCACAGAACATAAAAAAGTTTCTCAGAAAGCTTCTTTCTCTTTGTTATCGGAGGATATTTCCTTTCGCCCTATATTCGTTAAAGGGTTCCGAAATATCTGTTCTGAGATTCCACAGAAATAAGGCTAGCAAAGAGATCCACGAAATACAGATGTAACTCTGTGTGGAAGTCACACATCACAGAGCAGTTTCTCAGAAAGCTTCTTTAAAGGTTTCAACGAGGATATTTCCTTTTTCACCATAGCCCTCTATGGGCTTCCAAATATCACTTTGCCAATTCCACAAGAACTGTCTTAGCGAACGGCTTCTTGAGGGGAAAGCTGTAACTCTGTGAGATGATTTCACAGAACACAAAGACGTTTCTCAGAAACTTCTTTCTCTTTGTTATCGGAGGATATTTCCTTTGGCCCTATAGTCTTCAAAGGGAACCGAAATATCTTCTCAGATTCCACAGAAATAAGGCTAGCAAAGAGATCCACAAAATACAGATGTAACTCTTTGAGATGAATTAACAGAACACAAAGCAGTTTCTCAGAAAGCTTCTTTCTCTTTGTTATCGGAGGATATTTCCTTTTGCACTGTAGTCTTCAAAGGGATCCGAAATATCTGTTCTCAGATTCCACAGATATAAGGCTAGGAAAGAGAACCACGAAATACAGATGTAACTCTGTGAGATGAATTAACAGTACACTAAGCAGTTTCTCAGAAAGCTTCTTTCCAGATTTCATCTGAGGATATTTCCTTTTTCACCATAGCCCTCTATGGGCTTCCAAATAACACTTTGCCAGTTCCACAAGAACTGTGTTAGCGAAAGGCTTCTTGAGAGGAAAGCTGTAACTCTGTGAGATGACTTCACAGAACACAAAGAAGTTTCTCACAAAGCTTCTTTCTCTTTGTTATCGGAGGATATTTCCTTTGGCCATATAGTCTTCAAAGGGATCCGAATATCTGTTCTCAGATTCCACAGAAATAAGCCTAGCAAAGAGATCCACGAAATACAGATGTATCTCTGTGAGTGGAAGTCCCACATCAAAGAGCAGTTTATCAGAAAGCTTCTTTCCAGATTTCATCTGAGGATATTTCCATTTTCACCATAGCCCACTATGGGCTTCCAAATATCACTTTGCCAATTCCACGAGAACTGACTTAGTGAAAGGCTTCTTCAGGGGAAAGCTGATACTCTGTGAGATGATTTCACAGAACACAAAGACGTTCCTCAGAAAGCTTCTTTCTCTTTTTTATCGGAAATTATTTCCTTTGGCCCTACAGTCTTCAAAGGGATCCGAAATATCTGTTCTCATTTCCACAGAAATAAGGCTACCAAAGAGATCCACGAAAAAGTGATGTAACTCTGTGAGTGGAAGTCACACATCACAGAGCAGTTTCTCAGAAAGCTTCTTTCCGGATTTCATCTGAGGATATTTCCTTTTTCACCATAGCCCTCCATGGGCTTCCAAATATCACTTTTCCAATTCCACAAGAACTGTCTTAGCGAAAGGCTTCTTGAGGGGAAAGCTGTAACTCTGTGAGATGATTTCACAGTACACAAAGAAGTTTCTGAGAAAGCTTCTTTCTCTTTGTTATCGGAGGACATTTCCTTTGCCCCTATCGTCTTCAAAGGGATCCGATATATCTGTTCTCAGATTCCACATAAATAAGGCTAGCAAAGAGATCCACGAAATACAGATGTAACTCTTTGAGATGAATTAACAGAACCCTAAGCAGTTTCTCAGAAATCTTCTTTCTCTTTGTTATCGGAGGATATTTCCTTTGGCCCTCTTGTCTTCAAAGGGATCCGAAATATCTGTTCTCAGATTCCACAGAAATAAGGCTAGCAAAGAAATCCACGAAATACAGATGTATCTCTGTGAGTGGAAGTCCCACAACAAAGAGCAGTTTCTCAGAAAGCTTCTTTCCAGATTTCATCTGAGGATATTTCCTTTTTCACCATAGCCCTCTATGGGCTTCCAAATATATCCTTTGCCAATTCCACAAGAACTGACTTAGCGAAAGGCTTCTTAAGGGGAATGCTGTAACTCTGTGAGATGATATCACAGAACACAAAGAAGTTTCTCAGAAAGCCTCTTTCTCGTTGTTATCGGAGGATATTTCCTTTGGCCCTATAGTCTTCAAAGGGATCCGAAATATCTGTTCTCTGATTCCGCAGAAATAAGGCTAGCAAAGAGATCCACGAAATACAGATGTAACTGTGTCAGATGAATTAACAGTACACTAAGCAGTTTCTCAGGAAGCTTCTTTCCAGATTTCATCTGAGGATGTTTCCTTTTTCACCATAGCCCTCTATGGGCTTCCAAATATCACTTTGCCAAATCCACAAGAACTGTCTTAGCGAAAGGCTTCTTGAGCGGAAAGCTATAACTCTGTGAGATGATTTCACAGAACACAAAGAAGTTCCTCAGAAAGCTTCTTTCTCTTTGTTATCGGCGAATATTTCCTTTGGCCCAATAGTCTTCCAAGGGATCCGAAATATCTGTTCTCATTTCCACAGAAATAAGGCTAGCAAACAGATCCACGAAAAAGAGATGTAACTCTGTGAGTGGAAGTCACACATCACAGAGCAGTTTCTCAGAAAGCTTCTTTCCAGATTTCATCTGAGGATATTTCCTTTTTCACCGTAGCCTTCTATGGGCTTCCAAATATCACTTTGCCAATTCCAGAAGAACTGTCTAAGCGAAAGGCTTCTTGAAGGGAAAGCTGTAACTCTGTGAGATGATTTCACAGAACACAGAGAAGTTTCTCAGAAAGCTTCTTTCACTTTGTTATCGGAGGATATTTCCTTTTGCCCCATAGTCTTCAAAGGGATACGAAATATCTGTTCTCAGATTCCACAGAAATAAGGCTAGCAAAGAGATCCACGGAATACAGATGTAACTCTGTGAGAAGAATTAACAGAACACTAAGCAGTTTCTCACAAAACTTCTTTGCAGATTTCATCTGAGGATATTTCCTTTTTCACCATAGCCCTCTATGGGCATCCAAATATCACGTTTCCAATTCCACAAGAACTGTCTTAGCGAAAGGCTTCTTGAGGGGAAAGCTGTAACTCTGTGAGATGATTTCACAGAACACAAAGAACTTTCTCAGAAAGCTTCTTTCTCTTTGTTATCGCAGGATATTTCCTTTGGCCCTATAGTCTTCAAAGGGATCGGAAATACCTGTTCTCAGTTTCCACAGAAATAAGCCTAGCAAAGAGATCCACACAATACAGATGTAACTATGTGAGTGGAGGTCACACATCACAGAGCAGTTTGTCAGAAAGCTTCTTTCCAGATTTCATCTGGGGATATTTCCTTTTTCACCATAGCCCTCTATGGGCTTCCAAATATCACTTTGCCAATTCCACAAGAACTGTCATAACGAAAGGCTTCTTGAGGGGAAAGCTGTAACTCTGTGAGATGATTTCACAGAACACAAAGAAGTTTCTCAGAAAGCTTCTTTCTCTTTGTTATCGGAGGATATTTCCTTTGGCCCTATAGTCTTCAAAGGGATCCGAAATATCTGTTCTCAGATTCCACAGAAATAAGGCTAGCAAAGAGAACCACGAAATACAGATGTAACTCTGTGAGATGAATTAACAGAACACTAAGCAGTTTCTCAGAAAGCTTCTTTGCAGATTTCATCTGAGTATATTTCCTTTATCACCATAGCCCTCTAAGGGCTTCCAAATATCACTTTCCCAATTCCACAAGAACTGTCTTAGCGAAAGGCTTCTTGAGGGGGAAGCTGTAACTCTGTGAGATAATTTCACATAACACAAAGAAGTTTCTCAGAAAGCTTCTTTTTCTTTGTTATCGGAGGATATTTCCTTTGACCCTATAGTATTCAAAGGGATCCGAAATATCTGTTCTCAGATTCCACAGAAATAAGGCTAGCAAAGAGAACCACGAAATACAGATGTAACTCGCTGAGTGGAAGTCCCACATCAAAGAGCAGTTTCTCAGAAAGCTTCTTTCCAGATTTCATCTGAGAATATTTACTTTTTCACCATAGCCCTCTATGGGCTTCCAAATATGCCTTTGCCAATTCCACGAGAACTGTATTAGCGAAAGGCTTCTTGAGGGGAAAGCTGTAAATCTGTGAGATGATTTCACAGAACACAAGGCAGTTCCTCCGAAAGCTTCTTTCTCTTTGTTATCGGAGGATATTTCCTTTGGCCCTATAGTCTTCAAAGGGATCCGAAATATCTGTTCTCAGATTCCACAGAAATAAGGCTATCAAAGAGATCCACGAAATACAGATGTAACTCTGTGAGATGAATTAACGGAACACTAAGCAGTTTCTCAGAAAGCTTCTTTGCAGATTTCATCTGAGGATATTTCCTTTTTCACCATCCCATCTATGGGCTTCCAAATATCACTTTGCCAATTCCACAAAAACTGTCTTAGCGAAAGGCTTCTTGAGGGGAAAGCTGCAACTCAGTGAGATGATTTCACAGAACACAAATAAGTTTCTCAGAAAGCTTCTTTCTCTTTGTTATCGGAGGATATTTCCTTTGTCCCTACAGTCTTCAAAGGGATCCGAAATATCTGTTCTCAGATTCCACAGAATTAAGGCTAGCAAAAAGATCCACGAAATACAGATGTAACTCTGAGAGATGAATTAACAGAACACGAAGCAGTTTCTCAGAAAGCTTCTTTCCCGATTTCATCTGAGGATATTTCCTTTTTCACCATTGCCCTCTGAGGGCTTCCAAATATCACTTTACCAATTCCACAAGAACTGTCTTAGCGAAAGACTTCTTGAGAGGAAAGCTGCAACTCTGTGAGATGTTTTCAAAGAACAAAAAGAGGTTTCTCAGAAAGCTTCTTTCTCTTTGTTATCGGAGGATATTTCCTTTGGCCCTATAGTCTTCAAAGGGATGAGATATATCTGTTCTCCGATTCCAAGGAAATAAGGCTAGCAAAGAGACACACGAAATAGAGATATAACTTTGTGAGTGGAAGTCACACATCGCAGAGCAGTTTCTCAGAAAGCTTCTTTCCAGATTTCATCTGAGGATAATTCCTTTTTCACCATAGCCCTCTATGGGCTTCCAAATATCACATTTCCAATTCCAGAAGAACTGTCTTAGCGAAAGGCTTCTTGAGCGGAAAGCTGTAACTCTGTGAGATGATTTCACAGAAAACAGAGAAGTTTCTCAGAAAGCTTCTTTCTCTTTGATATCGGAGGATATTTCCTTTGGCACTGTAGTCTTCAAAGTGATCGGAAATATCTGTTCTCAGATTCCACAGGAATAAGGCTAGCAAAGAGATCCACGAAATACAGTTGTAACTCTGTGACATGAATTAACAGAACACTAAGCAGTCTCTCAGCAAACTTCTTTCCAGATTTCATCTGAGGATATTTCCTTTTTCACCATAGCCCTCTATGGGCTTCCAAATATCACATTGCCAATTCCCCAAGAACTGTCTTAGCGAAAGGCTTCTTGAGGGGAAAGCTGTAACTCTGTGAGATGATTTCACAGAACACAAAGAAGTTTCTCAGAAAGCTTCTTTCTCTTTGTTATCAGAGGATACTTCCTTTGACCCTATAGTCTTCAAAGGAATCCGACATATCTGTTCTCAGATTCCACAGAAATAAGGCTAGCAAAGAGGTCCACGAAATACAGATGTAACACTGTGAGATGAATTAACAGAACACTAAGCAGTTTCTCAGAAAGCTTCTTACCAGATTTCACCTTAGGATATTTCCTTTTTCACCATAGCCCTCTATGGGCTTCCAAATATCACTTTGCCAATTCCAGAAGAACTGTCTTAGCAAAAGGCTTCTTGAGGGGAAAGCTGTAACTCTGTGTGATGATTTCACAGAACACAAAAAAGTTTCTCAGAAAGCTACTTTCTCTTTGTTATCGGAGGATATTTCCTTTTGCCCTGTAGTCTTCAAAGGGATCCAAAATATCTGTTCTCAGATTCCGCAGAAATAAGGCTAGCATAGAGATCCACGAAATACAGATATAACTCTGTGAGTGGAAGTCTCACATCATAGAGCAGTTTCTCAGAAAGCTTCTTTCCAGATTTCATCTGAGGATATTTCGTTTTTCCCCATAGCCCTCTATGGGCTTCCAAATATCACTTTGCCAGTTCTAAAAGAACTGTCTTAGCGAAAGGCTTCTTGAGGGGAAAGCTGTAACTCTGTGAGATGATTTCACAGAACACAAAGAAGTTTCTCAGAAAGCTTCTTTCTCTTTGTTATCAGAGGATATTTCCTTTGGCCCTATAGTCTTCAAAGGGATCCGAAATATCTGTTCTCAGATTCCACAGAAATAAGGCTAGCAAAGAGATCCACGAAATACAGATGTAACTCTGTGAGTGGAAGTCACACATCACAGAGCAGTTTCTCAGAAAGCTTCTTTCCAGATTTCAAATGATGATATTTCCTTTCTCACCATAGCCCTCTATGGGCTTCCAAATATCACATTGCCAATACCACGAGAACTGTCTTAGCGAAAGGCTTCTTGAGGGGAAAGCTGTAACTCTGTGAGATGATTTCACAGAACACAGAGAAATTTCTCAGAAAGCTTCTTTCTCTTTTTTATCAGAGGATACTTCTTTCTTCCCTATAGTCTTCAAAGGGATCCGACATATCTGTTCTCAGATTCCACAGAAATAAGGCTAGCAAAGAGGTCCACGAAATACAGATGTAACACTGTGAGATGAACTAACAGAACACTAAGCAGTTTCTCAGAAAGCTTCTTTCCAGATTTCACCTTAGGATATTTCCTTTTTCACCTTAGCCCTCTATGGTCTTCCAAATATCACTTTGCCAATTCCACAAGAACTGTCTTAGCGAAAGGCTTCTTGATGGGAAAGCTGTAACTCTGTGAGATGATTTCACAGAACACAAAGAAGTTTTTCAGAAAGCTTCTTTCTCTTTGTTATCGGAGGATATTTCCTTTTACACTGTAGTCTTCAAAGGGATCCGAAATATCTGTTCTCAGATTCCGCAGAAATAAGGCTAGCAAAGAGATCCACGAAATACAGATATAACTCTGTGAGTGGAAGTCACACATCACAGAGCAGTTTCTCAGAAAGCTTCTTTCCAGATTTCATCTGAGGATATTTCCTTTTTCACCATAGCCCTCTATGGGCTTCCAAATATCACTTTGCCAATTCCACAAGAACTGTCTTAGCGAAAGGCTTCTTGAGGGGAAAGATGTAACTCTGTGAGATGATTTCACAGAACACAGAGAAGTTTCTCAGAAAGCTTCTTTCTCTTTTTTATCGGAGGGTATTTCGTTTGGCCCTATAGTCTTCAAAGGGATCCGAAATATCTGCTCTCAGATTCCACAGAAATAAGGCTAGCAAAGAGATCCACGAAATACAAATGTAACTCTGTGAGTGGAAGTCGCACATCACAGAGCCGTTTCTCAGAAAGCTTCTTTCCAGATTTCAAATGATGATATTTCCTTTTTCACCACAGCCATTATGGGCTTCCAAATATCACTTTGCCAATACCACGAGAACTGTCTTAGCGAAAGGCTTCTTGAGGGGAAATCTGTAACTCTGTGAGATGATTTCACAGAACACAGAGTAGTTTCTCAGAAAGCTTCTTTCTTTTTTTTACCGGATGATATTTCCTTTGGCCCTATAGTCTTCAAAGGGATCCGACATATCTGTTCTCAGATTCCACAGAAATAAGGCTAGCCAAGAGATCCACGAAATACAGAGGTAACTCTGTGAGGTGAATTAACAGAGCACTAAGCAGTTTCTCAGAAAGCTTCTTTCCAGATTTCATCTGAGGATATTTCCTTTTTCACCATAGACTTCTATGGGCTTCCAAATATCACTTTGCCAATTCCACAAGAACTGTCTTAGCGAAAGGCTTCTTGAGGGGAAAGCTGTAACTCTGTGAGATGATTTCACAGAACACAAAGAAGTTTCTCAGAAAGCTTCTTTCTCTTTGTTATCGGAGGATATTTCCTTTGACCCTATAGTCTTCAAAGGGATCCGAAATATCTGTTCTGAGATTCCACAGAAATAAGGCTAGCAAAGAGATCCACGAAATACAGATGTAACTCTGTGACATGAATTAACAGAACACTAAGCAGTCTCTCAGCAAGCTTCTTTCCAGATTTCATCTGAGGATATTTCCTTTTTCACCATAGCCCTCTATGGGCTTCCAAATATCACATTGCCAATTCCCCAAGAACTGTCTTAGCTAAAGGCTTCTTGAGGGGAAAGCTGTAACTCTGTGAGATGATTTCACAGAACACAAAGAAGTTTCTCAGAAAGCTTCTTTCTCTTTGTTATCAGAGGATACTTCCTTTGGCCCTATAGTCTTCAAAGGAATCCGACATATCTGTTCTCAGATTCCACAGAAATAAGGCTAGCAAAGAGATCCACGAAATACAGATGTATCTTTGTGAGATGAATTAACAGAACACTAACCAGTTTCTCAGAAAGCTTCTTTCCAGATTTCAACTGAGGATATCTCCTTTTTCACCTTAGCCCTCTATGGGCTTCCAAATATCACTTTGCCAATTCCACAAGAACTGTCTTAGCGAAAGGCTTCTTGAGGGGAAAGCTGTAACTCTGTGAGATGATTTCGAAGAACACAAAGAAGTTTTTCAGAAAGCTTCTTTCTCTTTGTTATCGGAGGATATTTCCTTTTGCACTGTAGTGTTCAAAGGGATCCAAAATATCTGTTCTCAGATTCCGCAGAAATAAGGCTAGCAAAGAGATCCATGAAATACAGATATAACTCTGTGAGTGGAAGTCACACATCACAGATCAGTTTCTCAGAAATCTTCTTTCCATATTTCATCTGAGGATATTTCCTTTTTCACCATAGCCCTCTATGGGCTTCCAAATATCACTTTGCCAATTCCACAAGAACTGTCTTAGCGAAAGGCTTCTTGAGGGGAAAGATGTAACTCTGTGCGATGATTTCACAGAACACAGAGAAGTTTCTCAGAAAGCTTCTTTCTCTTTTTTATCGGAGGGTATTTCGTGTGGCCCTATAGTCTTCAAAGGGATCCGAAATATCTGCTCTCATATTCCACAGAAATAAGGCTAGCAAAGAGATCCACGAAATACAAATGTAACTCTGTGAGTGGAAGTCACACATCACAGAGCAGTTTCTCAGAAAGCTTCTTTCCAGATTTCAAATGATGATATTTCCTTTTTCACCATAGCCCTCCATGGGCTTCCAAATATCACTTTGCCAATACCACGAGAACTGTCTTAGCGAAAGGCTTCTTGAGGGGAAATCTGTAACTATGTGAGATGATTTCACAGAACACAGAGAAGTTTCTCAGAAAGCTTCTTTCTTTTTTTTACCGGATGATATTTCCTTTGGCCTTATAGTCTTCAAAGGGATCCGACATATCTGTTCTCAGACTCCACAGAAATAAGGCTAGCCAAGAGATCCACGAAATACAGAGGTAACTCTGTGAGATGAATTAACAGAACACTAAGCAGTTTCTCAGAAAGCTTCTTTCCAGATTTCATCTGAGGATAATTCCTTTTTCACCATAGCCCTCTAGGGGCTTCCAAATATCACATTTCCAATTCCAGAAGAACTGTCTTAGCGAAAGGCTTCTTGAGCGGAAAGCTGTAACTCTGTGAGATGATTTCACAGAAAACAGAGAAGTTTCTCAGAAAGCTTCTTTCTCTTTGATATCGGAGGATATTTCCTTTGGCACTGTAGTCTTCAAAGTGATCCGAAATATCTGTTCTCAGATTCCACAGGAATAAGGCTAGCAAAGAGATCCACGAAATACAGATGTAACTCTGTGACATGAATTAACAGAACACTAAGCAGTCTCTCAGCAAGCTTCTTTCCAGATTTCATCTGAGGATATTTCCTTTTTCACCATAGCCCTCTAGGGGCTTCCAAATATCACATTGCCAATTCCCCAAGAACTGTCTTAGCGAAAGGCTTCTTGAGGGGAAAGCTGTAACTCTGTGAGATGATTTCACAGAACACAGAGAAGTTTCTCAGAAAGCTTCTTTCTTTTTTTTACCGGATGATATTTCCTTTGGCCCTATAGTCTTCAAAGGGATCCGACATATCTGTTCTCAGATTCCACAGAAATAAGGCTAGCAAAGAGGTCCACGAAATACAGATGTAACTGTGTGAGATGAATTAACAGTACACTAAGCAGTTTCTCAGGAAGCTTCTTTCCAGATTTCATCTGAGGATGTTTCCTTTTTCACCATAGCCCTCTATGGGCTTCCAAATATCACTTTGCCAAATCCACAAGAACTGTCTTAGCGAAAGGCTTCTTGAGCGGAAAGCTATAACTCTGTGAGATGATTTCACAGAACACAAAGAAGTTCCTCAGAAAGCTTCTTTCTCTTTGTTATCGGCGAATATTTCCTTTGGCCCAATAGTCTTCCAAGGGATCCGAAATATCTGTTCTCATTTCCACAGAAATAAGGCTAGCAAACAGATCCACGAAAAAGAGATGTAACTCTGTGAGTGGAAGTCACACATCACAGAGCAGTTTCTCAGAAAGCTTCTTTCCAGATTTCATCTGAGGATATTTCCTTTTTCACCATAGCCCTCTATGGGCTTCCAAATATCACTTTGCCAATTCCAGAAGAACTGTCTAAGCGAAAGGCTTCTTGAAGGGAAAGCTGTAACTCTGTGAGATGATTTCACAGAACACAAAGAAGTTTCTCAGAAAGCTTCTTTCACTTTGTTATCGGAGGATATTTCCTTTTGCCCTATAGTCTTCAAAGGGATACGAAATATCTGTTCTCAGATTCCACAGAAATAAGGCTAGCAAAGAGATCCACGGAAAACAGATGTAACTCTGTGAGAAGAATTAACAGAACACTAAGCAGTTTCTCAGAAAACTTCTTTGCAGATTTCATCTGAGGATATTTCCTTTTTCACCATAGCCCTCTATGGACATCCAGATATCACTTTTCCAATTCCACAAGAACTGTCTTAGCGAAAGGCTTCTTGAGGGGAAAGCTGTAACTCTGTGAGATGATTTCACAGAACACAAATAACTTTCTCAGAAAGCTTCTTTCTCTTTGTTATCGCAGGATATTTCCTTTGGCCCTATAGTCTTCAAAGGGATCGGAAATACCTGTTCTCAGTTTCCACAGAAATAAGCCTAGCAAAGAGATCCACACAATACAGATGTAACTATGTGAGTGGAGGTCACACATCACAGAGCAGTTTGTCAGAAAGCTTCTTTCCAGATTTCATCTGGGGATATTTCCTTTTTCACCATAGCCCTCTAGGGGCTTCCAAATATCCCTTTGCCAATTACACAAGAACTGTCATAACGAAAGGCTTCTTGAGGGGAAAGCTATAACTCTGTGAGATGATTTCACAGAACACAAAGAAGTTTCTCAGAATGCTTCTTTCTCTTTGTTATCGGAGGATATTTCCTTTGGCCCTATACTCTTCAAAGGGATCCGAAATATCTGTTCTCAGATTCCACAAAAATAAGGCTAGCAAAGAGAACCACGAAATACAGATGTAACTCTGTGAGATGAATTAACAGAACACTAAGCAGTTTCTCATAAAGCTTCTTTGCAGATTTCATCTGAGTATATTTCCTTTATCACCATAGCCCTCTAAGGGCTTCCAAATATCACTTTCCCAATTCCACAAGAACTGTCTTAGCGAAAGGCTTCTTGAGGGGGAAGCTGTAACGCTGTGAGATAATTTCACATAACACAAAGAAGTTTCTCAGAAAGCTTCTTTTTCTTTGTTATCGGAGGATATTTCCTTTGACCCTATAGTATTCAAAGGGATCCGAAATATCTGTTCTCAGATTCCACAGAAATAAGGCTAGCAAAGAGATCCACGAAATACAGATGTAACTCGCTGAGTGGAAGTCCCACATCAAAGAGCAGTTTCTCAGAAAGCTTCTTTCCAGATTTCATCTGAGAATATTTACTTTTTCACCATAGCCCTCTATGGGCTTCCAAATATGCCTTTGCCAATTCCACGAGAACTGTATTAGCGAAAGGCTTCTTGAGGGGAAAGCTGTAACTCTGTGAGATGATTTCACAGAACACAGAGAAGTTTCTCAGAAAGCTTCTTTCTCTTTGTTATCAGAGGATACTTCTTTCTTCCCTATAGTTTTCAAAGGGATCCGACATATCTGTTCTCAGATTCCACAGAAAAAAGGCTAGCAAAGAGATCCATGAAATACAGATGTAACTCTATGAGATGAATAAACAGAACGGTAAGCAGTTTGTCAGAAAGCTTCTTTCCAGATTTCATCTGAGGATATTTCCTTTTTCACCGTAGCCCTCTAAGGGCTCCCAAATATCCCTTTGCCAATTCCACAAGAACTGTCTTAGCGAAATGCTTCTTGAGGGGAGAGCTGTAACTCTATGAGATGATTTCGCAGAACACAAAGAAGTTCCTCAGAAAGCTTCTTTCTCTTTCTTTTCGGAAGATATTTCCTTTGGCCCCATTGTATTCAAAGGGATCCGAAATATCTGTTCTCAGATTCCACAGAAATAAGGCTAGCAAAGAGATCCACGAAATACAGATGTATCTTTGTGAGATGAATTAACAGAACACTAACCAGTTTCTCAGAAAGCTTCTTTCCAGATTTCAACTGAGGATATCTCCTTTTTCACCTTAGCCCTCTATGGGCTTCCAAATATCACTTTGCCAATTCCACAAGAACTGTCTTAGCGAAAGGCTTCTTGAGGGGAAAGCTGTAACTCTGTGAGATGATTTCGAAGAACACAAAGAAGTTTTTCAGAAAGCTTCTTTCTCTTTGTTATCGGAGGATATTTCCTTTTGCACTGTAGTGTTCAAAGGGATCCAAAATATCTGTTCTCAGATTCCGCAGAAATAAGGCTAGCAAAGAGATCCATGAAATACAGATATAACTCTGTGAGTGGAAGTCACACATCACAGATCAGTTTCTCAGAAATCTTCTTTCCATATTTCATCTGAGGATATTTCCTTTTTCACCATAGCCCTCTATGGGCTTCCAAATATCACTTTGCCAATTCCACAAGAACTGTCTTAGCGAAAGGCTTCTTGAGGGGAAAGATGTAACTCTGTGCGATGATTTCACAGAACACAGAGAAGTTTCTCAGAAAGCTTCTTTCTCTTTTTTATCGGAGGGTATTTCGTGTGGCCCTATAGTCTTCAAAGGGATCCGAAATATCTGCTCTCAGATTCCACAGAAATAAGGCTAGCAAAGAGATCCACGAAATACAAATGTAACTCTGTGAGTGGAAGTCACACATCACAGAGCAGTTTCTCAGAAAGCTTCTTTCCAGATTTCAAATGATGATATTTCCTTTTTCACCATAGCCCTCCATGGGCTTCCAAATATCACTTTGCCAATACCACGAGAACTGTCTTAGCGAAAGGCTTCTTGAGGGGAAATCTGTAACTATGTGAGATGATTTCACAGAACACAGAGAAGTTTCTCAGAAAGCTTCTTTCTTTTTTTTACCGGATGATATTTCCTTTGGCCTTATAGTCTTCAAAGGGATCCGACATATCTGTTCTCAGACTCCACAGAAATAAGGCTAGCCAAGAGATCCACGAAATACAGAGGTAACTCTGTGAGATGAATTAACAGAACACTAAGCAGTTTCTCAGAAAGCTTCTTTCCAGATTTCATCTGAGGATAATTCCTTTTTCACCATAGCCCTCTAGGGGCTTCCAAATATCACATTTCCAATTCCAGAAGAACTGTCTTAGCGAAAGGCTTCTTGAGCGGAAAGCTGTAACTCTGTGAGATGATTTCACAGAAAACAGAGAAGTTTCTCAGAAAGCTTCTTTCTCTTTGATATCGGAGGATATTTCCTTTGGCACTGTAGTCTTCAAAGTGATCCGAAATATCTGTTCTCAGATTCCACAGGAATAAGGCTAGCAAAGAGATCCACGAAATACAGATGTAACTCTGTGACATGAATTAACAGAACACTAAGCAGTCTCTCAGCAAGCTTCTTTCCAGATTTCATCTGAGGATATTTCCTTTTTCACCATAGCCCTCTAGGGGCTTCCAAATATCACATTGCCAATTCCCCAAGAACTGTCTTAGCGAAAGGCTTCTTGAGGGGAAAGCTGTAACTCTGTGAGATGATTTCACAGAACACAGAGAAGTTTCTCAGAAAGCTTCTTTCTTTTTTTTACCGGATGATATTTCCTTTGGCCCTATAGTCTTCAAAGGGATCCGACATATCTGTTCTCAGATTCCACAGAAATAAGGCTAGCAAAGAGGTCCACGAAATACAGATGTAACTGTGTGAGATGAATTAACAGTACACTAAGCAGTTTCTCAGGAAGCTTCTTTCCAGATTTCATCTGAGGATGTTTCCTTTTTCACCATAGCCCTCTATGGGCTTCCAAATATCACTTTGCCAAATCCACAAGAACTGTCTTAGCGAAAGGCTTCTTGAGCGGAAAGCTATAACTCTGTGAGATGATTTCACAGAACACAAAGAAGTTCCTCAGAAAGCTTCTTTCTCTTTGTTATCGGCGAATATTTCCTTTGGCCCAATAGTCTTCCAAGGGATCCGAAATATCTGTTCTCATTTCCACAGAAATAAGGCTAGCAAACAGATCCACGAAAAAGAGATGTAACTCTGTGAGTGGAAGTCACACATCACAGAGCAGTTTCTCAGAAAGCTTCTTTCCAGATTTCATCTGAGGATATTTCCTTTTTCACCATAGCCCTCTATGGGCTTCCAAATATCACTTTGCCAATTCCAGAAGAACTGTCTAAGCGAAAGGCTTCTTGAAGGGAAAGCTGTAACTCTGTGAGATGATTTCACAGAACACAAAGAAGTTTCTCAGAAAGCTTCTTTCACTTTGTTATCGGAGGATATTTCCTTTTGCCCTATAGTCTTCAAAGGGATACGAAATATCTGTTCTCAGATTCCACAGAAATAAGGCTAGCAAAGAGATCCACGGAAAACAGATGTAACTCTGTGAGAAGAATTAACAGAACACTAAGCAGTTTCTCAGAAAACTTCTTTGCAGATTTCATCTGAGGATATTTCCTTTTTCACCATAGCCCTCTATGGACATCCAGATATCACTTTTCCAATTCCACAAGAACTGTCTTAGCGAAAGGCTTCTTGAGGGGAAAGCTGTAACTCTGTGAGATGATTTCACAGAACACAAATAACTTTCTCAGAAAGCTTCTTTCTCTTTGTTATCGCAGGATATTTCCTTTGGCCCTATAGTCTTCAAAGGGATCGGAAATACCTGTTCTCAGTTTCCACAGAAATAAGCCTAGCAAAGAGATCCACACAATACAGATGTAACTATGTGAGTGGAGGTCACACATCACAGAGCAGTTTGTCAGAAAGCTTCTTTCCAGATTTCATCTGGGGATATTTCCTTTTTCACCATAGCCCTCTAGGGGCTTCCAAATATCCCTTTGCCAATTACACAAGAACTGTCATAACGAAAGGCTTCTTGAGGGGAAAGCTATAACTCTGTGAGATGATTTCACAGAACACAAAGAAGTTTCTCAGAATGCTTCTTTCTCTTTGTTATCGGAGGATATTTCCTTTGGCCCTATACTCTTCAAAGGGATCCGAAATATCTGTTCTCAGATTCCACAAAAATAAGGCTAGCAAAGAGAACCACGAAATACAGATGTAACTCTGTGAGATGAATTAACAGAACACTAAGCAGTTTCTCATAAAGCTTCTTTGCAGATTTCATCTGAGTATATTTCCTTTATCACCATAGCCCTCTAAGGGCTTCCAAATATCACTTTCCCAATTCCACAAGAACTGTCTTAGCGAAAGGCTTCTTGAGGGGGAAGCTGTAACGCTGTGAGATAATTTCACATAACACAAAGAAGTTTCTCAGAAAGCTTCTTTTTCTTTGTTATCGGAGGATATTTCCTTTGACCCTATAGTATTCAAAGGGATCCGAAATATCTGTTCTCAGATTCCACAGAAATAAGGCTAGCAAAGAGATCCACGAAATACAGATGTAACTCGCTGAGTGGAAGTCCCACATCAAAGAGCAGTTTCTCAGAAAGCTTCTTTCCAGATTTCATCTGAGAATATTTACTTTTTCACCATAGCCCTCTATGGGCTTCCAAATATGCCTTTGCCAATTCCACGAGAACTGTATTAGCGAAAGGCTTCTTGAGGGGAAAGCTGAAAATCTGTGAGATGATTTCACACAACACAAGGCAGTTCCTCAGAAAGCTTCTTTCTCTTTGTTATCGGAGGATATTTCCTTTGGCCCTATAGTCTTCAAAGGGATCCGAAATATCTGTTCTCAGATTCCACAGAAATAAGGCTAGCAAAGAGATCCATGAAATACAGATAAAACTCTGTGAGATAAATTAACAGAACACTAAGGAGTTTCTCCGAAAGCTTCTTTGCAGATTTCATCTGAGGATATTTCCTTTTTCACCATCCCATCTATGGGCTTCCAAATATCACTTTGCCAATTCCACAAAAACTGTCTTAGCGAAAGGCTTCTTGAGGGGAAAGCTGCAACTCAGTGAGATGATTTCACAGAACACAAATAAGTTTCTCAGAAAGCTTACTTCTCTTTGTTATCGAAGGATATTTTTTTTGGGCCTATAGTCTTCAAAGGGATCCAAAATGTCTGTTCACAGATTCCACAAACATAAGGCTAGCAAAGAGATCCACGAAATACAGATGTAACTCTGTGAGATGAATTAACGGAACACTAAGCAGTTTCTCAGAAAGCTTCTTTGCAGATTTCATCTGAGGATATTTCCTTTTTCACCATAGCCCTCTGGGGCTTCCAAATATCACATTGCCAAATCCACAAGAAATGTCTTAGCGAAAGACTTCTTGAGGGGAAAGCTGTAACTCTGTGAGATGATTTCACAGAACACAAAGAAGTTTCTCAGAAAGCTTCTTTCTCTTTGTTATCAGAGGATACTTCCTTTGGCCCTATAGTCTTCAAAGGAATCCGACATATCTGTTCTCAGATTCCACAGAAATAAGGCTAGCAAAGAGGTCCACGAAATACAGATGTAACACTGTGAGATGAATTAACAGAACACTAAGCAGTTTCTCAGAAAGCTTCTTACCAGATTTCACCTTAGGATATTTCCTTTTTCACCATAGCCCTCTATGGGCTTCCAAATATCACTTTGCCAATTCCAGAAGAACTGTCTTAGCAAAAAGCTTCTTGAGGGGAAAGCTGTAACTCTGTGTGATGATTTCACAGAACACAAAAAAGTTTCTCAGAAAGCTACTTTCTCTTTGTTATCGGAGGATATTTCCTTTTGCCCTGTAGTCTTCAAAGGGATCCGAAATATCTGTTCTCAGATTCCGCAGAAATAAGGCTAGCATAGACATCCACGAAATACAGATATAACTCTGTGAGTGGAAGTCACACATCATAGAGCAGTTTCTCAGAAAGCTTCTTTCCAGATTTCATCTGAGGATATTTCGTTTTTCCCCATTGCCCTCTATGGGCTTCCAAATATCACTTTGCCAGTTCTAAAAGAACTGTCTTAGCGAACGGCTTCTTGAGGGGAAAGCTGTAACTCTGTGAGATGATTTCACAGAACACAAAGAAGTTTCTCAGAAAGCTTCTTTCTCTTTGTTATCAGAGGATACTTATTTCTTCCCTGTAGTCTTCAAAGGGATCCGACATATCTGTTCTCAGATTCCACAGAAATAAGGCTAGCAAAGAGGTCCACGAAATACAGATGTAACACTGTGAGATGAATTAACAGAACACTAAGCAGTTTCTCAGAAAGCTTATTTCCAGATTTCACCTTAGGATATTTCCTTTTTCACCATAGCCCTCTATGGGCTTCCAAATATCACTTTGCCAATTCCACAAGAACTGTCTTAGCGAAAGGCTTCTTGAGGGGAAAGCTGTAACTCTGTGAGATGATTTCACAGAACACAAAGAAGTTTTTCAGAAAGCTTCTTTCTCTTTGTTATCGGAGGATATTTCCTTTTGCACTGTAGTCTTCAAAGGGATCCGAAATATCTGTTCTCAGATTCCGCAGAAATAAGGCTAGCAAAGAGATCCACGAAATACAGATATAACTCTGTGAGTGGAAGTCACACATCACAGAGCAGTTTCTCAGAAATCTTCTTTCCAGATTTCATCTGAGGATATTTCCTTTTTCACCATAGCCCTCTATGGGCTTCCAAATATCACTTTGCCAATTCCACAAGAACTGCCTTAGCGAAAGGCTTCTTGAGGGGAAAGCTGTAACTCTGTGAGATGATTTCACAGAACACAAAGAAGTTTCTCAGAAAGCTTCTTTCTCTTTGTTATCGGAGGATATTTCCTTTGACCCTATAGTCTTCAAAGGGATCCGAAATATCTGTTCTGAGATTCCACAGAAATAAGGCTAGCAAAGAGATCCACGAATTAGAGATGTAACTCTGTGAGTGGAAGTCACACATCACAGAGCAGTTTCTCAGAAAGCCTCTTTCCAGATTTCAAATGATGATATTTCCTTTTTCACCATAGCCCTCTATGGGCTTCCAAATATCACTTTGCCAATACCACGAGAACTGTCTTAGCGAAAGGCTTCTTGAGGGGAAAGCTGTAACTCTGTGAGATGATTTCACAGAACACAGAGAAGTTTCTCAGAAAGCTTCTTTCTCTTTGTTATCAGAGGATACTTCTTTCTTCCCTATAGTTTTCAAAGGGATCCGACATATCTGTTCTCAGATTCCACAGAAAAAAGGCTAGCAAAGAGATCCATGAAATACAGATGTAACTCTATGAGATGAATAAACAGAACGGTAAGCAGTTTGTCAGAAAGCTTCTTTCCAGATTTCATCTGAGGATATTTCCTTTTTCACCGTAGCCCTCTAAGGGCTCCCAAATATCCCTTTGCCAATTCCACAAGAACTGTCTTAGCGAAAGGCTTCTTGAGGGGAGAGCTGTAACTCTATGAGATGATTTCGCAGAACACAAAGAAGTTCCTCAGAAAGCTTCTTTCTCTTTCTTTTCGGAAGATATTTCCTTTGGCCCCACTGTATTCAAAGGGATCCGAAATATCTGTTCTCAGATTCCACAGAAATAAGGCTAGCAAAGAGATCCACGAAATACAGATGTATCTTTGTGAGATGAATTAACAGAACACTAACCAGTTTCTCAGAAAGCTTCTTTCCAGATTTCAACTGAGGATATCTCCTTTTTCACCTTAGCCCTCTATGGGCTTCCAAATATCACTTTGCCAATTCCACAAGAACTGTCTTAGCGAAAGGCTTCTTGAGGGGAAAGCTGTAACTCTGTGAGATGATTTCACAGAACACAAAGAAGTTTCTCAGAAAGCTTCTTTTTCTTTGTTATCGGAGGATATTTCCTTTGACCCTATAGTATTCAAAGGGATCCGAAATATCTGTTCTCAGATTCCACAGAAATAAGGCTAGCAAAGAGATCCACGAAATACAGATGTAACTCGCTGAGTGGAAGTCCCACATCAAAGAGCAGTTTCTCAGAAAGCTTCTTTCCAGATTTCATCTGAGAATATTTACTTTTTCACCATAGCCCTCTATGGGCTTCCAAATATGCCTTTGCCAATTCCACGAGAACTGTATTAGCGAAAGGCTTCTTGAGGGGAAAGCTGTAAATCTGTGAGATGATTTCACAGAACACAAGGCAGTTCCTCAGAAAGCTTCTTTCTCTTTGTTATCGGAGGATATTTCCTTTGGCCCTATAGTCTTCAAAGGGATCCGAAATATCTGTTCTCAGATTCCACAGAAATAAGGCTAGCAAAGAGATCCAAGAAATACAGATAAAACTCTGTGAGATAAATTAACAGAACACTAAGGAGTTTCTCAGAAAGCTTCTTTGCAGATTTCATCTGAGGATATTTCCTTTTTCACCATCCCATCTATGGGCTTCCAAATATCACTTTGCCAATTCCACAAAAACTGTCTTAGCGAAAGGCTTCTTGAGGGGAAAGCTGCAACTCAGTGAGATGATTTCACAGAACACAAATAAGTTTCTCAGAAAGCTTACTTCTCTTTGTTATCGAAGGATATTTTTTTTGGGCCTATAGTCTTCAAAGGGATCCAAAATGAATGTTCACAGATTCCACAAACATAAGGCTAGCAAAGAGATCCACGAAATACAGATGTAACTCTGTGAGATGAATTAACGGAACACTAAGCAGTTTCTCAGAAAGCTTCTTTGCAGATTTCATCTGAGGATATTTCCTTTTTCACCATCCCATCTATGGGCTTCCAAATATCACTTTGCCAATTCCACAAAAACTGTCTTAGCGAAAGGCTTCTTGAGGGGAAAGCTGCAACTCAGTGAGATGATTTCACAGAACACAAATAAGTTTCTCAGAAAGCTTCTTTCTCTTTGTTATCGGAGGATATTTCCTTTGTCCCTACAGTCTTCAAAGGGATCCGAAATATCTGTTCTCAGATTCCACAGAATTAAGGCTAGCAAAAAGATCCACGAAATAGAGATGTAACTCTGAGAGATGAATTAACAGAACACGAAGCAGTTTCTCAGAAAGCTTCTTTCCCGATTTCATCTGAGGATATTTCCTTTTTCACCATTGCCCTCTGAGGGCTTCCAAATATCACTTTACCAATTCCACAAGAACTGTCTTAGCGAAAGACTTCTTGAGAGGAAAGCTGCAACTCTGTGAGATGTTTTCAAAGAACAAAAAGAGGTTTCTCAGAAAGCTTCTTTCTCTTTGTTATTGGAGGATATTTCCTTTGGCCCTATAGTCTTCAAAGGGATGAGATATATCTGTTCTCCGATTCCAAGGAAATAAGGCTAGCAAAGAGACACACGAAATAGAGATATAACTTTGTGAGTGGAAGTCACACATCGCAGAGCAGTTTCTCAGAAAGCTTCTTTCCAGATTTCATCTGAGGATAATTCCTTTTTCACCATAGCCCTCTATGGGCTTCCAAATATCACATTTCCAATTCCAGAAGAACTGTCTTAGCGAAAGGCTTCTTGAGCGGAAAGCTGTAACTCTGTGAGATGATTTCACAGAAAACAGAGAAGTTTCTCAGAAAGCTTCTTTCTCTTTGATATCGGAGGATATTTCCTTTGGCACTGTAGTCTTCAAAGTGATCGGAAATATCTGTTCTCAGATTCCACAGGAATAAGGCTAGCAAAGAGATCCACGAAATACAGATGTAACTCTGTGACATGAATTAACAGAACACTAAGCAGTCTCTCAGCAAACTTCTTTCCAGATTTCATCTGAGGATATTTCCTTTTTCACCATAGCCCTCTATGGGCTTCCAAATATCACATTGCCAATTCCCCAAGAACTGTCTTAGCGAAAGGCTTCTTGAGGGGAAAGCTGTAACTCTGTGAGATGATTTCACAGAACACAAAGAAGTTTCTCAGAAAGCTTCTTTCTCTTTGTTATCAGAGGATACTTCCTTTGGCCCTATAGTCTTCAAAGGAATCCGACATATCTGTTCTCAGATTCCACAGAAATAAGGCTAGCAAAGAGGTCCACGAAATACAGATGTAACACTGTGAGATGAATTAACAGAACACTAAGCAGTTTCTCAGAAAGCTTCTTACCAGATTTCACCTTAGGATATTTCCTTTTTCACCATAGCCCTCTATGGGCTTCCAAATATCACTTTGCCAATTCCAGAAGAACTGTCTTAGCAAAAGGCTTCTTGAGGGGAAAGCTGTAACTCTGTGTGATGATTTCACAGAACACAAAAAAGTTTCTCAGAAAGCTACTTTCTCTTTGTTATCGGAGGATATTTCCTTTTGCCCTGTAGTCTTCAAAGGGATCCGAAATATCTGTTCTCAGATTCCGCAGAAATAAGGCTAGCATAGACATCCACGAAATACAGATATAACTCTGTGAGTGGAAGTCACACATCATAGAGCAGTTTCTCAGAAAGCTTCTTTCCAGATTTCATCTGAGGATATTTCGTTTTTCCCCATTGCCCTCTATGGGCTTCCAAATATCACTTTGCCAGTTCTAAAAGAACTGTCTTAGCGAACGGCTTCTTGAGGGGAAAGCTGTAACTCTGTGAGATGATTTCACAGAACACAAAGAAGTTTCTCAGAAAGCTTCTTTCTCTTTGTTATCAGAGGATACTTATTTCTTCCCTGTAGTCTTCAAAGGGATCCGACATATCTGTTCTCAGATTCCACAGAAATAAGGCTAGCAAAGAGGTCCACGAAATACAGATGTAACACTGTGAGATGAATTAACAGAACACTAAGCAGTTTCTCAGAAAGCTTATTTCCAGATTTCACCTTAGGATATTTCCTTTTTCACCATAGCCCTCTATGGGCTTCCAAATATCACTTTGCCAATTCCACAAGAACTGTCTTAGCGAAAGGCTTCTTGAGGGGAAAGCTGTAACTCTGTGAGATGATTTCACAGAACACAAAGAAGTTTTTCAGAAAGCTTCTTTCTCTTTGTTATCGGAGGATATTTCCTTTTGCACTGTAGTCTTCAAAGGGATCCGAAATATCTGTTCTCAGATTCCGCAGAAATAAGGCGAGCAAAGAGGTCCACGAAATACAGATGTAACACTGTGAGATGAATTAACAGAACACTAAGCAGTTTCTCAGAAAGCTTCTTTCCAGATTTCACCTGAGGATATTTCCTTTTTCCCCATAGCCCTCTATGGGCTTCCAAATATCACTTTGCCAGTTCTAAAAGAACAGTCTTAGCGAAAGGCTTCTTGAGGGGAAAGCTGTAACTCTGTGAGATGATTTCACAGAACACAAAGAAGTTTCTCAGAAAGCTTCTTTCTCTTTGTTATCAGAGGATATTTCCTTTGGCCCTATAGTCTTCAAAGGGATCCGAAATATCTGTTCTCAGATTCCACAGAAATAAGGCTAGCAAAGAGATCCACGAAATACAGATGTAACTCTGTGACTGGAAGTCACACATCACAGAGCAGTTTCTCAGAAAGCTTCTTTCCAGATTTCAAATGATGATATTTCCTTTCTCACCATAGCCCTCTATGGGCTTCCAAATATCACTTTGCCAATACCACGAGAACTGTCTTAGCGAAAGGCTTCTTGAGGGGAAAGCTGTAACTCTGTGAGATGATTTCACAGAACACAGAGAAGTTTCTCAGAAAGCTTCTTTCTCTTTGTTATCAGAGGATACTTCTTTCTTCCCTATAGTCTTCAAAGGGATCCGACATATCTGTTCTCAGATTCCACAGAAATAAGCCTAGCAAAGAGGTCCACGAAATACAGATGTAACACTGTGAGATGAATTAACAGAACACTAAGCAGTTTCTCAGAAAGCTTCTTTCCAGATTTCACCTTAGGATATTTCCTTTTTCACCATAGCCCTCTATGGGCTTCCAAATATCACTTTGCCAATTCCACTAGAACTGTCTTAGCGAAAGGCTTCTTGAGGGGACAGCTGTAAATCTGTGAGATGATTTCACAGAACACAAAGAAGTTTTTCAGAAAGCTTCTTTCTCTTTGTTATCGGAGGATATTTCCTTTTGCACTGTAGTCTTCAAGGGATCCGAAATATCTGTTCTCAGTATCCACAGAAATAAGGCTAGAAAGAGATCCACGAAATACAGAGGGAACTCTGTGAGATGAATTAACAGAACCCTAAGCAGTTTCTCAGAAAGCTTCTTTCCAGATTTCATATGAGGACATTTCCTTTTTCACCATAGACCTCTATGGACTTCCAAATATCACTTTGCCAATTCCACAAGAACTGTCTTAGCGAAAGGCTTCTTGACGGGAAAGCTGTAACTCTGTGAGATGATTTCACAGAACACAAAGAAGTTTCTCAAAGAGCTTCTTGCTCTTTGTTATCGGAGGATATTACCTTTGGCCCTATAGTCTTAAATGGGATCCGAAATATCTGTTCTCAGATTCCACAGAAATAAGGCTAGCAAAGAGATACACGAAATACAGATGTAAATCTGTGAGTGGAAGTCACACATCACAGATCAAGTTTTCAGAAAGCTTCTTTCCAGATTTCATCTGAGGATATTTCCTTTTTCACCATAGACTTCTATGGGCTTCCAAATATCACTTTGCCAATTCCACAAGAACTGTCTTAGCGAAAGGCTTCTTGAGGGGAAAGCTGTAACTCTGTGAGATGATTTCACAGAACACAAAGAAGTTTCTCAGAAAGCTTCTTTCTCTTTGTTATCGGAGGATATTTCCTTTGACCCTATAGTCTTCAAAGGGATCCGAAATATCTGTTCTGAGATTCCACAGAAATAAGGCTAGCAAAGAGATCCACGAAATACAGAGGTAACTCTGTGAGATGAATTAACAGAACACTAAGCAGTTTCTCAGAAAGCTTCTTACCAGAATTCACCTTAGGATATTTCCTTTTTCACCATAGCCCTCTAAGGGCTTCCAAATATCACTTTGCCAATTCCAGAAGAACTGTCTTAGCAAAAGGCTTCTGTAGGGGAAAGCTGTAACTCTGTGTGATGATTTCACAGAACACAAAAAAGTTTCTCAGAAAGCTACTTTCTCTTTGTTATCGGAGAATATTTCCTTTTGCCCTGTAGTCTTCAAAGGGATCCGACATATCTGTTCTCAGATTCCGCAGAAATAAGGCTAGCAAAGAGATCCACGAAATACAGATATAACTCTGTGAGTGGAAGTCACACATCATAGAGCAGTTTCTCAGAAAGCTTCTTTCCAGATTTCATCTGAGGATATTTCGTGTTTCCCCATAGCCCTCTATGGGCTTCCAAATATCACTTTGCCAGTTCTAAAAGAACTGTCTTAGCGAAAGGCTTTTTGAGGGGAAAGCTGTAACTCTGTGAGATGATTTCGCAGAACACAAAGAAGTTCCTCAGAAACCTTCTTTCTCTTTGTTATCGGAAGAAATTTCCTTTGGCCCTATTGTCTTCAAAGGGATCCGAAATATCTGTTCTCAGATTCCACAGAAATAAGGCTAGCAAAGAGATCCACGAAATACAGATGTAATTCTGTGAGATGAATTAACAGAACACTAAGCAGTTTCTCAGAAAGCTTCTTTCTAGATTTCATCTGAGAATATTTCCTTTTTCACCATACCTTCATTGGGCTTCCAAATATCACTTTGCCAATTCCACAAGAACTGTCTTAGCGAAAGCCTTCTTGAGGGGAAAGCTGTAACTCTGTGAGATGATTTCACATAACACAAAGAAGTTTCTCAGAAAGCTTCTTTCTCTTTGTTATTGGAGGATATTTCCTTCGGCCCTATAGTCTTCAAAGGGATCCGAAATATCTGTTCTCAGATTCCACAGAAATAAGCCTAGCAAAGAGATCCACGAAATACAGATGTAACTCTGGGAGATGAATTAACAGAACCCTAAGCAGTTTCTCAGAAAGCTTCCTTCCAGATTTCATCTTAGGATATTTCCTTTTTCAACATAGCCCTCTATGGGCTTCCAAATATCACTTTGCCAATTCCACAAGAACTGTCTTAGCGAAAGGCTTCTTGCGGGGAAAGCTGTAACTCTGTGAGATGATTTCACAGACACAAAGAAGTTTCTCAGAAAGCATCTTTCTCTTTGTTATCGGAGGATATTTCCTTTGGCCCTATAGTCTTCAAAGGGATCCGAAATGTCTCTACTCAGATTCCACAGAAATAAGGCTAGCAAAGAGATCCTCGAAATACAGAGGTAACTCTGTGAGATGAATTAACAGAACCCTAAGCAGTTTCTCAGAAAGCTTCTTTCCAGATTTCATCTGAGGATATTTCCTTTTTCACCATAGCCCTCTATGGGCTTCCAAATATCACTTTGCGAATTCCACAAGAACTGTCTTAGAGAAAAGCTTTTTGAGGGGAAAGCTGTAACTCTGTGAGATGATTTCACAGAACACAAAGAAGTTCCTCAGAAAGCTTCTTTCTCTTTGTTATCGGCGAATATTTCCTTTGGCCCAATAGTCTTCCAAGGGATCCGAAATATCTGTTCTCATTTCCACAGAAATAAGGCTAGCAAACAGATCCACGAAAAAGAGATGTAACTCTGTGAGTGGAAGTCACACATCACAGAGCAGTTTCTCAGAAAGCTTCTTTCCAGATTTCATCTGAGGATATTTCCTTTTTCACCATAGCCCTCTATGGGCTTCCAAATATCACTTTGCCAATTCCAGAAGAACTGTCTAAGCGAAAGGCTTCTTGAAGGGAAAGCTGTAACTCTGTGAGATGATTTCACAGAACACAAAGAAGTTTCTCAGAAAGCTTCTTTCACTTTGTTATCGGAGGATATTTCCTTTTGCCCTATAGTCTTCAAAGGGATACGAAATATCTGTTCTCAGATTCCACAGAAATAAGGCTAGCAAAGAGATCCACGGAATACAGATGTAACTCTGTGAGAAGAATTAACAGAACACTAAGCAGTTTCTCAGAAAACTTCTTTGCAGATTTCATCTGAGGATATTTCCTTTTTCACCATAGCCCTCTATGGGCATCCAAATATCACTTTTCCAATTCCACAAGAACTGTCTTAGCGAAAGGTTTCTTGAGGGGAAAGCTGTAACTCTGTGAGATGATTTCACAGAACACAAAGAATATCTCAGAAAGCTTCTTCCTCTTTGTTATCGCAGGATATTTCCTTTGGCCCTATAGTCTTCAAAGGGATCGGAAATACCTGTTCTCAGTTTCCACAGAAATAAGCCTAGCAAAGAGATCCACAGAATACAGATGTAACTATGTGAGTGGAGGTCACACATCACAGAGCAGTTTCTCAGAAATCTTCTTTCCAGATTTCATCTGAGAATATTTACTATTTCACCATAGCCCTCTATGGGCTTCCAAATATGCCTTTGCCAATTCCACGAGAACTGTATTAGCGAAAGGCTTCTTGAGGGGAAAGCTATAATCTGTGAGATGATTTCACAGAACACAAGGCAGTTCCTCAGAAAGCTTCTTTCTCTTTGTTATCGGAGGATATTTCCTTTGGCCCTATAGTCTTCAAAGGGATCCGAAATATCTGTTCTCAGATTCCACAGAAATAAGGCTAGCAAAGATATCCACGAAATACAGCTGTAACTCTGTGAGATAAATTAACAGAACACTAAGCAGTTTCTCAGAAAGCTTCTTTGCAGATTTCATCTGAGGATATTTCCTTTTTCACCATCCCATCTATGGGCTTCCAAATATCACTTTGCCAATTCCACAAAAACTGTCTTAGCGAAAGGCTTCTTGAGGGGAAAGGTGCAACTCAGTGAGATGATTTCACAGAACACAAATAAGTTTCTCAGAAAGCTTACTTCTCTTTGTTATCGAAGGATATTTTTTTTGGGCCTATAGTCTTCAAAGGGATCCAAAATGTCTGTTCACAGATTCCACAAAAATAAGGCTAGAAAAGAGATCCACGAAATACAGATGTAACTCTGTGAGATGAATTAACGGAACACTAAGCAGTTTCTCAGAAAGCTTCTTTGCAGATTTAATCTGAGGATATTTCCTTTTTCACCATCCCATCTATGGGCTTCCAAATATCACATTGCCAATTCCACAAAAACTGTCTTTCCGAAAGGCTTCTTGAGGGGAAAGCTGCAACTCAGTGAGATGATTTCACAGAACACAAATAAGTTTCTCAGAAAGCTTCTTTCTCTTTGTTATCGGAGGATATTTCCTTTGTCCCTATAGTCTTCAAAGGGATCCGAAATATCTGTTCTCAGATTCCACAGAATTAAGGCTAGCAAAAAGATCCACGAAATACAGATGTAACTCTGAGAGATGAATTAACAGAACACTAAGCAGTTTCTCAGAACGCTTCTTTCCCGAATTCATCTGAGGATATTTCCTTTTTCACCATTGCCCTCTGTGGGCTTCCAAATATCACTTTACCAATTCCACAAGAACTGTCTTAGCGAAAGACTTCTTGAGAGGAAAGCTGCAACTCTGTGAGATGTTTTCACAGAACACAAAGAGGATTCTCAGAAAGCTTCTTTCTCTTTGTTATCGGAGGATATTTCCTTTGGCCCTATAGTCTTCAAAGGGATGAGATATATCTGTTCTACGATTCCAAGGAAATAAGGCTAGCAAAGAGACACACGAAATAGAGATATAACTTTGTGAGTGGAAGTCACACATCGCAGAGCAGTTTCTCAGAAAGCTTCTTTCCAGATTTCAAATGTTGATATTTCCTTTTTCACCATAGCCCTCTATGGGCTTCCAAATATCACTTTGCCAATACCACGAGAACTGTCTTAGCGAAAGGCTTCTTGTGGGGAAATCTGTAACTCTGTGAGATGATTTCACAGAACACAGAGAAGTTTCTCAGAAAGCTTCTTTCTTTTTTTTACCGGATGATATTTCCTTTGGCCCTATAGTCTTCAAAGGGATCCGACATATCTGTTCTCAGATTCCACAGAAATAAGGCTAGCAAAGAGGTCCACGAAATACAGATGTAACACTGTGAGATGAATTAACAGAACACTAAGCAGTTTCTCAGAAAGCTTCTTTCGAGATTTCACCTTAGGATATTTCCTTTTTCACCATAGCCCTCTATGGGCTTCCAAATATCACTTTGCCAATTCCACAAGAACTGTCTTAGCGAAAGGCTTCTTGAGGGGAAAGCTGTAAGTCTGTGAGATGATTTCACAGAACACAAAGAAGTTTTTCAGAAAGCTTCTTTCTCTTTGTTATCGGAGGATATTTCCTTTTGCACTGTAGTCTTCAAAGGGATCCGAAATATCTGTTCTCAGATTCCGCAGAAATAAGGCGAGCAAAGAGGTCCACGAAATACAGATGTAACACTGTGAGATGAATTAACAGAACACTAAGCAGTTTCTCAGAAAGCTTCTTTCCAGATTTCACCTTATGATATTTCCTTTTTCCCCATAGCCCTCTATGGGCTTCCAAATATCACTTTGCCAGTTCTAAAAGAACTGTCTTAGCGAAAGGCATCTTGAGGGGAAAGCTGTAACTCTGTGAGATGATTTCACAGAACACAAAGAAGTTTCTCAGAAAGCTTCTTTCTCTTTGTTATCAGAGGATATTTCCTTTGGCCCTATAGTCTTCAAAGGGATCCGAAATATCTGTTCTCAGATTCCACAGAAATAAGGCTAGCAAAGAGATCCACGAAATACAGATGTAACTCTGTGACTGGAAGTCACACATCACAGAGCAGTTTCTCAGAAAGCTTCTTTCCAGATTTCAAATGATGATATTTCCTTTCTCACCATAGCCCTCTATGGGCTTCCAAATATCACTTTGCCAATACCACGAGAACTGTCTTAGCGAAAGGCTTCTTGAGGGGAAAGCTGTAACTCTGTGAGATGATTTCACAGAACACAGAGAAGTTTCTCAGAAAGATTCTTTCTCTTTGTTATCAGAGGTTACTTCTTTCTTCCCTATAGTCTTCAAAGGGATCCGACATATCTGCTCTCAGATTCCACAGAAATAAGGCTAGCAAAGAGGTCCACGAAATACAGATGTAACACTGTGAGATGAATTAACAGAACACTAAGCAGTTTCTCAGAAAGCTTATTTCCAGATTTCACCTTAGGATATTTCCCTTTTCACCATAGCCCTCTATGGGCTTCCAAATATCACTTTGCCAATTCCACTAGAACTGTCTTAGCGAAAGGCTTCTTGAGGGGAAAGCTGTAACTCTGTGAGATGATTTCACAGAACACAAAGAAGTTTTTCAGAAAGCTTCTTTCTCTTTGTTATCGGAGGATATTTCCTTTTGCACTGTAGTCTTCAAAGGGATCCGAAATATCTGTTCTCAGATTCCGCAGAAATAAGGCTAGCAAAGAGATCCACGAAATACAGATATAACTCTGTGAGTGGAAGTCACACATCACAGAGCAGTTTCTCAGAAATCTTCTTTCCAGATTTCATCTGAGGATATTTCCTTTTTCACCATAGCCCTCTATGGGCTTCCAAATATCACTTTGCCAATTCCACAAGAACTGTCTTAGCGAAAGGCTTCTTGAGGGGAAAGATGTAACTCTGTGAGATGATTTCACAGAACACAGAGAAGTTTCTCAGAAAGCTTCTTTCTCTTTTTTATCGGAGGGTATTTCGTTTGCCCCTATAGTCTTCAAAGGGATCCGAAATATCTGCTCTCAGATTCCACAGTAATAAGGCTAGCAAAGAGATCCACGAAATACAAATGTAACTCTGTGAGTTGAAGTCACACATCACAGAGCAGTTTCTCAGAATGCTTCTTTCCAGATTTCAAATGATGATATTTCCTTTTTCACCATAGCCCTCTATGGGCTTCCAAATATCACTTTGCCAATACCACGAGAACTGTCTTAGCGAAAGGCTTCTTGAGGGGAAATCTGTAACTCTGTGAGATGATTTCACAGAACACAGAGAAGTTTCTCAGAAGGCTTCTTTCTTTTTTTTACCGGATGATATTTCCTTTGGCCCTAGAGTCTTCAAAGGGATCCGACATATCTGTTCTCAGATTCCACAGAAATAAGGCTAGCCAAGAGATCCACGAAATACAGAGGTAACTCTGTGAGATGAATTAACAGAGCACTAAGCAGTTTCTCATAAAGCTTCTTTCCAGATTTCATCTGAGGATATTTCCTTTTTCACCATAGACTTCTATGGGCTTCCAAATATCACTTTGCCAATTCCACAAGAACTGTCTTAGCGAAAGGCTTCTTGAGGGGAAAGCTGTAACTCTGTGAGATGATTTCACAGAACACAAAGAAGTTTCTCAGAAAGCTTCTTTCTCTTTGTTATCGGAGGATATTTCCTTTGACCCTATAGTCTTCAAAGGGATCCGAAATATCTGTTCTGAGATTCCACAGAAATAAGGCTAGCAAAGAGATCCACGAAATACAGAGGTAACTCTGTGAGATGAATTAACAGAACACTAAGCAGTTTTTCAGAAAGCTTCTTTCCAGATTTCATCTGAGGATAATTCCTTTTTCACCATAGCCCTCTATGGGCTTCCAAATATCACATTTCCAATTCCAGAAGAACTGTCTTAGCGAAAGGCTTCTTGAGCGGAAAGCTGTAACTCTGTGAGATGATTTCACAGAAAACAGAGAAGTTTCTCAGAAAGCTTCTTTCTCTTTGATATCGGAGGATATTTCCTTTGGCACTGTAGTCTTCAAAGTGATCCGATATCTGTTCTCAGATTCCACAGGAATAAGGCTAGCAAAGAGATCCACGAAATACAGATGTAACTCTGTGACATGAATTAACAGTACACTAAGCAGTCTCTCAGCAAGCTTCTTTCCAGATTTCATCTGAGGATATTTCCTTTTTTACCATAGCCCTCTATGGGCTTCCAAATATCACATTGCCAATTCCCCAAGAACTGTCTTAGCGAAAGGCTTCTTGAGGGGAAAGCTGTAACTCTGTGAGATGATTTCACAGAACACAAAGAAGTTTCTCAGAAAGCTTCTTTCTCTTTGTTATCAGAGGATACTTCCTTTGGCCCTATAGTCTTCAAAGGAATCCGACATATCTGTTCTCAGATTCCACAGAAATAAGGCTAGCAAAGAGATCCACGAAATACAGATATAACTCTGTGAGTGGAAGACACACATCACAGAGCAGTTTCTCAGAAAGGTTCTTTCCAGATTTCAAATGATGATATTTCCTTTTTCACCATAGCCCTCTATGGGCTTCCAAATATCACTTTGCCAATACCACGAGAACTGTCTTAGCGAAAGGCTTCTTGAGGGGAAAGCTGTAACTCTGTGAGATGATTTCACAGAACACAGAGAAGTTTCTCAGAAAGCTTCTTTCTCTTTGTTATCAGAGGATACTTCTTTCTTCCCTATAGTCTTCAAAGGGATCCGACATATCTGTTCTCAGATTCCACAGAAAAAAGGCTAGCAAAGAGATCCATGAAATACAGATGTAACTCTATGAGATGAATAAACAGAACGGTAAGCAGTTTGTCAGAAAGCTTCTTTCCAGATTTCATCTGAGGATATTTCCTTTTTCACCGTAGCCCTCTAAGGGCTTCCAAATATCCCTTTGCCAATTCCACAAGAACTGTCTTAGCGAAAGGCTTCTTGAGGGGAGAGCTGTAACTCTGTGAGATGATTTCGCAGAACACAAAGAAGTTCCTCAGAAAGCTTCTTTCTCTTTGTTATCGGAAGATTATTCCTTTGGCCCCATTGTATTCAAAGGGATCCGAAATATCTGTTCTCAGATTCCACAGAAATAAGGCTAGCAAAGAGATCCACGAAATACAGATGTAACTTTGTGAGATGAATTAACAGAACACTAAGCAGTTTCTCAGAAAGCTTCTTTCCAGATTTCAACTGAGGATATCTCCTTTTTCACCATACCTTCCTTGGGCTTCCAAATATCACTTAGCCAATTGAACAAGAACTGTCTTAGCGAAAGGCTTCTTGAGGGGTAAGCTGTAACTCTGTGAGATGATTTCACAGAACACAAAGAAGTTTCTCAGAAAGCCTCTTTCTCTTTGTTATCGGAGGATATTTCCTTTGGCCCTACAGTCTTCAAAGGGATCCGAAATATCTGTTTTCAGATTCCACAGAAATAAGGCTTGCAAAGAGATCCACGAAATACAGATGTACTCTGTGAGATGAATTAACAGAACACTAAGCAGTTTCTCAGAAAGCTTCTTTCCAGATTTCATCTGAGGATATTTCCTTTTTCAACATAGCCCTCTATGGGCTTCCAAATATCACTTTGCCGATTCCACAAGAACTGCCTTAGCGAAAGGCTTCTTCAGGGGAAAGCTGTACTTCTGTGAGATGATTTCACAGAACACAAAGAAGTTTCTCAGATAGCTTCTTTCTCTTTGTTATCGGAGGATAATTCCTTGGGCCCCATAGTCTTCATAAGGATGCGATATATCTGTTCTCAAATTCCACAGAAATAAGTCTAGCAAATAGACCACGAATCCAGATGTAACCCTGTGAGATGAATTAACAGAACCCTAAGTAGTTTCTCAGAAAGGTTCTTTCTAGATTTCATTGAGGATATTTCCTTTTTCACCATAGCCCTCTATGGACTTCCAAATATCACTTTGCCAATTCCCCAAGAACTGTCTTAGCGAAAGGCTTCTTGAGGGGAAAGCTGTAACTCTGTGAGATGATTTCAAAGAACACAAAGAAGTTTCTCAGAAAGCTTCTTTCTCTTTTTTATCGGATGATATTCGCTTTGGCCATATAGTCTTCAAAGGGATCCGAAATATCTGTTCTCAGATTCCACAGAAATAAGTCTAGCAAAGAGATCCACGAAATACAGAGGTAACACTGTGAGATGAATTAACAGAGCACTAAGCAGTATCTCAGAAAGCTGCTTTCCAGATTTCATCTGAGGATATTTCCTTTTTCACCATAGCCCTCTATGGGCTTCCAATATCACTGTGCCAATTCCACAAGAACTGTCTTAGCGAAAGGCTTCTTGGGGGAAAGCTGTAACTCTGTGAGATGATTTCACAGAACACAAAGAAGTTTCTCAGAAAGCTTCTTTCTCTTTCTTATCGGAGTATATTTCCTTTGGCCCTATAGTCTTCAAAGGGATCCGAAATATCTGTTCTCAGATTCCACAGAAGTAAGGCTAGCAAAGACATCCAAGACATAGAGATGTAACTCTGTGAGATGAATTAACAGAACACTAAGGAGTTTCTCAGAAAGCTTCTTTCCAGATTTCATCTGAGGATATTTCCTTTTTCACAATAGCCCTCTATGGACTTCCAAATATCACTTTGCCAATTCCACGACAGCTGTCTTAGCGAAAGTCTTCTGGAGTGGAAAGCTGTATCTCTGTGAGATGATTTCACAGAACACAAAGAAGTTTCTCAAAGAGCTTCTTGCTATTTGTTATCGGAGGATATTTCCTTTGGCCCTGTAGTCTTCAAAGGGATCCGAAATATCTGTTCTCAGATTCCACAGAAATAAGGCTAGCAAGGAGATCCACGAAATACAGATGTAAATCTGTGAGTGGAAGTCACACATCACAGATCAGGTTTTCAGAAAGCTTCTTTCCAGATTTCATCTGAGGATATTTCCTTTTTCACCATAGCCCTCTATGGGCTTCCAAATATCACATTGCCAAATCCACAAGAACTGTCTTAGCGAAAGGCTTCTTGAGGGGATAGCTGTAACTCTGTGAGATGATTTCGCAGAACACAAATAAGTTCCTCAGAAACCTTCTTTCTCTTTGTTATCGGAAGAAATTTCCTTTGGCCCTATTGTCTTCAAAGGGATCCGAAATATCTGTTCTCAGATTCCACAGAAATAAGGCTAGCAAAGAGATCCACGAAATACAGATGTAACTCTGTGAGATGAATTAACAGAACCCTAAGCAGTTTTTCAGAAAGCTTCTTTCTAGATTTCATCTTAGGATATTTCCTTTTTCAACATAGCCCTCTATGGGCTTCCAAATATCACTTTGCCAATTCCACAAGAACTGTCTTAGCGAAAGGCTTCTTGCGGGGAAAGCTGTAACTCTGTGAGATGATTTCACAGATACAAAGAAGTTTCTCAGAAAGCATCTTTCTCTTTGTATCGGAGGATATTTCCTTTGGCCCTATAGTCTTCAAAGGGATCCGAAATATCTATTCTCAGATTCCACAGAAATAAGGCTAGCAAAGAGATCCTCGAAATACAGAGGTAACTCTGTGAGATGAATTAACAGAACCCTAAGCAGTTTCTCAGAAAGCTTCTTTCCAGATTTCATCTGAGGATATTTCCTTTTTCACCTTAGCCCTCTATGGGCTTCCAAATATCACTTTGCGAATTCCACAAGAACTGTCTTAGAGAAAATCTTTTTGAGGGGAAAGCTGTAACTCTGTGAGATGATTTCACAGAACACAAAGAAGTTTCGCAGAAAGCTTCTTTCTCTTTGTTATCGGAGGATATTTCCTTGGCCCTATAGTCTTCAAGGCATCCGAAATATCTGTTCTCAGATTCCACAGAAATAAGGCTAGCAAAGAGATCCACGAAATACAGACGTAACTCTGTGAGTGGAAGTCACACATCACAGAGCAGTTTCTCAGAAAGCTTCTTTCCAGATTTCATCTGAGGATATTCCTTTTTCACCATAGCCCTCTATGGGCTTCCAAATATCACTTTGCCAATTCCACAAGAACTGTCTTAGCGAAAGGCTTCTTGAGGGGAAAGCTGTAACTCTGTGAGATGATTTCACAGAACACAAAGAAGATTCTCAGAAACCTTATTTCTCTTTTTCATCGGAGGATATTTCCTTTGGCCCTATAGTCTTCAAAGGGATCCGAAATATCTGTTCTCAGATTCCACAGAAATAAGGATAGCAAAGAGATCCACGAAATACGGAGGTAACTCTGTGAGATGAATTGACAGAACACTAAGCAGTTTCTCAGAAAGCTTCTTTCTCTTTGTTATCGGAGGATATTTCCTTTGGCCCTATTGTCTTCAAAGAGATCCGAAATATCTCTTCTCAGATTCCACAGAAATAAGGCTAGCAAAGAGATCCACGAAATACAGATGTAACTCTGTGATTGGAATTCACACATCACAGAGCAGGTTCTCAGAAAGCTTCTTTCCAGATTTCATCTGAGGATATTTCCTTTTTCACCGTAGCCCTCTATGGGCTTCCAAATATCACTTTGCCAATTCCACAAGAACTGTCTTAGTGAAAGGCTTATTGAAGGGAAAGGTGTAACTCTGTGAGATGATTTCACAGAACACAAAGAAGTTTCTCAGAAAGCTTCTTTCTCTTTGTTATCGGAGGATATTTCCTTTGGCCCTGTAGTTTTGAAAAGGATCCGAAATATCTGTTCTCATTTTCCACCGAAATAAGGCTAGCAAATATATCCACCAATACAGATGTAACTCTGTGAGATGAATTAACAGAACACTAAGCAGTTTCTCTGAAAGCTTCTTTCCAGATTTCATCTGAGGATATTTACTTATTCACCGTAGCCCTATATGGGCTTCCAAATATCACTTGGCCAATTCCACAAGAGCTGTCTTAGCGAGAGGCTTCTTGAGGGGAAAGCTGTAACTCTGTGAGATGATTTCACAGAACACAAAGAAGTTTCTCAGAAAGCGTCTTTCTCTTTGTTATCGGAGGATATTTCCTTTGGTCCTATAGTCTTCAAAGGGGTCCGAAATATCTGTTCTCTGATTCCACAGAAATAAGGCTAGCAAAGAGATCCACGAAATACAGATGTAACTCTGTGAGTGGAAGTCACACACCACAGAGCAGTTACTCAGAAAACTTCTTTCCAGATTTCATCAGAGGATAGTTCCTTTTTCACCGTAGCCTTCTGTGGGCTTCCAAATATCACTTTGCCAATTCCACAAGAACTGTCTTAGCGAAAAGCTTCTTTAGTGGAAAGCTGTAACTCTGTGTGATGATTTCAGAGAACACAAAGAAGTTTCTCAGAAAGCTTCTTGCTCTTCGTTATCGGAGGATATTTCCTTTGGCCCTATAGTCTTCAAAGGGTTGCGAAATATCTGTTCTCAGATTCCACAGAAATAAGGCGAGCAAAGAGATCCACGAAATACAGATGTAACACTGTGAGTGGAAGTCACACATCATAGAGCAGTTTCTCAGAAAGCTTCTTTCCAGATTTCTTCGGAGGATATTTCCTTCTTCACCATAGCCCTCTATGCGCTTCCAAATATCACTTTGCCAATTCCACAACAACTCTCTCAGCGAAAGGCTTCTTGAGGGGAAAGATGTCACTCTGTTAGATGATTTCACAGAACACAAAGAAGTTTCTCAGAAAGACTCTTTCTCTTTGTTATCAGAGATTATTTCGTTTGGACCTAAAATCTTCAAAGGGATACCAAATATCTGTTCTCAGATTCCACAGAAATAAGGCTAGCAAAGAGATCCACGAAATACAGATGTAACTCTGTGAGTGGAAGTCACACATTCAAGAGCAGTTTCTCCGAAAGCTTCTTTCCAGATTTCATCTCAGGATATTTCCTTTTTCACCATAGCCCTCTATGGGCTTCCAAATATCACTTTGCCAATTCCACAAGAACTGTCTTAGCGAAAGGCTTCTTGAGGGGAAAGCTGTAACTCTGTGAGATGATTTCACAGAACACAAAGAAGTTTCTCAGAAAACTTCTTTCTCTTTGTTATCGGAGGATATTTCCTTTGGCCCTATAGTCTTCAAAGGGATCCGAAATATCTGTTCTCAGATTTCACAGAAATAAGGCTAGCAAAGAGATCCACGAAATACAGATGTAACTCTGTGAGATGAATTAACAGAACACTAAGTAGTTTCTCAGAAAGCTTCTTTCCAGATTTCTTCTGAGGATATTTACTTTTTCAACATAGCCCTCTAAGGGCTTCCAAATATCACTTTGCCAATTCCACAAGAACTGTCTTAGCGAAAGGCTCCTTGAGGGGAAAGCTGTTACTCTGTGAGATGATTTCACAGAACACAAAGAAGTTTCTCAGAAAGCTTCTTTCTCTTTGTAATCGGAGGATATTTCCATTGGCCCTATAGTCTTCAATGGGATCCGAATATCTGTTCTCAGATTCCACAGAAATAAGGCTAGCAAAGAGATCCATGAAATACAGATGTAACTCTGTGAGATGAATTAACAGAACACTAAGCAGTTTCTCAGAAAGCTTCTTTCCAGATTTAATCTGAGGATATTCCTTTTCCACCATAGCCCTCTATGGCCTCCCAAATATCACTTTGCCAATTCCACGAAAACTGTCTTAGCGAAAGGCTTCTTCAGGGGAAAGCTGTAACTCTGTGAGATGATTTCACAAAACACAAAGAAGTTTCTCAGAAAGCTTCTTTCTCTTTGTTATCAGAGGATATTTCCTTTGGCCCTATAGACTTCAAAGGGATCCCAAATATCTGTTCTCAGATTCCACAGAAATAAGGCTAGCAAAGAGATCCACGAAATACAGATGTAACTCTGTGAGATGAATTAACAGAACACTAAGCAGTTTCTCAGAACGCTTCTTTCCAGATTTCATCAGAGGATATTTCCTTTTTCACCATAGCCCTCTATGGGCTTCCAAATATCAGTTTGCCAATTCCACAAGAACTGTCTTAGCGAAAGGCTTCTTGAGGGGAAAGCTGTAACTCTGTGAGATGATTTCACAGAACACAAAGAAGTTTCTCAGAAAGCTTCTTTCTCTTTGTTGTCGGAGGATATTACCTTTGGTAATATAGTCTTCAAAGAGATCCAAAATATCTGTGCTCAGATTCCACAGAAATAAGGCTAGCAAAGAGATCCACGAAATACAGATGTAGCTCTGTGAGTGGAAGTCACCCATCACAGAGCAGTTTCTCAGAAAGCTTCCTTCCAGATTTCATCTGAGGATATTTCCTTTTTCACCATAGCCCTCTATGGGCTCCCAAATATCACTTTGCCCATTCCAGAAGAACTGTCTTAGCGAAAGGCTTCCTATGGTGAAAGCTGTAACTCTGTGAGATGATTTCAAAGAACACAAAGAAGTTTCTCAGAAAGCTTCTTTCTCTTTGTTGTCGGAGGATATTACCTTTGGTCCTATAGTCTTCAAAGAGATCCGAAATATCTGTTCCCAGATTCCATAGAAACAAGGCTAGCAAAGAGATCCACGAAATACAGATGTAACTCTGTGAGATAAATTAACAGAACACTAAGCAATTTCTCAGAAATCTTCTTTCCAGATATCATCTGAGGATATTTCCTTTTTCACCATAGCCCCCATGGGCTTCCAAATATCACTTTGCCAATTCCACAAGAACTGTCTAAGCGAAAGGCTTCTTGAGGGGAAAGCTGTAACTCTGTGACATGATTTCACAGAACACAACGAAGTTTCTCAGAAAGCTTCTTTCTCTTTCTTAACGGAGGATATTTCCTTTGGCCCTATAGTGTTCAAAGGGATCCGAAATATCTGTTCTCAGATTCCACAGAAATAAGGCTAGCAAAGAGATACCCGAAATACGGATATACCTCTGGGAGATGAATTAACAGAACACTAAGCAGTTTCTCAGAAATCTTCTTTCCAGATTTCATCTGAGGATATTTCCTTTTTCACCATAGCCTTCTAAGGGTTTCGAAATATCACTTTGCCAATTCCACAAGAACTGTCTTAACGAAAGTCTTCTTGAGGGGAAAGCGGTAACTCTGTGAGATGATTTCACAGAACACAAAGAAGTTTCTCAGAAAGCTTCTTTCTCTTTGTTATCGGAGGATATTTCCTTTGGCCCTATAGCCTTCAAAGGGATCCGAAATATCTGTTCTCAGATTCCACAGAAATAAGGCTAGCAAAGAGATCCACGAAATACAGATGTAATTCTGTGAGTAGAAGTCACACATCACAGAGCAGATTCTCAGAAAGCTTCTTTCCAGATTTCATCTGAGGATATTTCCTTTTTCACCATAGCCCCCATGGGCTTCCAAATATCACTTTGACAATTCCACGAGAACTGTCTTAGCGAAAGGCTTCTTGAGGGGAAAGCTGTAACTCTGTGAGATGATTTCACAGAACACAAAGAAGTTTCTCAGAAAGCTTCTTTCTCTTTGTTATCGGAGGGTATTTCCTTTGGCCCTATAGTCTTCAAAAGGGATCCGAAATATCTGTTCTCAGATTCCACAGAAATAAGGCTATTAAAGAGATCCACGAAATACAGATGTATCTCTGTGAGTGGGATTCACCCATCACACAACAGTTTCTCAGAAAGCTTCTTTCCAGATTTCATCTGTGGATATTTCCTTTTTCACCATAGCCCTCTATGAGCTTCCAAATATCACTTTGCCAATTCCACAAGAACTGTCTTAGCGAAAGGCTTCTTGAGGTGAAAGCTGAAACTCTGTGATATGATTTCTCAGAAAACAATGAAGTTTCTCAGAAAGCTTCTTTCTCTTTGTTATCGGAGGATATTTCCTTGGGCCTATAGTCTTCAAAGGGAATCGAAATATCTGTTCTCAGATTCCACAGAAATATGCCTAGCAAAGAGATCCACGAAATACAGATGTAACTCTGTGAGATGAATTAACAGAACACTAAGGAGCTTCTCAGAAAGCTTCTTTCCAGATTTCATCTGAGGATATTTCCTTTTTCATCAGAACCCTCTAAGGGCTTCCAAATATCACTTTGCCAATTCCACGAGAACTGTCTTAGCGAAAGGCTTCTTGAGGGGAAAGCTGTAACTCTCTGAGATGATTTCACAGAACACAAACAAGTTTCTCAGAAAGCTTCTATCTCTTTGTTATCGCAGGATATTTCCTTTGACCCTATAGTCTTCAAAGGGATCCGAAATATCTGTTCTCGGATTCCACAGAAATAAGGCTAGCAAAGAGATCCACGATATACAGATGTAAGTCTGTGAGATGAATTAACAGAACACTAAGCAGTTTCTCAGAAAGCTTCTTTCCAGATTTCATCTGAGGATATCACTTTTTTTAACATAGCCCTCTATGGGATTCCAAATATCACTTTGTCAATTCCACAAGAACTGTCTTAGCGAAAGACTTCTTGAGGGGAAAGCTGTAACTCTGTGAGTTGATTTCACAGAACACAAAGAAGTTTCTCAGAAAGCTTCTTTCTCTTTTTATCGGTGGATATTTCCTCTGGCCCTATAGTCTTCAATGGGATCCGAAATATCTATTCTCAGATTCCACAGAAATAAGGCTAGCAAAGAGATCCACGAAATACAGATGTAACTCTGTGAGTGGAAGTCACACATCACAGAGCAGTTTCTCAGAAAGCTTCTTTCCAGATTTCATCTGAGGATATTTCCTTTTTCACCATAGCCCTCTAGGGGCTTCCAAATATCACTTTGCCAATTCCACAAGAACTGACTTAGCGAAAGGCTTCTTGAGGGGAAAGCTGTATCTCTGTGAGATGATTTCACAGAACACAAAGAAGTTTCTCAGAAAGCTTCTTTCTCTTTGTTATCGGAGGATATTTCCTTTGGCCCTATAGTCTTCAAAGGGATCCGAAATATCCGTTCTCATTTTCCACAGATATAAGGCTAGCAAAGAGATCCACGAAATACAGATGTAACTCCGTGAGATGAATTAACAGAAGACTAAGCAGTTTCTCAGAAAGCTTCTTTCCAGATTTCATCTGAGGATATTTCTTTTTTCACCACAGCCCTCTATGGGCTTCCAAATATCACTTTGCCTATTCCACAAGAACTGTCTTAGCGAAAGGCTTCTTGAGAGGAAATCTGTAACTCTGTGAGATGATTTCACAGAACACAAAGAAGTTCCTCAGAAAGCTTCTTTCTCTTTGTTATCGGAGGATATTTCCTTTGGCCCTGTAATCTTCAAAGGGATCCGAAATATCTGTTCTCAGATTCCACAGAAATAAGGCTAGCAAAGAGATCCACGAAATACAGATGTAACTCTGTGAGATGATTTAACAGAACACTAAGCAATTTCTCAGAAAGCTTCTTTCCAGATTTCATCTGAGGATATTTCTTTTTTCACCATAGCCCTCTAGGGCTTCCAAATATCACTTTGCCAATTCCCCAAGAACTGTCTTAGCGAAAGGCTTCTTGAGGGGATAGTTGTAACCCTGTGAGATGATTTCACAGAAGACAAGAAGTTTCTCGGAAAGCTTCTTTCTCTTTGTTATCGGAGGATATTTCCTTTGGCCGTAAAGTGTTCAAACGGATCCGAAATATCTGTTCTCAGATTCCACATGAATAAGGCAAGCAAAGAGATCCACGAAATACAGATGTAACTGTTTGAGATGAATTAACAGAACACTAAGCAGTTTCTCAGAAAACTTCTTTCCAGATTTCATCTGAGGATATTTCCTTTTTCACCATAGCCCTCTACGGGCTTCCAAATACAACTTTGCCAATTCCACAAGAACTGTCTTAGGGAAATGCTTCTTGAGGGGAAAGCTGTAATTCTCTGAGGTGATTTCATGGAACACAACCAAGTTTCTCAGAAAGCTTCTATCTCTTTGTTATCAGAGGATATTTCCTTTGGCCCTAGAGTCTTCAAAGGGATCCGAAATATCTGTTCTCAGATTCAACAGAAATAATGGTAGCAAACAGATCCACGAAATACAGATGTAACTCTGTGAGTGGAAGTCACATATCACAGAGCAGTTTCTCAGAAAGATTCTTTCCAGATTTCATCTGAGGATATTTCCTTTTTCACCATAGCCCTCTAAGGGATTACAAATATCACTTTTCCAATTCCACAAGAACTGTCTTAGCGAAAGACTTCTTGAGGGGAAAGCTGTAACTCTGTGAGATGATTTCACAGAACACAAAGAAATTTCTCTGAAAGCTTCTTTCGGTTTGTTATCGGAGGATATTTCCTTTGGCCCTATAGTCTTCAAAGGGATCCGAAATATCCGTTCTCAGATTCCACAGAAATAAGGCAAGCAAAGAGATCCACGAAATACAGATGTAACTCGGTGAGATGAATTAACAGAACACTAAGCAGTTTCTCAGAAAGCTTCTTTCCAGATTTCAGTGAGAATATTTCCTTTTTCACCATGGCCCTCTAGCGGCTTCCAAATATCACTTTGCCAATTCCACAAGAACTGACTTAGCGAAAGGCTTCTTGAGGGGAAAGCTGTAACTCTGTGAGATGATTTCACAGAACACAAAGAAGTTTTTCAGAAAGCTTCTTTCTCTTTGTTATCGGAGGATATTTCCTTTGACCCTATAGTCTTCAAAGGGATCCGAAATATCTGTTCTCAGATTCCACAGAAATAAGGCTAGCAAAGAGATCCACGAAATACAGTTGTAACTCTGTGAGTGGAAGTCACACATCACAGAGCATTTACTCAGAAAGTTTCTTTCCAGATTTCATCTGAGGATATTTCCTTTTTCACCATAGCCCTCTAGGGGTTGCAAATATCACTTTTCCAATTCCACAAGAACTGTCTTAGCGAAAGGCTTCTTGAGGGGAGAGCTGTAACTTTGTTGGATGATTTCACAGAACACAAGGAAGTTTCTCAGAAAGCTTCTTTCTCTTTGTTATCAGAGGATATTTCCTTTGGCCCTATAGTCTTCAAAGGGGTTCGAAATATCTGTTCTCAGATTCCACAGAAATAAGGCTAGCAAAGAGGTCCACGAAATACAGACGTAACTCTGTGAGTGGAAGTCAGACATCACAGAACAGGTTCTCAGAAAGCTTCTTTCCAGATTTCATCTCAGGATATTTCATTTTTCACCATAGCCCTCTATGGGCTGCCAAATATCACTTTGCCAATTCCACAAGAACTCTCTTAGCGAAAGGCTTCTTGAAGGGAAAGCTGTAACTCTGTGGGATGATTTCACCGAACACAAAGAAGTTTCTCAGAAAGCTTCTTTCTCTTTGTTATTGGAGGATATTTCCTTTGGCCCTATAGTCTTCAAAGGGATCCGAAATATCTGTTCTCAGATTTCACAGAAATAAGGCTAGCAAAGAGATCCACGAAATACAGATATAACTCTGTGAGATGAATTTCAAAACAAGAAGCAGTTTCTCAGAAAGCTTCTTTCCAGATTTCATCTGAGGATATTTCCTTTTTCACCATAGCCTTCTAAGGGATTCGAAATCTCACTTTGCCAATTCCACAAGAACTGTCTTAGCGAAAGGCTTTAGAGGGGAAAGATGTAACTCTGTGAGATGGTTTCACAGAACACAAAGAAGTTTCTCAGAAAGCTTCTTTCTATTTGTTATCGGAGGATATTTCCTTTGCCCCTATAGTCTTCAAAGGGATGCGAAATATCTGTTCTCAGATTCCACAGAAATAAGACTAGCAAAGAGATCCACGAAATACAGATGTAACTCTGTGAGTGGAAGTCACACATCACAGAGCAGTTTCTCAGAAAGCTTCTTTCCAGATTTCATCTGAGGATATTTCCTTTTTCACCATAGCCCTCTATGGGCTTCGAATTATCACTTTGCCAACTCCACAAGAACTGTCTTAGCGAAAGGCTTCTTGAGGGGAAAGCTGTAACTCGGTGAGATGATTTCACAGAACACGAAGAAGTTTATCAGAAATCTTCTTTCTCTTTGTTATCAGAGAATATTTCCTTCGGCCCTATAGTCTTCAAAGGGATCCGAAATATCTGTTCTCAGATTCCACAGAAATCAGGCTAGCAAAGATATCCACGAAATACAGATGTATCTGTGTGAGTGGAAGTCACACATCACAGAGCAGTTTCTCAGAAAGCTCCTTCCAGATTTCATCTGAGGATACTTCCTTTTTCACCATAGCCCTCAATGGGCTTCCAAATATCACTTTGCCAATTCCACAAGAACTGTCTTAGCGAAAGGCTTCTTGAGGGGAAACCTGTAAATCTCTGAGATGATTTCACGGAAAACAAACAAGTTTCTCAGAAAGCTTCTATCTCTTTATTATCGGAGGATATTTCCTTTGGCCCTACCGTCTTCAAAGGGATCTGAAATATCTGTTCTCAGATTCCACAGAAATCATGCTCGCAAAGAGATCCACGAAATACAGATGTAATTCTGTAAGCGAAGTCACACAACACAGAGCAGTTTCTCAGAAAGATTCTTTCCAGATTTCATCTGAGCATATTTCCTTTTTCACGATGGCCCTCTATAGGATTACAAATATCACTTTGCCAATTCCACAAGAACTGTCTTAGCGAAAGACTTCTTGAGGGGAAAGCTGTAATTCTGTGAGATGATTTCACAGAACACAAAGAAATTTCTCAGAAAGATTCTTTCTCTTTGTTATCGGAGGATATTTCCTTTGGCCCTATAGACTTCAAAGGGATCTGAAATATCTGTTCTTAGATTCCACAGAAATAAGGCTAGCAAAGAGATCCACGAAATACAGATGTAACTCGGTGAGATGAATTAACAAAACACTAAGCAGTTTCTCAGAAAGCTTCTTTCCAGATTTCATCTGAGGATATTTCCTTTTTCACCACAGCCGTCTATGGGCTTCCAAATATCACTTTGCCAATTCCACAAGAACTGTCTTAGCGAAAGGCTTCTTGAGGGGAAAACTGAAACTCTGTGAGATGATTTCACAGAACACAAACAAGTTTCTCAGAAAGCTTCCTTCTCTTTGTTGTCGGAGGATATTTCCTTTGGCCCTATAGTCTTCAAAGGGATCCGAAATATCTGTTCTCAGATTCCACAGAAATAAGGCTAGCAAAGAGATCCATGAAATACAGATACAACTCTGTGAGTGGAAGTCACACATCACGGAGCATGTTCTCAGATATCTTCTTTTCAGATTTCATCTGAGGATATTTCCTTTTTCACCATAGCCCTGTATGGGCTTCCAAATATCACTTTGCCAATTCCACAAGAACTGTCTTAGCGAAAGGCTTCTTGAGGTGAAAGCTGTAACTCCGTGAGACGATTTCACCGAACACAAAGAAGTTTCTCAGAAAGCTTCTTTCTGTTTGTTATTGGAGGATATTTCCTTTGGCCCTATAGTCTTCAAAGGGATCCCAAATATCTGTTCTCAGATTCCACAGAAATAAGGCTAGCAAAGAGATCCACGAAATACAGATGTAACTCTGTCAGATGAATTAACAGAAGACTAAGCAGTTTCTCAGAAAGCTTCTTTCCAGATTTCATCTGAGGATATTTCCTTTTTCACCATAGCCCTCTATGGGCTTCCAAATATCACTTTGCCAATTCCACAAGAACTGTGTTAGCGAAAGGCTTCTTGAGGGGAAAGCTGCAATTCTGTGTGATGATTTCACAGAACACAAAGAAGTTCCTCAGAAAGCTTCTTTCTCTTTGTTATCGGAGGATATTTCCTTTGGCCCTATAGTCTTCAAAGGGATCCGAAATATCTGTTCTCACATTCCACAGCAATAAGGCTAGCAAAGAGATCCACGAAATACAGATGTAACTCTGTGAGTGGAAGTCACACATCACATAGCAAGTTCTCAGAAAGCTTCTTTCCAGATTTCATCTGAGGATATTTCCTTTTTCACCATAGCCCTCTATGGGCTTCCAAATATCACTTTGCCAATTCCAGAAGAACTGTCTTAGCAAAAGGCTTCTTGAGGGGAAAGCTGTAACTCTGTGAGATGATTTCACAGAACACAAAGAAGTTTCTCAGAAAGCTTCTTTCTCTTTGTTATCGGAGGATATTTTCTTTGGCCCTACAGTCTTCAAAGGGATCCCAAATATCTGTTCTCAGATTCCACAGAAATAAGGCTAGCAATGAGATCCACGAAATACAGATGTAACTCTGTCAGATGAATTAACAGAAGACTAAGCAGTTTCTCAGAAAGCTTCTTTCCAGATTTCATCTGAGGATATTTCCTTTTTCACCATAGCCCTCTATGGGCTTCCAAATATCACTTTGCCAATTCCACAAGAACTGTGTTAGCGAAAGGCTTCTTGAGGGGAAAGCTGCAATTCTGTGTGATGATTTCACAGAACACGAAGAATTTCCTCAGAAAGCTTCTTTCTCTTTGTTATCGGAGGATATTTCCTTTGGCCCTATAGTCTTCAAAGGAATCCGAAATATCTGTTCTCAGATTCCACAGCAATAAGGCTAGCAAAGGATCCACGAAATACAGATGTAACTCTGTGAGTGGAAGTCACACATCACATAGCAAGTTCTCAGAAAGCTTCTTTCCAGATTTCATCTGAGGATATTTCCTTTTTCACCATAGCCCTCTATGGGCTTCCAAATATCACTTTGCCAATTCCACAAAAACTGTCTTAGCAAAAGGCTTCTTGAGGGGAAAGCTGTAACTCTGTGAGATGATTTCACAGAACACAAAGAAGTTTCTCAGAAGGCTTCTTTCTCTTTATTATCGGAGGATATTTCCTTTGGCCATGTAGTCTTCAAAGGGATCCGAAATATCTGTTCTCATATTCCACAGAAATAAGGCTAGCAAAGAGATCCACGAAATACAGATGTAACTCTATGAGATGAATTAACAGAACACTAAGCAGTCTCTCAGAAAGCTTCATTTCACATTTCATCTGAGGATATTTCCTTTTTCACCATAGCCCTCTAGGGGCTTCCAAATATCACTTTGCCAATTCCACAAGAACTGTCTTAGCGAAAGGCTTCTTGAGGGGAAAGCTGTAAATCAGTGAGACGATTTCACAGAACACAAAGAAGTTTCTCAGAAAGCTTCTTTCTCTTTGTTATCGGAGGATATTTCCTTTGGCCCTATAGTGTTCAAAGGGGTCCGAAATATCTGTTCTCAGATTCCACAGAAATAAGGCTAGCAAAGAGATCCACGAAATACACATGTAACTCTGTGAGATGAATTAACAGAAGACTAAGCAGTTTCTCTGAAAGCTGCTTTCCAGATTTCATCTGAGGATATTTCCTTTTTCAAAATCGCCCTCTATGGTCTTCCAAATATCACTTTGCGAATTCCACAAGAACTGTGTTAGCGAAAGGCTTCTTGAGGGAAAAGCTGTAACTCTGTGAGATGATTTCACAGAACACAAAGAAGTTTCTCAGAAAGCTTCTTTTTCTTTGTTATCGGAGGATATTTCCTTTCGCCCTATAGTCTTCAAAGGGATCCCAAATATCTGTTCTCAGATTCCACAGAAATAAGGCTAGCAAAGAGAACCACAAAATACAGTTCAAACTCTGGGAGATGAATTAACAGAACACTAAGCAGTTTCTCAGAAAGCTTCTTTCCAGATTTCATCTGAGGATATTTCCTTTTTCACCATTGCCCTCTATGGGCTACCAAATATCACTTTGCCAATTCCACAAGAACTGTCTTAGCGAAAGGCTTCTTGAGGGGAAAGCTGTAACTCTGTGAGATGCTTTCACAGAACACAAAGAAATTTCTCAGAAAGCTTCTTTCTCTTTGTTATCGGAGGATATTTCCTTTGGCCCTGTAGTCTTCAAAGGGGTCCGAAATATCTGTTCTCAGATTCCACAGAAATAAGGCTAGCAAAGTGATCCACGAAATACAGATGTAACTCTGTGAGTGGAAGTCACACATCACAGGGCAGTTTCTCAAAAATCTTGTTTCCAGATTTCATCTGAGGATATTTCCTTTTTCACCATAGCCCTCTATGGGCTTCCAAATATCACTTTGCCAATTCCACAAGAACTGTCTTAGCGAAAGGATTCTTGAGGGAAAAGCTGTAACTCTGTGAGATGATTTTCCAGAACACAAGGAGTTTCTCAGAAAGCTTCTTTTTCTCTGTTATCGGAGGATATTTCCTTTTTTCCCTATAGTCTTCAAAGGAATCTGAAATATCTTTTCTCAGATTCCACAGAAATAAGGCTAGCAAAGAGATCCACGAAATGCACATGTAACTCTGTCAGATGAATTAACAGAACACTAAGCAGTTTCTCAGAAAGCTTCTTTCCAGATTTCATCTGAGGATATTTCCTTTCACCCCATAGACCTCCATGGGCTTCCAAATATCACTTTGCCAATTCCACAAGAACTGTCTTAGCAAAATGCTTGTTGAGGGGAAAGCTGTACCTCCGTAAGACGATTTCACAGAACACAAAGAAGTTTCTCAGAAAGCTTCTTTCTCTTTGTTATCGGAGGATATTTCCTTTGGTCCTATAGTCTTCAAAGGGATCCGAAATATCTGTTCTCAAATTCCACAGAAATAAGGCTAGCAAAGAGATCCATGAAATACAGATAAAACTCTGTGAGTGGAAGTCACACATCACGGAGCATGTTTTCAGATATCTTCTTTTCAGATTTCTTCTGAGGATATTTCCTTTTTCACCATAGCCCTGTATGGGCTTCCAAATATCACTTTGCCAATTCCACAAGAACTGTGTTAGCGAAAGGCTTCTTGAGGGGAAAGCTGTAACTCCGTGAGACGATTTCACCGAACACAAAGAAGTTTCTCAGAAAGCTTCTTTCTGTTTGTTATTGGAGGATATTTCCTTTGGCTCTATAGTCTTCAAAGGGATCCGAAATATCTGTTCTCAGATTCCACAGAAATAAGGCTAGCAAAGAGGTCCACGAAATACAGATGTAACTCTGTGAGTGGAAGTCACACATCACAGAGCAGGTTCTCAGAAAGCTTCTTTCCAGATTTCATCTGAGGATATTTCCTTTTTCCCCATAGCCCTTTTTGGGCTTCCAAATATCACTTTTCCAAATCCACCAGAACTGTCTTAGCGAAAGGCTTCTTGAGGGGAAAGCTGTAACTCTGTGAGATGATTTCACGGAATACAAAGAAGTTTCCCACAAAGCTTCTTTCTCTTTGTTGTCGGAGCATATTTCCTTTGGCCCTATATTCTTCAAAGGGATCCGAAATATCTCTTCTCAGATTCCACAGAAATAAGGCTAGCAAAGAGATCCACGAAACACAGATATAACTCTGCCAGATGAATTAACAGAAGACTAATCAGTTTCTCAGAAAACTTCTTTCCAGATTTCTTCTGAGGATATTTCCTTTTTCACCATAGCCCTCTATGGGCTTCCAAATATCACTTTGCCAATTCCACAAGAACTGTCTTAGCGAAAGGCTTCTTGAGGGGAAAGCTGTAACTCTGTGAGATGATTTCACAGAACACAAAGAAGTTTCTCAGAAAGCTTCTTTCTCTTGTTATCGGAGGATATTTCCTTTGGCCCTATAGTCTTCAAAGGGGTACGAAATATCTGTTCTCAGATTCCACAGAAATAAGGCTAGCAAAGAGATCCACCAAATACAGATGTAACTCTGTGAGTGGAAGTCACACATCACAGAGCAGGTTCTCAGAAAGCTTCTTTCCAGATTTCATCTGAGGATATTTCCTTTTTCACCATAGTGCTCTACGGGCTTCAAAATATCACTTTGCCAATTCCACAAGAACTGTCTTAGCGAAAGGCTACTTGAGGTGAAAGCTGTAACTCTGTGAGACGATTTCACAGAACACAAAGAAGTTTCTCAGAAGTCTTCTTTCTCTTTATTATCGGAGGATATTTCCTTTGGCCATGTAGTCTTCAAAGGGATCCGAAATATCTGTTCTCATATTCCACAGAAATAAGGCTAGCAAAGAGTTCCACGAAATACAGATATAACTCTATGAGATGAATTAACAGAACACTAAGCAGTCTCTCAGAAAGCTTCATTTCACATTTCATCTGAGGATATTTCCTTTTTCACCATAGACCTCTAGGGGCTTCCAAATATCACTATGCCAATTCCACAAGAACTGTCTTAGCGAAAGGCTTCTTGAGGGGAAAGCTGTATGTCAGTGAGACGATTTCACAGAACACAAAGAAGTTTCTCAGAAAGCTTCTTTCTCTTTGTTATCGGAGGATATTTCCTTTGGCCCTATAGTGTTCAAAGGGGTCCGAAATATCTGTTCTCAGATTCCACAGAAATAAGGCTAGCAAAGAGATCCACGAAATACACATGTAACTCTCTGAGATGAATTAACAGAAGACTAAGCAGTTTCTCTGAAAGCTGCTTTCCAGATTTGATCGGAGGTTATTTCCTTTTTCAAAATCGCCCTCTATGGGCTTCCAAATATCCCTTTTCGAATTCCACAAGAACTGTGTTAACGAAAGGATTCTTGAGGGGAAAGCTGTAACTCTGTGAGATGATTTCACAGAACACAAAGAAGTTTCTCAGAAAGCTTCTTTTTCTTTGTTATCGGAGGATATTTCCTTTCGCCCTATATTCTTCAAAGGGATCCCAAATATCTGTTCTCAGATTCCACAGAAATAAGGCTAGCAAAGAGAACCACAAAATACAGTTGAAACTCTGGGAGATGAATTAACAGAACACTAAGCAGTTTCTCAGAAAGCTTCTTTCCAGATTTCATCTGAGGATATTTCCTTTTTCACCATTGCCCTCTATGGGCTTCCAAATATCACTTTGCCAATTGCACAAGAACTGTCTTAGCGAAAGGCTTCTTGAGGGGAAAGCTGTAACTCTGTGAGATGATTTCACAGAACTCAAAGAAGTTTCTCAGAAAGCTTCTTTCTCTTTGTTATCGGAGGATATTTCCTTTGGCCCTATAGTCTTCAAAGGGATCCCAAATATCTGTTCTCAGATTCCACAGCAATAAGGCTAGCAAAGAGGTCCACGAAATACAGATGTAACTCTGTGAGTGGAAGTCACACATCACATAGCAAGTTCTCAGAAAGCTTCTTTCCAGATTTCATCTGAGGATATTTCCTTTTTCACCATAGCCCTCTATGGGCTTCCAAATATCACTTTGCCAATTCCACAAGAACTGTCTTAGCAAAAGGCTTCTTGAGGGGAAAGCTGTAACTCTGTGAGATGATTTCACAGAATACAAAGAAGTTTCTCAGAAAGCTTCTTTCTCTTGTTATTGGAGGATATTTCCTTTGGCCCTATAGTCTTCAAAGGGGTCCGAAATATCTGTTCTCAGATTCCACAGAAATAAGGCTAGCAAAGAGATCCACCAAATACAGATGTAACTCTGTGAGTGGAAGTCACACATCACAGAGCAGGTTCTCAGAAAGCTTCTTTCCAGATTTCATCTAAGGATATTTCCTTTTTCACCATAGTCCTCTACGGGCTTCCAAATATCACTTTGCCAATTCCACAAGAACTGTCTTAGCGAAAGGCTACTTGAGGTGAAAGCTGTAACTCTGTGAGACGATTTCACAGAACACAAAGAAGTTTCTCAGAAGGCTTCTTTCTCTTTATTATCGGAGGATATTTCCTTTGGCCATGTAGTCTTCAAAGGGATCCGAAATATCTGTTCTCATATTCCACAGAAATAAGGCTAGCAAAGAGATCCACGAAATACAGATGTAACTCTATGAGATGAATTAACAGAACACTAAGCAGTCTCTAAGAAAGCTTCATTTCACATTTCATCTGAGGATATTTCCTTTTTCACCATAGCCCTCTAGGGGCTTCCAAATATCACTTTGCCAATTCCACAAGAACTGTCTTAGCGAAAGGCTTCTTGAGGGGAAAGCTGTAAATCAGTGAGACGATTTCACAGAACACAAAGAAGTTTCTCAGAAAGCTTCTTTCTCTTTGTTATCGGAGGATATTTCCTTTGGCCCTATCGTGTTCAAAGGGGTCCGAAATATCTGTTCTCAGATTCCACAGAAATAAGGCTAGCAAAGAGATCCACGAAATACACATGTAACTCTGTGAGATGAATTAAGAGAAGACTAAGCAGTTTCTCTGAAAGCTTCTTTCCAAATTTCATCTGAGGATATTTCCTTTTTCACCGTAGCCCTCTATGGGCTTCCAAATATCACTTTGCCAATTCCACAAGAACTGTGTTAGCGAAAGGCTTCTTGAGGGGAAAGCTGTAACTCTGTGAGATGATTTCACAGAACACAAAGAAGTTTCTCAGAAAGCTTCTTTTTCTTTGTTATCGGAGGATATTTCCTTTCGCCCTATAGTCTTCAAAGGGATCCCAAATATGTGTTCTCAGATTCCACAGAAAAAAGGCTAGCAAAGAGAACCACAAAATACAATTGAAACTCTGGGAGATGAATTAACAGAACACTAAGCAGTTTCTCAGAAAGCTTCTTTCCAGATTTCATCTGAGGATATTTCCGTTTTCAGAATAGCCCTCTATGGGCTTCCAAATATCACTTAGCCAATTCCACCGGAACTATCTTAGCGAAAGGCTTCTTGAGGGGAAAGCTGTAACTCTGTGAGATGGTTTCACAGTATACTAAGAAGTTTCTCAGAAAGCTTCCTTCTCTTTGTTATCGGAGGATATTTCCTTTGGCCCTATAGTCTTCAAAGGGATCCGAAATATCTGTTCTCAGATTCCACAGAAAAAAGGCTGGCAAAGAGATCCACGAAATACAGATGTAACTCTGACAGACGAATTAACAGAAGACTAAGCAGTTTCTCAGAAAGCTTCTTTCCATATTTCATGTGAGGATATTTCCTTTTTCCCCATAGATCTCTAAGGGCTTCCAAACATCACTTTGCCAATCCCACAAGAACTGCCTTAGCGAATGTCTTCTTGGGAGTAAAGCTGTAACTCTGTGAGATGATTTCACAGGACACAAAGAAGTTTCTCAGAAAGCTTCTTTCTCTTTGTTATCGGAGGATATTTCCTTTGGCCCTATAGTCTTCAAAGGGGTCCGACATATCTGTTCTCAGATTCCACAGAAATAAGGCCAGCAAAGAGATCCACGAAATACAGATGCAGCTCTGTGTGTGGAAGAAACACATCACAGAGCAGGTTCTCAGAAAACTTCTTTCCAGATTTCATCTGAGGATATTTCCTTTTTCCCCATAGCCCTTTTTGGGCTTCCAAATATCACTTTTCCAAATCCACCAGAACTGTCTTAGCGAAAGGCTTCTTGAGGGGAAAGCTGTAACTCTGTGAGATGATTTCACGGAATACAAAGAAGTTTCCCACAAAGCTTCTTTCTCTTTGTTGTCGGAGCATATTTCCTTTGGCCCTATATTCTTCAAAGGGATCCGAAATATCTCTTCTCAGATTCCACAGAAATAAGGCTAGCAAAGAGATCCAGGAAACACAGATATAACTCTGCCAGATGAATTAACAGAAGACTAATCAGTTTCTCAGAAAACTTCTTTCCAGATTTCTTCTGAGGATATTTCCTTTTTCACCATAGCCCTCTATGGGCTTCCAAATATCACTTTGCCAATTCCACAAGAACTGTCTTAGCGAAAGGCTTCTTGAGGGGAAAGCTGTAACTCTGTGAGATGATTTCACAGAACACAAAGAAGTTTCTCAGAAAGCTTCTTTCTCTTTGTTATCGGAGGATATTTCCTTTGGCCCTACAGTCTTCAAAGGGATCCCAAATATCTGTTCTCAGATTCCACAGAAATAAGGCTAGCAAAGAGATCCACGAAATACAGATGTAACTCTGTCAGATGAATTAACAGAAGACTAAGCAGTTTCTCAGAAAGCTTCTTTCCAGATTTCATCTGAGGATATTTCCTTTTTCAACATAGCCCTCTATGGGCTTCCAAATATCACTTTGCCAATTCCACAAAAACTGTATTAGCGAAAGGCTTCTTGAGGGGAAAGCTGCAATTCTGTGTGATGATTTCACAGAACACAAAGACGTTCCTCAGAAATCTTCTTTCTCTTTGTTATCGGAGGATATTTCCTTTGGCCCTATAGTCTTCAAAGGGATCAGAAATATCTGTTCTCAGATTCCACAGCAATAAGGCTAGCAAAGAGATCCACGAAATACAGATGTAACTCTGTGAGTGGAAGTCACACATCACATAGCAAGTTCTCAGAAAGCTTCTTTCCAGATTTCATCTGAGGATATTTCCTTTTTCACCATAGTGCTCTACGGGCTTCAAAATATCACTTTGCCAATTCCACAAGAACTGTCTTAGCGAAAGGCTACTTGAGGTGAAAGCTGTAACTCTGTGAGACGATTTCACAGAACACAAAGAAGTTTCTCAGAAGGCTTCTTTCTCTTTATTATCGGAGGATATTTCCTTTGGCCATGTAGTCTTCAAAGGGATCCGAAATATCTGTTCTCATATTCCACAGAAATAAGGCTAGCAAAGAGTTCCACGAAATACAGATATTACTCTATGAGATGAATTAACAGAACACTAAGCAGTCTCTCAGAAAGCTTCATTTCACATTTCATCTGAGGATATTTCCTTTTTCACCATAGACCTCTAGGGGCTTCCAAATATCACTATGCCAATTCCACAAGAACTGTCTTAGCGAAAGGCTTCTTGAGGGGAAAGCTGTATATCAGTGAGACGATTTCACAGAACACAAAGAAGTTTCTCAGAAAGCTTCTTTCTCTTTGTTATCGGAGGATATTTCCTTTGGCCCTATAGTGTTCAAAGGGGTCCGAAATATCTGTTCTCAGATTCCACAGAAATAAGGCTAGCAAAGAGATCCACGATATACACATGTAACTCTCTGAGATGAATTAACAGAAGACTAAGCAGTTTCTCTGAAAGCTGCTTTCCAGATTTGATCGGAGGTTATTTCCTTTTTCAAAATCGCCCTCTATGGGCTTCCAAATATCCCTTTTCGAATTCCACAAGAACTGTGTTAACGAAAGGATTCTTGAGGGGAAAGCTGTAACTCTGTGAGATGATTTCACAGAACACAAAGAAGTTTCTCAGAAAGCTTCTTTTTCTTTGTTATCGGAGGATATTTCCTTTCGCCCTATAGTCTTCAAAGGGATCCCAAATATCTGTTCTCAGATTCCACAGAAATAAGGCTAGCAAAGAGAACCACAAAATACAGTTGAAACTCTGGGAGATGAATTAACAGAACACTAAGCAGTTTCTCAGAAAGCTTCTTTCCAGATTTCATCTGAGGATATTTCCTTTTTCACCATTGCCCTCTATGGGCTTCCAAATATCACTTTGCCAATTGCACAAGAACTGTCTTAGCGAAAGGCTTCTTGAGGGGAAAGCTGTAACTCTGTGAGATGATTTCACAGAACTCAAAGAAGTTTCTCAGAAAGCTTCTTTCTCTTTGTTATCGGAGGATATTTCCTTTGGCCCTATAGTCTTCAAAGGGATCCCAAATATCTGTTCTCAGATTCCACAGAAATAAGGCTAGCAAAGAGATCAACGAAATACAGATGTAACTCTGTCAGATGAATTAACAGAAGACTAAGCAGTTTCTCAGAAAGCTTCTTTCCAGATTTCATCTGAGGATATTTCCTTTTTCACCATAGCCCTCTATGGGCTTCCAAATATCACTTTGCCAATTCCACAAGAACTGTGTTAGCGAAAGGCTTCTTGAGGGGAAAGCTGCAATTCTGTGTGATGATTTCACAGAACACAAAGAAGTTCCTCAGAAAGCTTCTTTCTCTTTGTTATCGGAGGATATTTCCTTTGTCCCTATAGTCTTCAAAGGGATCCGAAATATCTGTTCTCAGATTCCACAGCAATAAGGCTAGCAAAGAGGTCCACGAAATACAGATGTAACTCTGTGAGTGGAAGTCACACATCACATAGCAAGTTCTCAGAAAGCTTCTTTCCAGATTTCATCTGAGGATATTTCCTTTTTCACCATAGCCCTCTATGGGCTTCCAAATATCACTTTGCCAATTCCACAAGAACTGTGTTAGCGAAAGGCTTCTTGAGGGGAAAGCTGTAACTCTGTGAGATGATTTCACAGAACACAAAGAAGTTTCTCAGAAAGCTTCTTTTTCTTTGTTATCGGAGGATATTTCCTTTCGCCCTATAGTCTTCAAAGGGATCCCAAATATGTGTTCTCAGATTCCACAGAAAAAAGGCTAGCAAAGAGAACCACAAAATACAGTTGAAACTCTGGGAGATGAATTAACAGAACACTAAGCAGTTTCTCAGAAAGCTTCTTTCCAGATTTCATCTGAGGATATTTCCGTTTTCAGAATAGCCCTCTTTGGGCTTCCAAATATCACTTAGCCAATTCCACCGGAACTATCTTAGCGAAAGGCTTCTTGAGGGGAAAGCTGTAACTCTGTGAGATGGTTTCACAGTATACTAAGAAGTTTCTCAGAAAGCTTCCTTCTCTTTGTTATCGGAGGATATTTCCTTTGGCCCTATAGTCTTCAAAGGGATCCGAAATATCTGTTCTCAGATTCCACAGAAAAAAGGCTAGCAAAGAGATCCACGAAATACAGATGTAACTCTGACAGACGAATTAACAGAAGACTAAGCAGTTTCTCAGAAAGCTTCTTTCCATATTTCATGTGAGGATATTTCCTTTTTCCCCATAGATCTCTAAGGGCTTCCAAACATCACTTTGCCAATCCCACAAGAACTGCCTTAGCGAATGGCTTCTTGGGAGGAAAGCTGTAACTCTGTGAGATGATTTCACAGGACACAAAGAAGTTTCTCAGAAAGCTTCTTTCTCTTTGTTATCGGAGGATATTTCCTTTGGCCCTATAGTCTTCAAAGGGGTCCGACATATCTGTTCTCAGATTCCACAGAAATAAGGCCAGCAAAGAGATCCACGAAATACAGATGCAGCTCTGTGTGTGGAAGAAACACATCACAGAGCAGGTTCTCAGAAAACTTCTTTCCAGATTTCATCTGAGGATATTTCCTTTTTCCCCATAGCCCTTTTTGGGCTTCCAAATATCACTTTTCCAAATCCACCAGAACTGTCTTAGCGAAAGGCTTCTTGAGGGGAAAGCTGTAACTCTGTGAGATGATTTCACGGAATACAAAGAAGTTTCCCACAAAGCTTCTTTCTCTTTGTTGTCGGAGCATATTTCCTTTGGCCCTATATTCTTCAAAGGGATCCGAAATATCTCTTCTCAGATTCCACAGAAATAAGGCTAGCAAAGAGATCCAGGAAACACAGATATAACTCTGCCAGATGAATTAACAGAAGACTAATCAGTTTCTCAGAAAACTTCTTTCCAGATTTCTTCTGAGGATATTTCCTTTTTCACCATAGCCCTCTATGGGCTTCCAAATATCACTTTGCCAATTCCACAAGAACTGTCTTAGCGAAAGGCTTCTTGAGGGGAAAGCTGTAACTCTGTGAGATGATTTCACAGAACACAAAGAAGTTTCTCAGAAAGCTTCTTTCTCTTTGTTATCGGAGGATATTTCCTTTGGCCCTACAGTCTTCAAAGGGATCCCAAATATCTGTTCTCAGATTCCACAGAAATAAGGCTAGCAAAGAGATCCACGAAATACAGATGTAACTCTGTCAGATGAATTAACAGAAGACTAAGCAGTTTCTCAGAAAGCTTCTTTCCAGATTTCATCTGAGGATATTTCCTTTTTCAACATAGCCCTCTATGGGCTTCCAAATATCACTTTGCCAATTCCACAAAAACTGTATTAGCGAAAGGCTTCTTGAGGGGAAAGCTGCAATTCTGTGTGATGATTTCACAGAACACAAAGACGTTCCTCAGAAATCTTCTTTCTCTTTGTTATCGGAGGATATTTCCTTTGGCCCTATAGTCTTCAAAGGGATCAGAAATATCTGTTCTCAGATTCCACAGCAATAAGGCTAGCAAAGAGATCCACGAAATACAGATGTAACTCTGTGAGTGGAAGTCACACATCACATAGCAAGTTCTCAGAAAGCTTCTTTCCAGATTTCATCTGAGGATATTTCCTTTTTCACCATAGACCTTTATGGGCTTCTAAATATCACTTTGCCAATTCCACAAGAACTGTCTTAGCAAAAGGCTTCTTGAGGGGAAAGCTGTAACTCTGTGAGATGATTTCACAGAATACAAAGAAGTTTCTCAGAAAGCTTCTTTCTCTTGTTATCGGAGGATATTTCCTTTGGCCCTATAGTCTTCAAAGGGGTACGAAATATCTGTTCTCAGATTCCACAGAAATAAGGCTAGCAAAGAGATCCACCAAATACAGATGTAACTCTGTGAGTGGAAGTCACACATCACAGAGCAGGTTCTCAGAAAGCTTCTTTCCAGATTTCATCTGAGGATATTTCCTTTTTCACCATAGTGCTCTACGGGCTTCAAAATATCACTTTGCCAATTCCACAAGAACTGTCTTAGCGAAAGGCTACTTGAGGTGAAAGCTGTAACTCTGTGAGACGATTTCACAGAACACAAAGAAGTTTCTCAGAAGGCTTCTTTCTCTTTATTATCGGAGGATATTTCCTTTGGCCATGTAGTCTTCAAAGGGATCCGAAATATCTGTTCTCATATTCCACAGAAATAAGGCTAGCAAAGAGTTCCACGAAATACAGATATAACTCTATGAGATGAATTAACAGAACACTAAGCAGTCTCTCAGAAAGCTTCATTTCACATTTCATCTGAGGATATTTCCTTTTTCACCATAGACCTCTAGGGGCTTCCAAATATCACTATGCCAATTCCACAAGAACTGTCTTAGCGAAAGGCTTCTTGAGGGGAAAGCTGTATATCAGTGAGACGATTTAACAGAACACAAAGAAGTTTCTCAGAAAGCTTCTTTCTCTTTGTTATCGGAGGATATTTCCTTTGGCCCTATAGTGTTCAAAGGGGTCCGAAATATCTGTTCTCAGATTCCACAGAAATAAGGCTAGCAAAGAGATCCACGAAATACACATGTAACTCTCTGAGATGAATTAACAGAAGACTAAGCAGTTTCTCTGAAAGCTGCTTTCCAGATTTGATCGGAGGTTATTTCCTTTTTCAAAATCGCCCTCTATGGGCTTCCAAATATCCCTTTTCGAATTCCACAAGAACTGTGTTAACGAAAGGATTCTTGAGGGGAAAGCTGTAACTCTGTGAGATGATTTCACAGAACACAAAGAAGTTTCTCAGAAAGCTTCTTTTTCTTTGTTATCGGAGGATATTTCCTTTCGCCCTATAGTCTTCAAAGGGATCCCAAATATCTGTTCTCAGATTCCACAGAAATAAGGCTAGCAAAGAGAACCACAAAATACAGTTGAAACTCTGGGAGATGAATTAACAGAACACTAAGCAGTTTCTCAGAAAGCTTCTTTCCAGATTTCATCTGAGGATATTTCCTTTTTCACCATTGCCCTCTATGGGCTTCCAAATATCACTTTGCCAATTGCACAAGAACTGTCTTAGCGAAAGGCTTCTTGAGGGGAAAGCTGTAACTCTGTGAGATGATTTCACAGAACTCAAAGAAGTTTCTCAGAAAGCTTCTTTCTCTTTGTTATCGGAGGATATTTCCTTTGGCCCTATAGTCTTCAAAGGGATCCCAAATATCTGTTCTCAGATTCCACAGAAATAAGGCTAGCAAAGAGATCCACGAAATACAGATGTAACTCTGTCAGATGAATTAACAGAAGACTAAGCAGTTTCTCAGAAAGCTTCTTTCCAGATTTCATCTGAGGATATTTCCTTTTTCACCATAGCCCTCTATGGGCTTCCAAATATCACTTTGCCAATTCCACAAGCACTGTGTTAGCGAAAGGCTTCTTGAGGGGAAAGCTGCAATTCTGTGTGATGATTTCACAGAACACAAAGAAGTGTCTCAGAAAGCTTCTTTCTCTTTGTTATCGGAGGATATGTCCTTTGGCCATATAGTCTTCAAAGGGATCCGAAATATCTGTTCTCAGATTCCACAGAAATAAGGCTATCAAAGAGATCCATGAAATTCAGATGCAATTCTGTGAGTGGAAGTCAAACATCACAGAGCAGGTTCTCAGAAAGCTTCTTTCCAGATTTCATGTGAGGATATTTCATTTATCACCACAGCCCTCTATGGGCTTCCAAATATCGCTTTGCCAATTCCACAAGAACTGTCTTAGCGAAAGGCTTCTTGAGGGGAAAGCTGTAACTCTGTGAGATGATTTCACGGAACACAAAGAAGTTTCTCAAAAAGCTTCTTTCTCTTTGTTGTCGGAGGATATTTCCGTTGTCCCTATATTCTTCAAAGGGATCCGAAATATCTGTTCTCAGATTCCACAGAAATAAGGCTAGCAAAGGGATCCACGAAACACAGATATAACTCTGCCAGATGAATTAACAGAAGACTAATCAGTTTCTCAGAAAACTTCTTCCCGGATTTCTTCTGAGGATATTTCCTTTTTCACCATAGCCCTCTATGGGCTTCCAAATATCACTTTGCCAATTCCACAAGAACTGTCTTAGAGAAAGGCTTCTTGAGTGGAAAGCTGTAACTCTTTGAGATGATTTCACAGAACACAAAGAAGTTTCTCAGAAAGCTTCTTTCTCTTTGTTATCGGAGGATATTTCCTTTGGCCCTATAGTCTTCAAAGGGATCCGAAATATGTGATCTGAGATTCCACAGCAATAAGGCTCGCAAAGAGACCCACGAAATACAGATGTAACTCTGTGAGTGGAAGTCACACATCACATAGCAAGTTCTCAGAAAGCTTCTTTCCAGATTTCATCTGAGGATATTTCCTTTTTCACCATAGCCCTCTATGGGCTTCCAAATATCACTTTGCCAATTCCACAAGAACTGTCTTAGCAAAAGGCTTCTTGAGGGGAAAGCTGTAACTCTGTGAGATGATTTCACAGAATACAAAGAAGTTTCTCAGAAAGCTTCTTTCTCTTGTTATCGGAGGATATTTTCTTTGGCCCTATAGTCTTCAAAGGGGTCCGAAATATCTGTTCTCAGATTCCACAGAAATAAGGCTAGCAAAGAGATCCACCAAATACAGATGTAACTCTGTGAGTGGAAGTCACACATCACAGAGCAGGTTCTCAGAAAGCTTCTTTCCAGATTTCATCTGAGGATATTTCCTTTTTCACCATAGTCCTCTACGGGCTTCCAAATATCACTTTGCCAATTCCACAAGAACTGTCTTAGCGAAAGACTACTTGAGGTGAAAGCTGTAACTCTGTGAGACGATTTCACAGAACACAAAGAATTTTCTCAGAAGGCTTCTTTCTCTTTATTATCTGAGGATATTTCCTTTGGCCATGTAGTCTTCAAAGGGATCCGAAATATCTGTTCTCATATACCACAGAAATAAGGCTAGGAAAGAGATTCACGAAATACAGATGTAACTCTTTGAGATGAATTAACAGAACACTAAGCAGTCTCTCAGAAAGCTTCATTTCACATTTCATCTGAGGATATTTCCTTTTTCACCATAGCCCTCTAGGGGCTTCCAAATATCACTTTGCCAATTCCACAAGAACTGTCTTAGCGAAAGGCTTCTTGAGGGGAAAGCTGTAAATCAGTGAGACGATTTCACAGAACACAAAGAAGTTTCTCAGAAAGCTTCTTTCTCTTTGTTATCGGAGGATATTTCCTTTCGCCCTATAGTGTTCAAAGGGGTCCGAAATATCTGTTCTCAGATTCCACAGAAATAAGGCTAGCAAAGAGATCCACGAAATACACATGTAACTCTGTGAGATGAATTAACAGAAGACTAAGCAGTTTCTCTGAAAGCTGCTTTCCAGATTTGATCTGAGGATATTTCCTTTTTCAAAATCGCCCTCTATGGGCTTCCAAATATCACTTTGCGAATTCCACAAGAACTGTGTTAGCGAAAGGCTTCTTGAGGGGAAAGCTGTAACTCTGTGAGATGATTTCACAGAACACAAAGAAGTTTCTCAGAAAGCTTCTTTTTCTTTGTTATCGGAGGATATTTCCTTTCGCCCTATAGTCTTCAAAGGGATCCCAAATATCTGTTCTCAGATTCCACAGAAATAAGGCTAGCAAAGAGAACCACAAAATACAGTTGAAACTCTGGGAGATGAATTAACAGAAAACTAAGCAGTTTCTCAGAAACTTCTTTCCAGATTTCATCTGAGGATATTTCCTTTTTCACCATTGCCCTCTATGGGCTTCCAAATATCACTTTGCCAATTCCACAAGAACTGTCTTAGCGAAAGGCTTCTTGAGGGGAAAGCTGTAACTCTGTGAGATGATTTCACAGAACACAAAGAAGTTCCTCTGAAAGCTTCTTTCTCTTTGTTATCGGAGGATATTTCCTTTGGCCCTGTAGTCTTCAAAGGGGTCCGAAATATCTGTTCTCAGATTCCACAGAAATAAGGCTAGCAAAGTGATCCACGAAATACAGATGTAACTCTGTGAGTGGAAGTCACACATCACAGAGCAGTTTCTCAAAAAGCTTGTTTCCAGATTTCATCTGAGGATATTTCCTTTTTCACCATAGCCCTCTTTGGGCTTCCAAATATCACTTTGCCAATTCCACAACAACTGTCTTAGCGAAAGGATTCTTGAGGGAAAAGCTCTAACTCTGTGAGATGATTTACCAGAACACAAGGAGTTTCTCAGAAAGCTTCTTTCTCTCTGTTATCGGAGGATATTTCCTTTTTTCCCTATAGTCTTCAAAGGAATCTGAAATATCTTTTCTCAGATTCCACAGAAATAAGGCTAGCAAAGAGATCCACGAAATACACATGTAACTCTGGGAGATGAATTAACAGAACACTAAGCAGTTTCTCAGAAAGCTTCTTTCCAGATTTCATCTGAGGATATTTCCTTTCACCCCATAGCCCTCTATGGGCTTCCAAATATCACTTTGCCAATTCCACAAGAACTGTCTTAGCGAAAGGCTTCTTGAGGGGAAAGCTGTAACTCTGTGAGATGATTTCACAGAACACAAAGAAGTTTCTCAGAAAGCTTCTTTCTCTTTGTTATCGGAGGATATTTCCTTTGGCCCTATAGTGTTCAAAGGGGTCCGAAATATCTGTTCTCAGATTCCACAGAAATAAGGCTAGCGAAGAGATCCACGAAATACACATGTAACTCTGTGAGATGAATTAACAGAAGACTAAGCAGTTTCTCTGAAAGCTTCTTTCCAGATTTGATCTGATGATGTTTCCTTTTTCACCATAGACTTCTATGGGCTTCCAAATATCACCTTGCCAATTCCACAAGAACTGTCTTAGCGAAAGGCTTCTTGAGGGAAAGCTGTAACTCTGTGAGATGATTTCAGAGAACACAAAGAAGGTTCTCAGAAAGCTTCTTTCTCTTTGTTATCGGCGGATATTTCCTTTGGCCCTATAGTCTTCAAAGGGATCCGAAATATCTGTTCTCAGATTCTACAGAAATAAGACTAGCAAAGAGATCCGCGAAATACAGATGTAACTCTGTCAGATGAATGAACAGAAGACTAAGCAGTTTCTCAGAAAGCTTCTTTCCAGATTTCATCTGAGGATATTTCCTTTTTCAAAATCGCCCTCTATGGGCTTCCAAATATCTCTTTGCGAATTCCACAAGAACTGTGTTAGCGAAAGGCTTCTTGAGGGGAAAGCTGTAACTCTGTGAGATGATTTCACAGAACACGAAGAAGTTTCTCAGAAAGCTTCCTTCTCTTTCTTATGGGAGGATATTTCCTTTGGCCCTATAAACTTCAAAGGGTTCCGAAATATCTGTTCTCACATTCCACAGAACTAAGGCTAGCAAAGAGATCCACGAAATAAAGATGTAACACTATCAGATGAATTAACAGAAGACTAAGCAGTTTCTCAGAAAGCTTCTTTGCAGATTTCATCTGAGGATATTTCCTTTTTCACCATAGCCCTCTAAGGGCTTCCAAATATCACTTTGCCAATTCCACAAGAACTGCCTTAGCGAAAGGCTTCTTGAGGGGAAAGCTGTAACTCTGTGAGATGATTTCACAGAACACAAAGAAGTTTCTCAGAAAGCTTCTTTCTCTTTGTTATCGGAGGATATTTCCTTTGGCCCTATAGTCTTCAAAGGGGTCCGACATATCTGTTCTCAGATTCCACAGAAATAAGGCTAGCAAAGAGATCCACGAAATACAGATGCAGCTCTGTGTGTGGAAGAAACACATCACAGAGCAGGTTCTCAGAAAGCTTCTTTCCAGATTTCATCTGAGGATATTTCCTTTTTCACCATAGCCCTCTAGGGGCTTCCAAATATCACTTTGCGAATTCCACAAGAACTGTCTTAGCGAAAGGCTTCTTGAGGGGAAAGCTGTAACTCTGTGAGATGATTTCACAGAACACAAAGAAGTTTCTCAGAAACTTCTTTCTCTTTGTTATCGGAGGATATTTCCTTTGGCCCTATAGTCTTCAAAGGGTTCCGACATATCTGTTCTCAGATTCCACAAAAATAAGGCTAGCAAAGAGATCCACGAAATAGAGATGCAACTCTGTGAGTGGAAGTCACACATCGCAGAGCAGGTTCTCAGAAAGCTTCTTTCCAGATTTCATATGAGGATATTTCCTTTTTCCCCATAGCCCTTTTTGGGCTTCCAAATATCACTTTGCCAATTCCACAAGAACTGTCTTAGCGAAAGGCTTCTTGAGGGGAAACCTGTAACTCTGTGAGATGATTTCACGGAACACAAAGAAGTTTCTCACAAAGCTTCTTTCTCTTTGTTGTCGGAGGATATTTCCTTTGCCCCTATAGTCTTCAAAGGGATCCGAAATATCTGTTCTCAGATTCCACAGAAATAAGGCTAGCAAAGAGATCCACGAAACACAGATATAACTCTGCCAGATGAATTAACAGAAGACTAATCAGTTTCTCAGAAAACTTCTTTCCAGATTTCTTCTGAGGATATTTCCTCTTTCACCGTAGCCCTCTATGGGCTTCCAAGTATCACTTTGCCAATTCCACAAGAACTGTCTTAGCGAAAGGCTTCTTGAGGGGAAAGCTGTAACCCTGTGAGATGATTTCACAGAACACAAAAAAGTTTCTCAGAAAGCTTCTTTCTCTTTGTTATCGGAGGATATTTCCTTTGGCCCTACAGTCTTCAAAGGGATCCGAAATATCTGTTCTCAGATTCCACAGAAATAAGGCTAGCAAAGAGATCCACGAAATACAGATGTAACTCTGTCAGATGAATTAACAGAAGACTAAGCAGTTTCTCAGAAAGCTTCTTTCCAGATTTCATCTGTGGATATTTCCTTTTTCACCATAGCCCTCTATGGGCTTCCAAATATCACTTTGCCAATTCCACAAGAACTGTGTTTGCGAAAGGCTTCTTGAGGGGAAAGCTGTAACGCTGTGAGATGATTTCACAGAACACAAAGAAGTTTTTCAGAAAGCTTCTTTCTCTTTGTTATCGGAGGATAATTCCTTTGGCCCTATAGTCTTCAAAGGGATCCGAAATATCTGTTCTCAGATTCCACAGAAATAAGGCTAGCAAAGAGATCCACCAAATACAGATGTAACTCTGTGAGATGATTTATCAGAACACTAAGCAGTTTCTCAGAAACTTCTTTCCAGATTTCATCTGAGGATAATTCCTTTTTCACCATAGCCCTCTATGGGCTTTCAAATATCACATTGCCAATTCCACAAGAACTGTCTTAGCAAAAGACTTCTTGAAGGAAAAGCTGTAACTCTGTGAGATGATTTCACAGAACACAAAGAGGTTTCTCAGAAAGCTTCTTTCTCTTTGTTATCGTGGGATATTTCCTTTGGCCCTATAGTCTTCAAAGGGATCCGAAATATCTGTTCTCAGATTCCACAGAAATAAGGCTAGTAAAGAGATACACGAAATACAGATGCAACTCTGTGAGTGGAAGTCACACCTCACAGAGCAGGTTCTCAGAAAGCTTCTTTCCAGATTTCATCTGAGGATATTTCCTTTTTCACCATAGCCCTCTATGGGCTTCCAAATATCACGTTGCCAATTACACAAGAACTGTCTTAGGGAACGGCTTCTTGAGGGGAAAGCTGTAACTCTGTGAGATGATTTCACAGAACACAAAGAAGTTTCTCAGAAAGCTTCTTTCTCTTTGTTATAGTAGGATATTTCTTTTGGCCCAATAGTCTTCAAAGGGATCCGAAATATCTGTTCTCAGATTCCACAGAAATAACTTTAGTAAATAGATCCACGAAATACAGATGCAACTCTGTGAGTGGAAGTCACACATCACAGAGTAGGTTCCCAGAAAGCTTCTTTCCAGATTTCATCTGAGGAGATTTCCTTTTTCACCATAGCCCTCTATGGGCTTCCAAATATCACGTTGCCAAGTACATAAGAACTGTCTTAGGGAACGGCTTCTTGAGGGGAAAGCTGTAACTCTTTGAGATGATTTCACAGAACACAAGGAAGTTTCTCAGAAAGCTTCTTTCTCTTTGTTATCGGAGGATATTTCCTTTGGCCCTACAGTATTCAAAGGGATCCCAAATATCTGTTCTCAGATTCCACAGAAATAAGGCTTCCAAAGAGATCCACGAAATACAGATGTAACTCTGTGAGATGAATTAACAGAACACTAAGCAGTTTCTCAGAAGGCTTCTTTCCAGATTTCATCTGAGGATGTTTCCTTTTTCACCGTAGCCCTCTATGGGCTACCAAATATCACATTGCCAATTCCACAAGAACTCTCTTAGCAGAAGGCTTCTTGAAGGAAAAGCTGTAACTCTGTGAGATGATTTCACAAAACACAAAGAAGTTTCTCAGAAAGCTTCTTTCTCTTTGTTATCGGGGGATATTTGTTTTGGCCCTATAGTCTTCAAAGGGATCCGAAATATCTGTTTCATATTCCACAGAAATAAGGCTAGCAAAGAGATCCGAGAAATACAGATGCAACTCTGTGAGTGGAAGTCACACATCACAGAGTAGGTTCTCAGAAAACTTGTTTCCAGATTTCATCTGAGGATATTTCCTTTTTCACCATAGCCCTCCATGGGCTTCCAAATATCACTTTGCCAATTCTCCAAGAACTGTCTTAGCGAAAGGCTTCTTGACGGGAAAGCTGTAACTCTGTGAGATGATTTCAAAGAACACAAAGAAGTTTCTCAGAAAGCTTCTTTCTCTTTGTTATCGGAGGATATTTCCTTTGGCCCTATAGTCTTCAAAGTGATCCGAAATATCTCTTCTCACATTCCACAAAAAGAATGCTAGCAAAGAGATCCACGAAATACAGATGTAACTCTGTGAGATGAATTAACAGAACACTAAGCAGTTTCTCAGAAAGCTTCTTTCCGGACTTCATCTGAGGATATTTGCTTTTTCACCATAGCCCTCGATGGGCTTCCAAATATCACTTTGCCAATTCCACAATAACTGTCTAAGCGAAAGGCTTCTTGTGGGGAAAGCTGTAACTCTGTTAGATGATTTCACAGAACACAAAGAAGTTTCTCAGAAAGCTTCTTTCTCTTTGTTATCGGAGGATATTTCCTTTGGCCCTATAGTCTTTAAAGGGATCCGAAATATCTATTCTCAGATTCCACAGAAATAAGGCTAGTAAAGAGATCCACAAAATACAGATGCAACTCTGTGAGTGGAAGTCACACATCACAGAGCAGGTTCTCAGAAAGCTTCTTTCCAGATTTCATCTGAGGATATTTCCTTTTTCACCATAGCCCTCTATGGGCTTCCAAATATCACGTTGCCAATTACACAAGAACTGTCTTAGGGAACGGCTTCTTGAGGAGAAAGCTGTAACTCATTGAGATGATTTCACAGAACACTAAGAAGTTTCTCAGAAAGCTTCTGTCTCTTTGTTATCAGAGGATATTTCCTTTGGAACTATAGTCTTTAAAGGGATCCGAAATATCTCTTCTCAGATTCCAAGGAAAAAAGGCTAGCAAAGAGATCCACGATATACAGATGTAACTCTGTGAGATGAATTAACAGAACACTAAGCAGTTTCTCAGAAAGCTTCTTTCAACATTTCATATAAGGATATTTCCTTTTTCACCATAGCCCTCGATGGGCTTCCAAATATCACTTTGCCAATTCCACAAGAACTGTCTTAGCGAAAGGCTTCTTGAGGGGAAAGCTGTAACTCTGGGGGATGATTTCACAGAACCCAAAGAAGTTTCTCAGAAAGATTCATTCTCTTTGTTATCGGAGGATAATTCCATTGGCCCTATAGTCTTCAAAGGGATCCGAAATATCTGTTCTCAGATTCCACAGAAATAAGGCTAGCAAAGAGATCCACGAAATACAGATGTAACTCTGTCAGATGAATTAACAGAAGACTAAGCAGTTTCTCACAAAGCTTCTTTCCAGATTTCATGTGAGGATATTTCCTTTTTCACCATTGCCCTCTACGGGCTTCCAAATATCACTTTGCCAATTCCACAAGAACTGTCTTAGCGAAAGGCTTCTTGAGGGGAAAGCTGTAACTCTGTGAGATGATTTCACAGAACACAAAGAAGTTTCTCAGAAAGCTTCTTTCTCTTTGTTATCGAAGGATATTTCCTTTGGCCCTATAGTCTTCAAAGGGATCCGAAATATCTGTTCTCAGATTCCACAGAAATAAGGCTAGCAAAGAGATCCATGAAATACAGACGCAACTCTGGGAATGGAAGTCACACATCACAGAGCATGTTCTCGGAAAGCTTCTTTCCAGATTTCATCTGAGGATATTTCCTTTTTCACCATAGCCTTCTATGTGCTTCCAGATATCACTTTGCCAATTCCACAAGAACTGTCTTAGCGAAAGGCTTCTTGAGGGGAAAGCTGTAACTCTGTGGGATGATTTCACAGAACACAGAGAAGTTTCTCAGAAATCTTCTTTCTCTTTGTTATTGGAGGATATTTCCTTTGGCCCTATAGCCTTCAAAGGAGTCCGAAATATCTGTTTTCAGATTCCACAGAAATAAGGCTAGCAAAGAGATCCACGAAATACAGATGTAACTCTGTGAGTGGAAGTCACACATCACACAGCAGTTTCTCAGAAAGCTTCTTTCCAGATTTCATCTGAGGATATTTCCTTTTTCACAATAGCTCTCTATGGGCTTCCAAATATCTCTTTTCCAAATCCACCAGAACTGTCTTAGCGAAAGGCTTCTTGAGGGGAAATCTGTAACTCTGTGAGATGATTTCACAGAACACAAAGAAGTTTCTCAGAAAGCTTCTTTCTGTTTGTTATTGGAGGATATTTCCTTTGGCCCTATAGTCTTCCAAGGGGTCCGAAATGTCTGTTCTCAGATTCCACAGAAATAAGGCTAGCAAAGAGATCCACGAAATACAGATGCAACTCTGTGAGATGAATTAACAGAACACTAAGCAGTTTCTCAGAAAGCTTCTTTCCACATTTCATCAGAGGATATTTCCTTTTTCACAGTAGCCCTCTATGGGCTTCCAAATATCACTTTGCCAATTCCACAAGAACTGTCTTAGGGAAAGGCTTCTTGAGGGGAAAGCTGTAACTCTGTGGGACGATTTCACAGAACACAAAGAAGTTTCTCAGAAAGCTTCTTTCTCTTTGTTATCGGGGGATATTTGTTTTGGCCCTATAGTCTTCAAAGGGATCCGAAATATCTGTTTCATATTCCACAGAAATAAGGCTAGCAAAGAGATCCGAGAAATACAGATGCAACTCTGTGAGTGGAAGTCACACATCACAGAGTAGGTTCTCAGAAAACTTGTTTCCAGATTTCATCTGAGGATATTTCCTTTTTCACCATAGCCCTCCATGGGCTTCCAAATATCACTTTGCCAATTCTCCAAGAACTGTCTTAGCGAAAGGCTTCTTGACGGGAAAGCTGTAACTCTGTGAGATGATTTCAAAGAACACAAAGAAGTTTCTCAGAAAGCTTCTTTCTCTTTGTTATCGGAGGATATTTCCTTTGGCCCTATAGTCTTCAAAGTGATCCGAAATATCTCTTCTCACATTCCACAAAAAGAATGCTAGCAAAGAGATCCACGAAATACAGATGTAACTCTGTGAGATGAATTAACAGAACACTAAGCAGTTTCTCAGAAAGCTTCTTTCCGGACTTCATCTGAGGATATTTGCTTTTTCACCATAGCCCTCGATGGGCTTCCAAATATCACTTTGCCAATTCCACAATAACTGTCTAAGCGAAAGGCTTCTTGTGGGGAAAGCTGTAACTCTGTTAGATGATTTCACAGAACACAAAGAAGTTTCTCAGAAAGCTTCTTTCTCTTTGTTATCGGAGGATATTTCCTTTGGCCCTATAGTCTTTAAAGGGATCCGAAATATCTATTCTCAGATTCCACAGAAATAAGGCTAGTAAAGAGATCCACAAAATACAGATGCAACTCTGTGAGTGGAAGTCACACATCACAGAGCAGGTTCTCAGAAAGCTTCTTTCCAGATTTCATCTGAGGATATTTCCTTTTTCACCATAGCCCTCTATGGGCTTCCAAATATCACTTTGCCAATTACACAAGAACTGTCTTAGGGAACGGCTTCTTGAGGAGAAAGCTGTAACTCATTGAGATGATTTCACAGAACACTAAGAAGTTTCTCAGAAAGCTTCTGTCTCTTTGTTATCAGAGGATATTTCCTTTGGAACTATAGTCTTTAAAGGGATCCGAAATATCTCTTCTCAGATTCCAAGGAAAAAAGGCTAGCAAAGAGATCCACGATATACAGATGTAACTCTGTGAGATGAATTAACAGAACACTAAGCAGTTTCTCAGAAAGCTTCTTTCAACATTTCATATAAGGATATTTCCTTTTTCACCATAGCCCTCGATGGGCTTCCAAATATCACTTTGCCAATTCCACAAGAACTGTCTTAGCGAAAGGCTTCTTGAGGGGAAAGCTGTAACTCTGGGGGATGATTTCACAGAACCCAAAGAAGTTTCTCAGAAAGATTCATTCTCTTTGTTATCGGAGGATAATTCCATTGGCCCTATAGTCTTCAAAGGGATCCGAAATATCTGTTCTCAGATTCCACAGAAATAAGGCTAGCAAAGAGATCCACGAAATACAGATGTAACTCTGTCAGATGAATTAACAGAAGACTAAGCAGTTTCTCACAAAGCTTCTTTCCAGATTTCATGTGAGGATATTTCCTTTTTCACCATAGCCCTCTATGGGCTTCCAAATATCACTTTGCCAATTCCACAAGAACTGTCTTAGCGAAAGGCTTCTTGAGGGGAAAGCTGTAACTCTGTGAGATGATTTCACAGAACACAAAGAAGTTTCTCAGAAAGCTTCTTTCTCTTTGTTATCGAAGGATATTTCCTTTGGCCCTATAGTCTTCAAAGGGATCCGAAATATCTGTTCTCAGATTCCACAGAAATAAGGCTAGCAAAGAGATCCATGAAATACAGACGCAACTCTGGGAATGGAAGTCACACATCACAGAGCATGTTCTCGGAAAGCTTCTTTCCAGATTTCATCTGAGGATATTTCCTTTTTCACCATAGCCTTCTATGTGCTTCCAGATATCACTTTGCCAATTCCACAAGAACTGTCTTAGCGAAAGGCTTCTTGAGGGGAAAGCTGTAACTCTGTGGGATGATTTCACAGAACACAGAGAAGTTTCTCAGAAATCTTCTTTCTCTTTGTTATTGGAGGATATTTCCTTTGGCCCTATAGCCTTCAAAGGAGTCCGAAATATCTGTTTTCAGATTCCACAGAAATAAGGCTAGCAAAGAGATCCACGAAATACAGATGTAACTCTGTGAGTGGAAGTCACACATCACACAGCAGTTTCTCAGAAAGCTTCTTTCCAGATTTCATCTGAGGATATTTCCTTTTTCACAATAGCTCTCTATGGGCTTCCAAATATCTCTTTTCCAAATCCACCAGAACTGTCTTAGCGAAAGGCTTCTTGAGGGGAAATCTGTAACTCTGTGAGATGATTTCACAGAACACAAAGAAGTTTCTCAGAAAGCTTCTTTCTGTTTGTTATTGGAGGATATTTCCTTTGGCCCTATAGTCTTCCAAGGGGTCCGAAATGTCTGTTCTCAGATTCCACAGAAATAAGGCTAGCAAAGAGATCCACGAAATACAGATGCAACTCTGTGAGATGAATTAACAGAACCCTAAGCAGTTTCTCAGAAAGCTTCTTTCCACATTTCACCAGAGGATATTTCCTTTTTCACAGTAGCCCTCTATGGGCTTCCAAATATCACTTTGCCAATTCCACAAGAACTGTCTTAGGGAAAGGCTTCTTGAGGGGAAAGCTGTAACTCTGTGGGACGATTTCACAGAACACAAAGAAGTTTCTCAGAAAGATTCTTTCTCTTTGTTATCGGAGGATATTTCCTTTGGCCCTGTAGTCTTCCAAGGGGTCCGAAATATCTGTTCTCAGATTCCACAGAAATAAGGCTAGCAAAGAGATCCACGAAATACACATGTAACTCTGTGAGTGGAAGTCACACGTCACAGAGCAGTTTCTCAGAAAGCTTCTTATCAGATTTCATGTGAGGATATTTCCTTTTTCACCATAGCCCTCTATGGGCTTCCAAATATCACTTTGCCAATTCCACAAGAACTGTCTTAGCAAAAGGATTCTTGAGGGGAAAACTGTAACTCTGTGAGATGATTTCACAGAACACAAAGAAGTTTCTTAGAAAGCTTCTTTCTCTTTGTATCGGAGGATATTTCCTTTGGCCCTATAGTCTTCAAAGGAGTCCGAAATATCTGTTTTCAGATTCCACAGAAATAAGGCTAGCAAAAAGATCCATGAAATACAGATGTAACTCTGTGAGTGGAAGTAACACATCACAGAGCAGTTTCTCAGAAAGCTTCTTTCCAGATTTCATCTGAGGATATTTCCTTTTTCACCATAGCCCTCTATGGGCTTCCAAATATCACTTTGCCAATTCCACAAGAACTGTCTTAGCGAAAGGCTTCTTGAGGGAAAAGCTGTAACTCTCTGAGATGATTTCACAGAACACAAGGAGTTTCTCAGAAATCTTCTTTCTCTTTCTTATCGGAGGATATTTCCTTTGGCCCTATAGTCTTCAAAGGAATCCGAAATATCTGTACTCAGTTTCCACAGAAATAAGGCTAGCAAAGAGCTCCACGAAATACAGATGTAACTCTGTGAGATGAATTAACAGAACACTAAGCAGTTTCTCAGAAAGCTTCCTTCCAGACTTCATCTGAGGATATTTCCTTTTTCACAATAGCCCTCTATGAGCTTCCAAATATCACTTTGCCAAATCCACCAGAACTGTCTTAGTGAAAGGCTTCTTGAGGGGAAAGCTGTAACTCTGTGAGATGATTTCACAGAACACAAAGAAGTTTCTCAGAAAGCTTCTTTCTCTTTGTATCGGAGGATATTTCCTTTGGCAATATAGTCTTCAAAGGGGTCTGAAAAATCTGTTCTCAGATTCCAGAGAAATAAGGCTAGCAAAGAGATCCATGAAATACAGACGCAACTCTGGGAGTGGAAGTCACACATCACAGAGCATGTTCTCAGAAAGCTTCTTTCCGGATTTTATCTGAGAATATTTCCTTTTTCACCATAGCCCTCTATGTGCTTCCAGATATCACTTTGCCAATTCCACAAGAACTGTCTTAGCGAAAGGCTTCTTGAGGGTAAATCTGTAACTCTGTGGGATGATTTCACAGAACAGATTGAAGTTTCTCAGAAAGCTTCTTTCTCTTTGTTATTGGAGGATATTTCCTTTGGCCCTATAGTCTTCAAAGGAGTCCGAAATATCTGTTTTCAAATTCCACAGAAATAAGGCTAGCAAAGAGATCCATGAAATATAGATGTAACTCTGTGAGTGGAAGTCACACATCACAGAGCAGTTTCTCAGAAAGCTTCTTTCCAGATTTCATCTGAGGATATTTCCTTTTTCACCATAGCCCTCTATGGGCTTCCAAATATCACTTTGCCAATTCCACAAGAACTGTCTTAGCGAAAGGCTTCTTGAGGGAAAAGCTGTAACTCTGTGAGATGATTTCACAGAACACAAGGAGTTTCTCAGAAATCTTCTTTCTCTTTGTTATCGGAGGATATTTCCTTTGGCCCTATATTCTCAAAGGAATCCGAAATATCTGTTCTCAGATTCCACAGAAATAAGGCTAGCAAAGAGATCCACGAAATACAGATGTAACTCTGTGAGATGAATTAACAGAACACTAAGCAGTTTCTCAGAAAGCTTCTTTCCACATTTCATCTGAGGATATTTCCTTTTTCACCATAGCCCTCTATGGGCTTCCAAATATCACTTTGCCAATTCCACAAGAACTGTCTTAGCGAAAGGCTTCTTGAGGTGAAAGCTGTAACTCTGTGAGATGATTTCACAGAACATAAAGAAGTTTCTCAGAAAGCTTCTTTCTCTTTGTTATCGGAGGATATTTCCTTTGGCCCTATAGTCATCAAAGGGATCCGAAATATCTGTTCTCAGATTCCACAGGAAGAAGGCTAGCAAAGAGATCCACGAAATACAGATGTAACACTGTGAGATGAATTAACAGAACACTAAGCAGTTTCTTAGAGAGCTTCTTTCCACATTTCTTATGACGATATTTCCTTTTTCACCATAGCCCTCTATGGGCTTCCAAATATCACTTTGCCAATTCCACAAGAACTGTCTTAGCGAAAGGCTTCATGAAGGTAATTCTGTAACTCTGTGAGATGATTTCACACAACACAAAGAAGTTTCTCAGAAAGCTTCTTTCTCTTTGTTATCGGAGGATATTTCCTTTGGCCCTATACTCTTCAACGGGGTCCGAAATATCTGTTCTCAGATTCCAAAGAAATAAGGCTAGCAAAGAGATCCACGAAATACAGATGTAACTCTGTGAGTGGAAGTCACACATCACAGAGCGGGTTCTCAGAAAGCTTCCTTCCAGATTTCATCTGAGGTTATTTCCTTTTTCACCATAGACCTCTAGGGGCTTCCAAATATCACTTTGCCAATTGCACAAGAACTGTCTTAGCGAAAGGCTTCTTGAAGGGAAACCTGTAACTCTGTGAGATGATTTCACAGAACACAAATAGGTTTCTCAGAAAGCTTCTTTCTCTTTGTTATCGGAGGATATTCCCTTTGGCCCTATAGTGTTCAAAGGGATCCGAAACATCTGTTCTCAGATTCAAAAGAAATAAGGCTAGCAAAGAGATCCACGAAATACAGATGCAACTCTGTGAGAGGAAGTCACACATCACAGAGCAGGTTCTCAGAAAGCTTCTTTCCAGATTTCATCTGAGGATATTTCCTTTTTCACCTTAGCCCTCTATGGGCTTCCAAATATCACTTTGCCAATTCCACAAGAACTGTCTTAGCGAAAGGCTTCTTGAGGGGAAAGCTGTACCTCTGTGAGATGATTTCACAGAACACAAAGAAGTTTCTCAGAAAGCTTCTTTCTCTTTGTTATCGGAGGATATTTCCTTTGGCCCTATAGTCTTCAAAGGGATCCGAAATATCTGTTCTCAGATTCCACAGAAATAAGGCTAGCAAAGAGATCCACGAAATACAGATGTAACTCTGTCAGATGAATTAACAGAAGACTAAGCAGTTTCTCAGAAAGATTCTTTCCAGATTTCATCAGAGGATATTTCCTTTTTCACCATAGCCCTCTATGGGCTTCCAAATAGCACTTTGCCAATTCCACAAGAACTGTCTTAGCGAAAGGCTTCTTGAGGGGAAACCTGTAACTCTGTGAGATGATTTCACAGAACACAAAGAATTTTCTGAGAAAGCTTCTTTCTCTTTGTTGTCGGAGGATATTTCCTTTGGCCCTATAGTCTTCGAAGGGATCGGAAATATCTGTTCTCAGCTTCCACAGAAGTAAGGCTAGCAAAAAGATCCACGAAATACAGATGTAACTCTGTGAGTGGAAGTCACACATCACAGAGCAGGTTCTCAGAAAGCTTCTTTCCAGATTTCATCTGAGGATAGTTTCTTTTTCACCACAGCCCTCTATGGGCTTCCAAATATCACTTTGCCAATTCCACAAGAACTGTCTTAGCGAAAGGCTTCTTGAGGTGAAAGCTGTAACTCTGTGAGATGATTTCACAGAACACAAAGAAGTTTCTCAGAAAGCTTCCTCCTCTTTCTTATCGGAGGATATTTACTTTGGCCCTATAGTCTTCAAAGGGATCTGAAATATCTGTTCTCAGATTCCACAGAAATAAGGCTAGCAAAGAGATCCACGAAATACAGATGTAACTCTGTGAGATGAATTAACAGAACACTAAGCAGTTTCTCAGAAAGCTTCTTTCCACATTTCATCAGACGATATTTCCTTTTTCAACATAGGCCTCTATTCGCTTCCAAATATCACTTTGCCAATTCCACAAGAACTGTCTTAGCCAAAGGCTTCTTGAGAGGAAAGCTGTAACTCTGTGAGATGATTTCAACGAACACAAAGAAGTTTCTCAGAAAGCTTCTTTCTCTTTGTTGTCGGAGGATATTTCCTTTGGCCCTATATTCTTCAAATGGATCCGAAATATCTGTTCTCAGATTCCACAGAAATAAGGCTATCAAAGAGATACACGAAATACAGATGTAACTCTGTGCGTGGAAGACACAAATCACAGAGCAGGTTCTCAGAAAGCTTCTTTCCAGATTTCATCTGAGGAAATTTCCTTTTTCACCATAGTCCTCTACGGGCTTCCAAATATCACTTTGCCAATTCCACAAGAACTGTCTTAGCGAAAGGCTTCTTGAGGTGAAAGCTGTAACTCTGTGAGACGATTTCACAGAACACAAAGAAGTTTCTCAGAAAGCTTCTTTCTCTTGTTATCGGAGGATATTTCCTTTGGCCCTATAGTCTTCAAAGGGATCCGAAATATCTGTTCTCAGATTCCACAGAAATAAGGCTAGCAAAGAGATCCACGAAATACAGATGTAACTCTGTTAGATGAATTAACAGAACACTAATCAGTTTCTCAGAAAGCTTCTTTCCACATTTCATCAGACGATATTTCCTTTTTCAACATAGGCCTCTATTCGCTTCCAAATATCACTTTGCCAATTCCACAAGAACTATCTTAGCGAAAGGCTTCTTAAGGGGAAAGTTGTAACTCTGTGAGATGATTTCACGGATCACAAAGAAGTTTCGCAGAAAGCTTTTTTCTCTTCGTTATCGGAGGATATTTCCTCTGGCCCTATAGTCTTCAAAGGGGTCCTACATACCTGTTGTCAGATTCCACAGAAATAAGGCGAGCAAAGAGATCCACGAAATACAGATGCAACTCTGTGAGTGGAAGTCACACATCACAGAGCAGGTTCTCAGAAAGCTTCTTTCCAGATTTCATCTGAGGATATTTCCTTTTTCAACATAGGCCTCTATTCGCTTCCAAATATCACTTTGCCAATTCCACAAGAACTGTCTTAGCGAAAGGCTTCTTGAGGGGAAACCTGTAACTCTGTGAGATGATTTCACAGAACACAAAGAAGTTTCTCAGAAAGCTTCTTTCTCTTTGTTGTCGGAGGATATTTCCTTTGGCCCTATAGTCTTCAAAGGGATCCGAAATATCTGTTCTCAGATGCAACAGAAATAAGGCTAGCAAAGAGATCCACGAAACACAGATATAACTCTGTCAGATGAATTAACGGAAGACTAAGCAGTTTCTCAGAAAGCTTCTTTCCAGATTTCATGTGAGGATATTTCCTTTTTCACCATAGCCCTCTATGGGCTTCCAAATATCACTTTGCCAATTCCACAAGAACTGTCTTAGCGAAAGGCTTCCTGAGGTGAAAGCTGTAACTCTCTGAGATGATTTCAAAGAACACAAAGAAGTTTCTCAGAAAGCTTCTTTCTCTTTTTATCGGAGGATATTTCCTTTGGCCCTATAGTCTTCAAAGGGATCCGAAATATCTGTTCTCAGATGCAACAGAAGTAATGCTAGCAAAGAGGTGGACGAAATACAGATGTAACTCTGTGAGTGGAAGTCACACATCAAAGAGCAGTTTCTCATAAAGCTTCTTTCCAGATTTCATCTGAGGATATTTCCTTTTTCTCCATAGCCCTCTACGCGCTTCCAAATATCACTTTGCCAATTGCACAAGAAATGTCTAACGAAAGGCTTCTTGAGGGGAAAGCTATAACTCTGTGAGATGATTTCACAGAACACAAAGAAGTTTCTAAGAAAGATTCTTTCTCTTTGTTATCGGAGGATATTTCCTTTGGCCCTGTAGACTTCAAAGTGATCCTAAATATCACTTCTCAGATTCCACAGAAATAAGGCTAGCAAAGAGATCCACGAAATACAGATGTGACTCTGTCAGGTGAATTAACAGAAGACTAAGCAGTTTCTCAGAAAGCTTCTTTCCAGATTTCATCTGAGGGTATTTCCTTTTTCCTCATAGCCCTCTATGGGCTTCCAAATATCACTTTGCCAATTCCACAAGAACGGTTTTAGCGAAAGGCTTCTTGAGGTGAAAGCTGAAACTCTGTGCGATGATTTCACAGAACACAAAGAAGTTTCTCAAAAAGCATCTTTCCCTTTGTTATCGTAGGATATTTCCCTTGGCCCTAGAGTCTTCAAAGGGGTCCGAAATATCTGTTCTCAGATTCCACAGAAATAAGGCTAGCAAAGAGATCCATGAAATACACATGTAACTCTGTTAGATGAATTAACAGAACACTAAGCAGTTTCTCAGAAAGCTTCTTTCCAGATTCCATCTGAGGATATTTCCTTTTTCACCATAGCCCTCTATGGGCTTCCAAATATCACTTTGCCATTTCCAAAAGAACTGTCTTAGCGAAAGGCTTCTTGAGGGAAAAGCTGTACCTCTGTGAGTTGATTTCGTAGAACACAAAGAAGTTTCGCAGAAAGCTTCTTTCTCTTTGTTATCGGAGGATATTTCCTTTGGCCCTATAGTCTTCAAAAGGATCCGAAATATCTGTTCTCAGATTCCAGAGAAATAAGGGTAGCAAATAGATCCACGAAATACAGATGTAACTCTGTGAGTGGAAGTCACACATCACAGAGCAGTTTCTCAGAAAGCTTCTTTCCAGATTTCATCTGAGGATATTTCCTTTTTCACCATAGCCCTCTATGGGCTTCCAAATATCACTTTGCCATTTCCAAAAGAACTGTCTTAGCGAAAGGCTTCTTGAGGGGAAAGCTGTACCTCTGTGAGATGATTTCACAGAACACAAAGAAGTTTCTCAGAAAGCTTCCTCCTCTTTGTTATCGGAGGATATTCCCTTGGGCCTTTAGTCTTCAAAAGGATCCGAAATATGTGTTCTCAGATTCCACAGAAATAAGGCTAGCAAAGAGATCCACGAAATACAGATGTAAGTCCGTCCGTGGAAGTCACACATCACAGAGCAGTTTCTCAGAAAGCTTCTTTCCAGATTTCTTCTGAGGATATTTCCTTTTTCACCATAGCCCTGTACGGGCTTCCAAATATCACTTTGCCAATTCCACAAGAAGTGTCTTACTGATAGGCTTCTTGAGGGGAAAGCTGTAACTCTGTGAGATGATTTCACAGAACACAAGGAAGTTTCTCAGAAAGCTTCTTTCTCTTTATTATCGGAGGATATTTCCTTTGGCCCTGTAGTCTTCAAAGGGATCCGAAATATCTGTTCTCAGATTCCACAGAAATAAGGCTAGCAAAGAGATCCACGAAATACAGATGTAAGTCTGTGATATGAATTAACAGAACACTAAGCAGTTTCTCAGAATGCTTCTTTCCAGATTTCATCTGAGGATATTTCCGTTTTCACCATAGCCCTCTATGGGCTTCCAAATATCACTTTGCCATTTCCAAAAGAACTGTCTTAGCGAACGGCTTCTTGAGGGGAAAGCTGTACCTCTGTGAGATGACTTCACAGAACACAAAGAAGTTTCTCAGAAAGCTTCTTTCTCTTTGTTATCGGAGGATATTTCCTTTGGCCCTATAGTCTTCAAAAGGATCTGAAATATCTGTTCTCATATTCCACAGAAATAAGGCTAGCAAAGTGATCCACGAAATACAGATGTAACTCTGTGAGTGGAAGTCATACATCACAGAGCAGATTCTCAGAAAGCTTCTTTCCAGATTTCATCTGAGGATATTTTCTTTTTCACCATAGCCCTCTACGGATTTCCAAATATCACTTTGCCAATTCCACAAGAACTGTCTTAGCGAAAGTCTTCTTAAGGGGAAACCTGTAACTATGTGCGATGATTTCAAAGAACACAAAGAGGTTTCTCAGAAAGCCTCTTTCTCTTTTTTATCGGAGGATATTTCCTTAGGCCCTATAGTCTTCAAAGGGATCCGAAATATCTCTTCTCAGATTCCACAGAAATAAGGCTAGCAAAGAGATCCACGAAATACTGATGTAACTCTGTGAGATGAATTAACAGAACACAAAGCAGGTTCTCAGAAAGCTTCTTTCCTGATTTCATCTGAGGATATTTCCTTTTTCACCATAGCCCTCTATGGGCTTCCAATTATCACTTTGGCAATTCCACCAGAATTTTCTTAGCGAAAGGCTTCTTGAGGGGAAAGCTGTAACTCGGTGAGATGAATTCACAGAATACAAACAAGTTTCTCAGAAAGCTTCTTTCTCTTTGTGATCGGAGGATATTTCCTTTGGCCCTATAGTCTTCAAAGTGATCCCAAATATCAGTTCTCAGATTCCACAGAAATAAGGCTAGCAAAGATATCCATGAAATACAGATGAAACTCTGTGAGATGAATTAACAGAAGACTAAGCAGTTTCTCAGAAAGCTTCTTTCCTGATTTCATCTGAGGATATATCCTTTTTCACCATAGCCCTCTAGGGGCTTCCAAATATCACTTTGCCAATTCCACAAGAACTGTCTTAGCGAAAGGCTTCTTGAGGGGAAAGCTGTAACTCTGTGAGATGATTTCACAGAACACAAAGAAGTTTCTCAGAAAGCTTCTTTCTCTTTGTTAACGGATGATATTTACTTTGGGCCAGTAGTCTTCAAGGGATCCGAAATATCTGTTCTCAGATTCCACAGAAATAAGGCTAGCAAAGAGATCCACGAAATACAGATGTAACTCTGTGAGTGGAAGTCACACATCACAGAGCAGTCTCTCAGGAAAATTCTTTCCAGATTTCATCTGAGGATATATCCTTTTTCACCACAGCTCCCTATGGGTTTCCAAATATCAATTTGCCAATTCCACGAGAACTGTCTTAGCGAAAGGCTTCTTGAGGGGAAATCTGTAACTCTGTGAGATGATTTCGCAGAACACAAAGAAGTTTCTCAGAAAGCTTCTTTCTCTTGTTATCGGAGGATATTTCCCTAGGCCCTATATTCTTCAAAGGGATCCGAAATATCTGTTCTCAGATTCCACAGAAATAAGGCTAATAAGGGATCCACGAAATACAGATGTAAATCTGTGAGTGGAAGTCACACATCAAAGAGCAGTTTCTCAGAAAGCTTCTTTCCAGATTTCATCTGAGGATATTTCCTTTTTCACCATAGCCCTCTATGGGCTTCCAAATATCACTTTGCCAATTCCACAAGATCTGTCTTAGCGAAAGGCTTCTTGAGGGGAAAGCTGTAACTCTGTGAGATGATTTCACAGAACACAAAAAGTTTCCCAGAAAGATTCTTTCTCTTTGTTATCGGAGGATATTTCCTTTGGCCCTATAGTCTTCAAACGCATCCGAAATATCTGTTCTCAGATTCCACAGAAATAAGGCTAGCAAAGAGATCCACGAAATACAGATGTATCTCTGTGAGTGGAAGTCACACATCACAGAGCCGTTTCTCAGAAAGCTTTTTTCCAGATTTCATCTGAGGATATTTCCTTTTTCACCATAGCCCTCTATGGGCTTCCAAATATCACTTTGCCAATTCCACAAGAACTGTCTTAGCGAAAGGCTTCTTGAGGGGAAACCTGTAACTCTGTGAGATGATTTCACAGAACACAAAGAAGTTTCTCAGAAAGCTTCTTTCTCTTTGTTGTCGGAGGATATTTCCTTTGGCCCTATAGTCTTCAAAGGGGACCGAAATAACTCTTCTCACATTCCACAGAAATAAGGCTAGCAAAGAGATCCACGAAATACAGATGTAACTCTGTGAGATGAATTAACAGAACACTAAGCAGTTTCTCAGAAAGCTTCTTTCCAGATTTCATCTGAGGATATTTCCTTTTTCACCATAGCCCTCTATGGGCTTCCAATTATCACTTTGGCAATTCCACCAGAATTGTCTTAGCGAAAGGCTTCTAGAGGGGAAAGTTGTAACTCTGTGAGATGATTTCACAGAACACAAACAAGTTTCTCAGAAAGCTTCTTTCTCTTTGTTATCGGATTATATTTCCTTTGGCCCTATAGTCTTCAAAGGGATCCCAAATATCAGTTCTCATATTCCACAGAAATAAGGCTAGCAAAGATATCCATGAAATACAGATGTAACTCTGTGAGATGAATTAACAGAAAACTAAGCAGTTTCTCAGAAATCTTCTTTCCAGATTTCATCTGAGGATATTTCCTTTTTCACCATAGCCCTCTATGGGCTTCCAAATATCACTTTGCCAACTCCACAACAACTGTCTTAGCCAAAGGCTTCTTGAGGGGAATGCTGTAACTCTGTGAGATGATTTCACAGAACACAAAGAAGTTTCTCAGAAAGCTTCCTTCTCTTTGTTATCGGAGGATATATCCTTTGGCCCTATAGTCTTCAAGGGATCCGAAATATGTTTTCTCAGATTCCACAGAAATAAGGCTAGCAAAGAGATCCACGAGATTCAGATGTAACTCTGTGAGTGGAAGTCACACATCACAGAGCAGTTTCTCAGAAAGCTTCCTTCCAGATTTCATCTCAGGATATTTCCTTTTTCACCATAGCCCTCCATGGGCTTCCAAATATCCCTTTGTCAATTCCACAAGAACTGTCGTAGCAAAAGGCTTCTTGAGGGGAAAGCTGTTACTCTGTGAGATGATTTCACAGAACACAAAGAAGATTCTCAGAAAGCTTCTTCCTCTCTGTTATCGGAGGATATTACCTTTGGCCCTATAGTCTTCAAAGTAATCCCAAATATCAGTTCTCAGATTCCACAGAAATAAGGCTAGCAAAGATATCCACGAAATACAGATGTAACTCTGTGAGATGTATTAACAGAAGACTAAGCAGTTTCTCAGAAAGCTTCTTTCCAGATTTGATCGGAGGATATTTCCTTTTTCACCATAGCCGTCTCTGGGCTTCCAAATATCACTCTGCCAATTCCACAAGAACGGTCTTAGCGAAAGGCTTCTTGAGGGGAAAGCTGTAACTCTGTGAGATGATTTCACAGAACACAAAGGAGTTTCGCAGAAAGCTTCTTTCTCTTTGTTATCGGAGGATATTTCCTTTGGCCCTATAGTCTTCAAAGGGATCCGAAATATCTGTTCTCAGATTCCACAGCAATAAGGCTAGCAAAGGGATCCACGAAATACAGATGTAACTTCGTGAGTGGAAGTCACACATCACAGAGCAGTTTCTCAGAAAGCTTCTTTCCAGATTTCATCTGAGGATATTTCTTTTTTCACCATAGCCCCTTATGGGCTTCCAAATATCACTTTGCCAATTCCACAAGAACTGTCTTAGCGAAAGGCTTCTTGAGGGGAAAGAAGTAACTCTGTGAGATGATTTCAGAGAATACAAAGAAGTTTCTCAGAAAGCATCTTTCTCTTTGTTATCGGAGGATATTTCCTTTGGCCCTCTAGTCTTCAAAGGGGTCCGAAATATCTGTTCTCAGATTCCACAGAAATAAGGCTAGCAAAGAGATCCACGAAATACAGATGTAACCCTGTGAGATGAATTCACAGAAAATTAAGCAGTTTCTCAGAAAGCTTCTTTCCAGATTTCATCTGAGGATATTTCCTTTTTCACCATAGGCCTCTATGGGCTTCCAAATATCACTTTGCCAATTCCACCAGAATTTTCTTAGCGAAAGGCTTCTTGAGGGGAAAGCTGTAACTCTGTGAGATGAATTCACGGAACACAAAAAAGTTTCTCAGAAAGCTTCTTTCTCTTTGTGATCGGAGGATATTTCCTTTGGCCCTATAGTCTTCAAAGTGATCCCAAATATCTGTTCTCAGATTCCACAGAAATAAGGCTAGCAAAGATATCCATGAAATACAGATGTAACTCTGTGAGATGAATTAACAGAAGACTAAGCAGTTTCTCAGAAAGCTTCTTTCCAGATTTCATCTGAGGATATTTCCTTTTTCACCATAGCCCTCTAGGGGCTTCCAAATATCACTTTGCCAATTCCAGAAGAACTGTCTTAGCGAAAGGCTTCTTGAGGGGAAAGCTGTATCTCTGTGAGATGATTTCACAGAACACAAAGAAGTTTCTTAGAAACTTCTTTCTCTTGTTATCGGAGGATATTTCCTTTGGCCCTATAGTCTTCAAAGGGATCCGAAATATCTGTTCTCAGATTCCACAGAAATAAGGCTAGTAAGGGATCCACGAAATACAGATGTAACTCTGTGAGTGGAAGTCACACATCAAAGAGCAGTTTCTCAGAAAGCTTCTTTCCAGATTTCATCTGAGGATATTTCCTTTTTCACCATGGCCCTCTATGGGCTTCCAAATATCACTTTGCCAATTCCACAAGATCTGTCTTAGCGAAAGGCTTTTTAAGGGGAAACCTGTAACTATGTGCGATGATTTCAAAGAACACAAAGAGGTTTCTCAGAAAGCCTCTTTCTCTTTTTTATCGGAGGATATTTCCTTTGGCCCTATAGTCTTCAAAGGGATCCGAAATATCTCTTCTCAGATTCCACAGAAATAAGGCTAGCAAAGAGATCCACGAAATACTGATGTAACTCTGTGAGATGAATTAACAGAACACTAAGCAGGTTCTCAGAAAGCTTCTTTCCTGATTTCATCTGAGGATATTTCCTTTTTCACCATAGCCCTCTATGGGCTTCCAATTATCACTTTGGCAATTCCACCAGAATTTTCTTAGCGAAAGGCTTCTTGAGGGGAAAGCTGTAACTCGGTGAGATGAATTCACAGAATACAAACAAGTTTCTCAGAAAGCTTCTTTCTCTTTGTGATCGGAGGATATTTCCTTTGGCCCTATAGTCTTCAAAGTGATCCCAAATATCAGTTCTCAGATTCCACAGAAATAAGGCTAGCAAAGATATCCATGAAATACAGATGAAACTCTGTGAGATGAATTAACAGAAGACTAAGCAGTTTCTCAGAAAGCTTCTTTCCTGATTTCATCTGAGGATATATCCTTTTTCACCATAGCCCTCTAGGGGCTTCCAAATATCACTTTGCCAATTCCACAAGAACTGTCTTAGCGAAAGGCTTCTTGAGGGGAAAGCTGTAACTCTGTGAGATGATTTCACAGAACACAAAGAAGTTTCTCAGAAAGCTTATTTCTCTTTGTTAACGGATGATATTTACTTTGGGCCAATAGTCTTCAAGGGATCCGAAATATCTGTTCTCAGATTCCACAGAAATAAGGCTAGCAAAGAGATCCACGAAATACAGATGTAACTCTGTGAGTGGAAGTCACACATCACAGAGCAGTCTCTCAGGAAAATTCTTTCCAGATTTCATCTGAGGATATTTCCTTTTTCACCACAGCTCCCTATGGGTTTCCAAATATCTCTTTGCCAATTCCACGAGAACTGTCTTAGCGAAAGGCTTCTTGAGGGGAAATCTGTAACTCTGTGAGATGATTTCGCAGAACACAAAGAAGTTTCTCAGAAAGCTTCTTTCTCTTGTTATCGGAGGATATTTCCTTTGGCCCTATATTCTTCAAAGGGATCCGAAATATCTGTTCTCAGATTCCACAGAAATAAGGCTAATAAGGGATCCACGAAATACAGATGTAACTCTGTGAGTGGAAGTCACACATCACAGAGCAGTTTCTCAGAAAGCTTCTTTCCAGATTTCATCTGAGGATATTTCCTTTTTCACCATAGCCCTCTAAGGGCCTCCAAATATCACTTTGCCAATTCCACAAGAACTGTCTTAGCGAATGGCTTCTTGAGGGGAAAGCTGTAACTCTGTGAGATGATTTCACAGAACACAAAGAAGTTTCTCAGAAAGCTTCCTTCTCTTTGTTATCGGAGGATATTTCCTTTGGCCCTACAGTCTTCAAGGGATCCGAAATATCGGTTCTCAGATTCCACAGAAATAAGGCTAGCAAAGAGATCCACGAGATTCAGATGTAACTCTGTGAGTGGAAGTCACACATCACAGAGCAGTTTCTCAGAAAGCTTCTTTCCAGATTTCATCTTAGGATATTTCCTTTTTCACCATAGCCCTCCATGGGCTTCCAACTATCCCTTTGCCAATTCCACAAGAACTGTCTTAGCGAAAGGCTTCTTGAGGGGAAAGCTGTAACTCTGTGTATTTATTTCACAGAACACAAAGAAGTTTCTCAGAAAGCTTCTTTCTCTTTGTTATCAGAGGATATTTCCTTTGGCCCTATAGTCTTCAAAGGGATCCGAAATATCTGTTCTCAGATTCCACAGAAATAAGGCTAACAAAGAGATCCACGAAATACAGATGTAACTCTGTGAGTGGAAGTCACATAAAACAGAGCAGCTTCTCAGAAAGCTTCTTTCCAGATTTCATCTGAGGATATTTCCTTTTTCACCATAGCCCTCTATGGGCTTCCAAATATCACTTTGCCAATTCCACAAGAACTGTCTTAGAGAAAGGCTTCCGGAGGTGAAAGCTGAAACTCTATGAGATGATTTCACAGAACACAAAGAAGTTTCTCAAAAAGCTTCTTTCTCTTTTTTATCGGAGGATATTTCCCTTGGCCCTATAGTCTTCAAAGGGGTCCGAAATATCTGTTCTCAGATTCCACAGAAATAAGGCTAGCAAAGAGATCCACGAAATACAGATGTAACGCTGTGAGATGAATTAACAGAACACTAAGCAGTTTCTCTTAAAGCTTCTTTCCAGATTTTATCTGAGGATATTTCCTTATTCACCATAGCCCTCTATGGGCTTCCAAATATCACTTTTCCATTTCCAAAAGAACTGTCTTAGCGAAAGGCTTCTTGAGGGGAAAGCTGTAACTCTGTGAGATGATTTCGCAGAACACAAAGAAGTTTCTCAGAAAGCTTCTTTCTCTTTGTTATCGGATTATATTTCCTTTGGCCCTATAGTATTCACAGTGATCCCAAATATCAGTTCTCAGATTCCACAGAAATAAGGCTAGCAAAGAGATCCACGAAATACAGATGTAACTCTGTGAGTTGAATTAACAGAAGACTAAGCAGTTTCTCAGAAAACTTCTTTCCAGATTTCATCTGAGGATATTTCCTTTTTCACCATAGCCCTCCCGGGGCTTCCAAATATCACTTTGCGAATTCCACAAGAACTGTCTTAGCGAAAGGCTTCTTGAGGGGAAAGCTGTAAATCTGTGAAATTATTTCACAGAACACAAAGAAGTTTCTCAGAAAGCTTCTTTCTCTTTGTTATCGGAGGATATTTCCTTTGGCCCAATAGTCTTCAAAGGGATCCGAAATATCTATTCTCAGATTCCACAGAAATAAGGCTAGCAAAGAGATCCAAGAAATACAGGTGTAACTCTGTGAGTGGAAGTCACACATCACAGAGCAGTTTCCCAGAAAGCTTCTTTCAAGATTTCATCTGAGGATATTTCCTTTTTCACCATAGCCCTCTATGGACTTCCAAATATCACTTTGCCATTTCCAAAAGAACTGTCTTAGCGAAAGGCTTCTTGAGGGGAAAGCTGTACCTCTGTGAGATGATTTCACAGAACACAAAGAAGTTTCTCAGAAAGCTTCCTCCTCTTTGTTATCGGAGGATATTCCCTTGGGCCTTTAGTCTTCAAAAGGATCCGAAATATGTGTTCTCAGATTCCACAGAAATAAGGCTAGCAAAGAGATCCACGAAATACAGATGTAAGTCCGTCCGTGGAAGTCACACATCACAGAGCAGTTTCTCAGAAAGCTTCTTTCCAGATTTCTTCTGAGGATATTTCCTTTTTCACCATAGCCCTGTACGGGCTTCCAAATATCACTTTGCCAATTCCACAAGAAGTGTCTTACTGAAAGGCTTCTTGAGGGGAAAGCTGTAACTCTGTGAGATGATTTCACAGAACACAAGGAAGTTTCTCAGAAAGCTTCTTTCTCTTTATTATCGGAGGATATTTCCTTTGGCCCTGTAGTCTTCAAAGGGATCCGAAATATCTGTTCTCAGATTCCACAGAAATAAGGCTAGCAAAGAGATCCACGAAATACAGATGTAAGTCTGTGATATGAATTAACAGAACACTAAGCAGTTTCTCAGAATGCTTCTTTCCAGATTTCATCTGAGGATATTTCCGTTTTCACCATAGCCCTCTATGGGCTTCCAAATATCACTTTGCCATTTCCAAAAGAACTGTCTTAGCGAACGGCTTCTTGAGGGGAAAGCTGTACCTCTGTGAGATGATTTCACAGAACACAAAGAAGTTTCTCAGACAGCTTCTTTCTCTTTGTTATCGGAGGATATTTCCTTTGGCCCTATAGTCTTCAAAAGGATCTGAAATATCTGTTCTCATATTCCACAGAAATAAGGCTAGCAAAGAGATCCACGAAATACAGATGTAACTCTGTGAGTGGAAGTCATACATCACAGAGCAGATTCTCAGAAAGCTTCTTTCCAGATTTCATCTGAGGATATTTTCTTTTTCACCATAGCACTCTACGGATTTCCAAATATCACTTTGCCAATTCCACAAGAACTGTCTTAGCGAAAGGCTTCTTAAGGGGAAACCTGTAACTATGTGCGATGATTTCAAAGAACACAAAGAGGTTTCTCAGAAAGCCTCTTTCTCTTTTTTATCGGAGGATATTTCCTTTGGTCCTATAGTCTTCAAAGGGATCCGAAATATCTCTTCTCAGATTCCACAGAAATAAGGCTAGCAAAGAGATCCACGAAATACTGATGTAACTCTGTGAGATGAATTAACAGAACACAAAGCAGGTTCTCAGAAAGCTTCTTTCCTGATTTCATCTGAGGATATTTCCTTTTTCACCATAGCCCTCTATGGGCTTCCAATTATCACTTTGGCAATTCCACCAGAATTTTCTTAGCGAAAGGCTTCTTGAGGGGAAAGCTGTAACTCGGTGAGATGAATTCACAGAATACAAACAAGTTTCTCAGAAAGCTTCTTTCTCTTTGTGATCGGAGGATATTTCCTTTGGCCCTATAGTCTTCAAAGTGATCCCAAATATCAGTTCTCAGATTCCACAGAAATAAGGCTAGCAAAGATATCCATGAAATACAGATGAAACTCTGTGAGATGAATTAACAGAAGACTAAGCAGTTTCTCAGAAAGCTTCTTTCCTGATTTCATCTGAGGATATATCCTTTTTCACCATAGCCCTCTAGGGGCTTCCAAATATCACTTTGCCAATTCCACAAGAACTGTCTTAGCGAAAGGCTTCTTGAGGGGAAAACTGTAACTCTGTGAGATGATTTCACAGAACACAAAGAAGTTTCTCAGAAAGCTTATTTCTCTTTGTTAACGGATGATATTTACTTTGGGCCAATAGTCTTCAAGGGATCCGAAATATCTGTTCTCAGATTCCACAGAAATAACGCTAGCAAAGAGATCCACGACATACAGATGTAACTCTGTGAGTGGAAGTCACACATCACAGAGCAGTCTCTCAGGAAAATTCTTTCCAGATTTCATCTGAGGATATATCCTTTTTCACCACAGCTCCCTATGGGTTTCCAAATATCTCTTTGCCAATTCCACGAGAACTGTCTTAGCGAAAGGCTTCTTGAGGGGAAATCTGTAACTCTGTGAGATGATTTCGCAGAACACAAAGAAGTTTCTCAGAAAGCTTCTTTCTCTTGTTATCGGAGGATATTTCCTTTGGCCCTATATTCTTCAAAGGGATCCGAAATATCTGTTCTCAGATTCCACAGAAATAAGGCTAATAAGGGATCCACGAAATACAGATGTAAATCTGTGAGTGGAAGTCACACATCAAAGAGCAGTTTCTCAGAAAGCTTCTTTCCAGATTTCATCTGAGGATATTTCCTTTTTCACCATAGCCCTCTATGGGCTTCCAAATATCACTTTGCCAATTCCACAAGATCTGTCTTAGCGAAAGGCTTCTTGAGGGGAAAGCTGTAACTCTGTGAGATGATTTCACAGAACACAAAAAGTTTCCCAGAAAGATTCTTTCTCTTTGTTATCGGAGGATATTTCCTTTGGCCCTATAGTCTTCAAACGCATCCGAAATATCTGTTCTCAGATTCCACAGAAATAAGGCTAGCAAAGAGATCCACGAAATACAGATGTAACTCTGTGAGTGGAAGTCACACATCACAGAGCCGTTTCTCAGAAAGCTTTTTTCCAGATTTCATCTAAGGATATTTCCTTTTTCACCATAGCCCTCTATGGGCTTCCAAATATCACTTTGCCAATTCCACAAGAACTGTCTTAGCGAAAGGCTTCTTGAGGGGAAACCTGTAACTCTGTGAGATGATTTCACAGAACACAAAGAAGTTTCTCAGAAAGCTTCTTTCTCTTTGTTTTCGGAGGATATTTCCTTTGGCCCTATAGTCTTCAAAGGGGACCGAAATAACTCTTCTCACATTCCACAGAAATAAGGCTAGCAAAGAGATCCACGAAATACAGATGTAACTCTGTGAGATGAATTAACAGAACACTAAGCAGTTTCTCAGAAAGCTTCTTTCCAGATTTCATCTGAGGATATTTCCTTTTTCACCATAGCCCTCTATGGGCTTCCAATTATCACTTTGGCAATTCCACCAGAATTGTCTTAGCGGAAGGCTTCTAGAGGGGAAAGTTGTAACTCTGTGAGGTGATTTCACAGAACACAAACAAGTTTCTCAGAAAGCTTCTTTCTCTTTGTTATCGGATTATATTTCCTTTGGCCCTATAGTCTTCAAAGGGATCCCAAATATCAGTTCTCATATTCCACAGAAATAAGGCTAGCAAAGATATCCATGAAATACAGATGTAACTCTGTGAGATGAATTAACAGAAAACTAAGCAGTTTCTCAGAAATCTTCTTTCCAGATTTCATCTGAGGATATTTCCTTTTTCACCATAGCCCTCTATGGGCTTCCAAATATCACTTTGCCAACTCCACAACAACTGTCTTAGCCAAAGGCTTCTTGAGGGGAATGCTGTAACTCTGTGAGATGATTTCACAGAACACAAAGAAGTTTCTCAGAAAGCTTCCTTCTCTTTGTTATCGGAGGATATATCCTTTGGCCCTATAGTCTTCAAGGGATCCGAAATATCGGTTCTCAGATTCCACAGAAATAAGGCTAGCAAAGAGATCCACGAGATTCAGATGTAACTCTGTGAGTGGAAGTCACACATCACAGAGCAGTTTCTCAGAAAGCTTCCTTCCAGATTTCATCTTAGGATATTTCCTTTTTCACCATAGCCCTCCATGGGCTTCCAAATATCCCTTTGTCAATTCCACAAGAACTGTCGTAGCGAAAGGCTTCTTGAGGGGAAAGCTGTTACTCTGTGAGATGATTTCACAGAACACAAAGAAGATTCTCAGAAAGCTTCTTCCTCTCTGTTATCGGAGGATATTACCTTTGGCCCTATAGTCTTCAAAGTAATCCCAAATATCAGTTCTCAGATTCCACAGAAATAAGGCTAGCAAAGATATCCATGAAATACAGATGTAACTCTGTGAGATGTATTAACAGAAGACTAAGCAGTTTCTCAGAAAGCTTCTTTCCAGATTTGATCGGAGGATATTTCCTTTTTCACCATAGCCGTCTCTGGGCTTCCAAATATCACTCTGCCAATTCCACAAGAACGGTCTTAGCGAAAGGCTTCTTGAGGGGAAAGCTGTAACTCTGTGAGATGATTTCACAGAACACAAAGGAGTTTCGCAGAAAGCTTCTTTCTCTTTGTTATCGGAGGATATTTCCTTTGGCCCTATAGTCTTCAAAGGGATCCGAAATATCTGTTCTCAGATTCCACAGCAATAAGGCTAGCAAAGGGATCCACGAAATACAGATGTAACTTCGTGAGTGGAAGTCACACATCACAGAGCAGTTTCTCAGAAAGCTTCTTTCCAGATTTCATCTGAGGATATTTCCTTTTTCACCATAGCCCCTTACGGGCTTCCAAATATCACTTTGCCAATTCCACAAGAACTGTCTTAGCGAAAGGCTTCTTGAGGGGAAAGAAGTAACTCTGTGAGATGATTTCAGAGAATACAAAGAAGTTTCTCAGAAAGCATCTTTCTCTTTTTTATCGGAGGATATTTCCTTTGGCCCTCTAGTCTTCAAAGGGGTCCGAAATATCTGTTCTCAGATTCCACAGAAATAAGGCTAGCAAAGAGATCCACGAAATACAGATGTAACCCTGTGACATGAATTCACAGAAAATTAAGCAGTTTCTCAGAAAGCTTCTTTCCAGATTTCATCTGAGGATATTTCCTTTTTCACCATAGGCCTCTATGGGCTTCCAAATATCACTTTGCCAATTCCACCAGAATTTTCTTAGCGAAAGGCTTCTTGAGGGGAAAGCTGTAACTCTGTGAGATGAATTCACAGAACACAAAAAAGTTTCTCAGAAAGCTTCTTTCTCTTTGTGATCGGAGGATATTTCCTTTGGCCCTATAGTCTTCAAAGTGATCCCAAATATCAGTTCTCAGATTCCACAGAAATAAGGCTAGCAAAGATATCCATGAAATACAGATGTAACTCTGTGAGATGAATTAACAGAAGACTAAGCAGTTTCTCAGAAAGCTTCTTTCCAGATTTCATCTGAGGATATTTCCTTTTTCACCATAGCCCTCTAGGGGCTTCCAAATATCACTTTGCCAATTCCAGAAGAACTGTCTTAGCGAAAGGCTTCTTGAGGGGAAAGCTGTATCTCTGTGAGATGATTTCACAGAACACAAAGAAGTTTCTCAGAAAGCTTCTTTCTCTTGTTATCGGAGGATATTTCCTTTGGCCCTATAGTCTTCAAAGGGATCCGAAATATCTGTTCTCAGATTCCACAGAAATAAGGCTAGTAAGGGATCCACGAAATACAGATGTAACTCTGTGAGTGGAAGTCACACATCAATGAGCAGTTTCTCAGAAAGCTTCTTTCCAGATTTCATCTGAGGATATTCCCTTTTTCACCATGGCCCTCTATGGGCTTCCAAATATCACTTTGCCAATTCCACAAGATCTGTCTTAGCGAAAGGCTTCTTGAGGGGAAAGCTGTACCTCTGTGAGATGATTTCACAGAACACAAAAAGTTTCCCAGAAAGATTCTTTCTCTTTGTTATCGGAGGATATTTCCTTTGGCCCTATAGTCTTCAAAGGCATCCGAAATATCTGTTCTCAGATTCAACAGAAATAAGGCTAGCAAAGAGAACCATGAAATACAGATGTAACTCTGTGAGTGGAAGTCACACATCACAGAGCCGTTTCTCAGAAAGCTTCTTTCCAGATTTCATCTGAGGATATTTCCTTTTTCACCATAGCCCTCTAAGGGCTTCCAAATATCACTTTGCCAATTCCACAAGAACAGTCTTAGCGAAAGGCTTCTTGAGGGGAAACCTGAAACTCTGTGAGATGATTTCACAGAACACAAAGAAGTTTCTCTAAATGCTTCTTTCTCTTTGTTATCGGAGGATATTTCCTTTGGCCCTATAGTCTTCAAAGGGGCCCGAAATATCTGTTCTCAGATTCCACAGAAAAAAGGCTAGCCAAGAGATCCACGAAATACAGATGTAATTCTGTGAGTGGAAGTCACACATCACAGAGCAGTTTCCCACAAAGCTTCTTTCCCGATTTCATATGAGGATATTTCCTTTTTCACCGTAGTCCTCTATGGGCTTCCAAATATCACTTTGCCAATTCCACAAGAACTGTCTTAGCGAAAGGCTTCTTGAGGGGAATGCTGTAACTCTGTGAGATGATTTCAGAGAACAAAGAAGTTTCTCAGAAAGCTTCCTTCTCTTTGTTATAGGAGGATATTTCCTTTGGCCCTATAGTCTTCAAGGGATCCGAAATATCTGTTCTCAGATTCCACAGAAATAAGGCTAGCAAAGAGATCCAGGAAATACAGATGTAACTCTGTGAGTGGAAGTCACACATCACAGAGCAGTTTCCCAGAAAGCTTCTTTCCAGATTTCATCTTAGGATATTTCCTTTTTCACCATAGCCCTCCATGGGCTTCCAAATATCCGTTTGCCAATTCCACAAGAACTGTCTTAGCGAAAGGCTTCTTGAGGGGAAAGCTGTAACTCTGTGAGATGATTTCACAGAACACAAAGAAGTTTCTCGGAAAGCTTCTTCCTCTCTGTTATCGGAGGATATTTCCTTTGGCCCTATAGTTTTCAAAGTGATCCCAAATATCAGTTCTCAGATTCCACAGAAATAAGGCTAGCAAAGATATCCGTGAATTACAGATGTAACTCTGTGAGATGTATTAACAGAAGACTAAGCTTTTTCTCAGAAAGCTTCTTTCCAGATTTCATCTGAGGATATTTCCTTTTTCACCATATCCCTCTCTGGGCTTCCAAATATCACTCTACCAATTCCACAAGAACTGTCTTAGCGAAAGGCTTCTTGAGGGGAAAGCTGTAACTCTGTGAGATAATTTCACAGAACACAAAGAAGTTTCGCAGAAAGCTTCTTTCTCTTTGTTATCGGAGGATATTTCCTTTGGCCCTATAATCTTCAAAAGGATCCGAAATATCTGTTCTCAGATTCCACAGAAGTAAGGCTAGCAAAGAGATCTACGAAATACAGATGTAACTCTGTGAGTGGAAGTCACACATCACAGAGCAGTTTCCCAGAAAGCTTCTTTCCAGATTTCATCTTAGGATATTTCCTTTTTCACCATAGCCCTCCATGGGCTTCCAAATATCCGTTTGCCAATTCCACAAGAACTGTCTTAGCGAAAGGCTTCTTGAGGGGAAAGCTGTAACTCTGTGAGATGATTTCACAGAACACAAAGAAGTTTCTCGGAAAGCTTCTTCCTCTCTGTTATCGGAGGATATTTCCTTTGGCCCTATAGTTTTCAAAGTGATCCCAAATATCAGTTCTCAGATTCCACAGAAATAAGGCTAGCAAAGATATCCGTGAATTACAGATGTAACTCTGTGAGATGTATTAACAGAAGACTAAGCTTTTTCTCAGAAAGCTTCTTTCCAGATTTCATCTGAGGATATTTCCTTTTTCACCATATCCCTCTCTGGGCTTCCAAATATCACTCTACCAATTCCACAAGAAATGTCTTAGCGAAAGGCTTCTTGAGGGGAAAGCTGTAACTCTGTGAGATAATTTCACAGAACACAAAGAAGTTTCGCAGAAAGCTTCTTTCTCTTTGTTATCGGAGGATATTTCCTTTGGCCCTATAATCTTCAAAAGGATCCGAAATATCTGTTCTCAGATTCCACAGAAGTAAGGCTAGCAAAGAGATCTACGAAAATACAGATGTAACTCTGTGAGTGGAAGTCACACATCACAGAGTAGTTTCTCAGAAAGCTTCTTTCCAGATTTCATCTGTGGATACTTCCTTTTCCACCATAGCCCTCTATGGGCTTCCAAATATCACTTTGGCAATTCCACAAGAACTGTCTTAGCGAAAGGCTTCTTGAGGGCAAAGCTGTAACTCTGTGAGATGATTTCACAGAACACAAAGAAGTTTCTCAGAAAGCTTCTTTCTCTTTATTATCGGAGGATATTTCCTTTGGCCCTATAGTCTTCAAAGTGATCCCTAATATCTGTTCTCAGATTTCACAGAAATAAGGCTACCAAAGAGATCCACGATATACAGATGTAACTCTGTGAGATGAACCAACAGAACACTAAGCAGTTTCTCACAAAGCTTCTTTCCATATTTCTTCTGAGGATATTACTTTTTTCACCACAGTCCTCTATGGGCCTCCAAATATCACTTTGCTAATTCCACGAGAACTGTCTTAGCGAAAGTCTTCTTGAGAGGAAATCTGTAACTCTGTGAAATGATGTCGCCGAACACAAAGAAGTTTCTCAGAAAGCTTCTTTCTCTTGTCATCGGAGGATATTTCCTTTGGCCCTATAGTCTTCAACGGGATCCGAAATATCTGTTCTCAGATTCCACAGAAATAAGGCTAGCAAAGGGATCCACGAAATACCGATGAAACTCTGTGAGATAAATTAACAGAACACTAAGCTGTTTCTTAGAAGCTTCTTTCCAGATTTCATCTGAGGATATATCCTTTTTCACCATAGCCCACTATGGGCTTCCAAATATCTCTATGCCAATTCCACAAGAACTGTCTTAGAGAAAGGCTTTTTGAAGGGAAAGCTGTAACTCTGTGAGATGATTTCAAAGAACACAAAGAAGTTTCTCAGAAAGCTTCTTTCTCTTTGTTATCGGTGGATATTTCCTTTGTCCCTAGTGTCTTCAAAGGGATCCGAAATATCTGTTCTCAGATTCCACAGAAATAAGGCTTCCTAAGAGATAGACGAAATATAGATGTAACTCTGTGCTTGGAAGTCACACATCACAGAGCAGTTTCTCTGAAAACTTCTTTCCAGATTTCATCAGAGGATATTTCCTTTTTCACCATAGCCCTCTAGGGGCTTCCAAATAGCACTTGGCCAATTCCACAAGAACGGTCTTAGCGAAAGGCTTCTTGAGAGGAAAGCTGTTACTCTGTGTGACGATTTCAAAGAACACAAAGAAGTTTCTCAGAAAGCTTCTTTCTCTTTGTTATCGGAGGATATTTCCTTTGGCCCTACACTCTTCAAAGGGATCCGAAATATCTGTTCTCTGTTTCCACAGAAATAAGGCTAGCAAAGAGATCCACGAAATACAGATGTAACTCTGTGAGATGAATTAACAGAAGACTAAGCAGTTTCTCAGAAAGCTTCTTTCCAGATTTCACCTGAGGATATTTGCTTTTTCACCATAGCCCTCTAAGGGCTCCCAAATATCACTTTGCCAATTCCCCAAGAACTGTTAAAGCGAAAGCCTTCTTGAGGGGAAAGCTCTAACTCTGTGAAATGTGTTCACAGAACACTAAGAAGTTTCTCAGAAAGCTTCTTTCTCTTTGTTATCGCAGGATATTTCCTTTAGCCCTATAGTCTTCAAAGTGATCCGAAATATCTGTTCTCAGATTCCACAGAAATAAGGCTAGCAAAGACATCCACGAAATACAGATGTAACTCTGTGAGGTGAATTAACAGAAGACTAAGCAGTTTCTCAGAAAGCTTCTTTCCAGATTTCACCTGAGGATATTTGCTTTTTCACCATAGCCCTCTATGGGCGCCGAAATATCACTTTGCCAATTCCCCAAAAACTGCTAAAGCGAAAGGCTTCTTGAGGAGAAAGCTCTAACTCTGTGAAATGTGTTCACAGAACACTAATAAGTTTCTCAGAAAGCTTCTTATTCTTTGTTATCGGAGGATATTTCCTTTGGCCCTATAGTCTTCAAAGGGATCCGAAATATCTGTTCTCAGATTCCACAGAAATAAGGGTAGCAAAGAGATCCACGAAATACAGATGTAACTCTTTGAGATGAGTTAAAAGAACGCTAAGCACTTTTTCAGAATGCTTTTTTCCAGATTTCATCTGAGAATATTTCCTTTTTCACCATAGCCCTCTATTAGCTTCCAAATATCAGTTTGCGAATTCCACAAGAACTGTCTTAGCGAAAGGCTTCTTGAGGGAAAGCTGTAATTCTGTGAGATGATTTCACAGAACACAAAGAAGTTTCTCAGAAAGCTTCTTTCTCTTTGTTATCGGAGGATATTTCCTTCGGCCCTATAGTTTTCAAAGGGATCCGAAATATCTGTTCTCAGATTCCACAAAAATATGGCTAGCAAAGAGATCCACGAAATACAGATGTAACTCTGTTAGATGAATTAACAGAAGACTAAGCAATTTCTCAGAAAGATTCTTTCCAGATTTCATCTGAGGATATTTCCTTTTTCTTCATAGCCCTCTAAGGGATTCCAAATATAACTTTGCCAATTCCACAAGAACTGTCTTAGGGAAAGGCTTCTTGAGGGGAAAGCTGTAACTCTATGAGATTATTTCACCGAACATAAAGAAGTTTCTCAGAAAGCTTCTTTCTCTTTGTTATCGGAGGATATTTCCTTTGGCCGTATTGTCTTCAAAGGGATAGGAAATATCTGTTCTCAGATTCCACAGAAATAAGGCTAGCAAAGAGATACACGAAATACAGATGTAACTCTGTGAGATGAATAAACAGAACACTAACCAGTTTCTCAGAAAGCTTCTTTCCAGATTTCATCTGAGGATATTTCCTTTTTCACCATAGCCCTCTAAGGGCTTCCCAATATCACTTTGCCAATTCCACAAGAACTGTCTTAGCGAAAGCCTTCTTGAGGGGAAAGCTGTAACTCTGTGAGATGATTTCACAGAACACAAAGAAGTTTCTCAGAAAGCTTCTTTGTCTTTGTTATCGGATGATATTTCCTTTGGCCCTATAGTCTTCAAAGGGATCCGAAATATCTGTTCTCAGATTCCACAGAAATAAGGCTAGCAAAGAGATCCACGAAATACCGATGTAACTCTGTGAGATAAATTAACAGAACACTAAGCTGTTTCTTAGAAGCTTCTTTCCAGATTTCATCTGAGGATATTTCCTTTTTCACCATAGCCCACTATGGGCTTCCAAATGTCACTATGCCAATTCCACAAGAACTGTCTTAGAGAAAGGCTTTTTGAAGGGAAAGCTGTAACTCTGTGAGATGATTTCAAAGAACACAAAGAAGTTTCTCAGAAAGCTTCTTTCTCTTTGTTATCGGAGGATATTTCCTTTGGCCCTAGTGTCTTCAAAGGGATCCGAAATATCTGTTCTCAGATTCCACAGAAATAAGGCTTCCTAAGAGATAGACGAAATATAGATGTAACTCTGTGCTTGGAAGTCACACATCACAGAGCAGTTTCTCTGAAAACTTCTTTCCAGATTTCATCAGAGGATATTTCCTTTTTCACCATAGCCCTCTAGGGGCTTCCAAATAGCACTTGGCCAATTCCACAAGAACGGTCTTAGCGAAAGGCTTCTTGAGAGGAAAGTTGTTACTCTGTGTGACGATTTCACAGAACACAAAGAAGTTTCTCAGAAAGCTTCTTTCTCTTTGTTATCGGAGGATATTTCCTTTGGCCCTACAGTCTTCAAAGGGATCCGAAATATCTGTTCTCAGATTCCACAGAAATAAGGCTAGCAAAGAGATCCACAAAATACAGATGTAACACTGTGAGATGAATTAACAGAAGACTTAGCAGTTTCTCAGAAAGCTTCTCTCCAGATTTCATCTGACGATATTTCCTTTTTCACCATAGCCCTCTAAGGGCTTCCAAATATCACTTGCCAATTGCACAAGCACTGTCTTAGCGAAAGGCTTCTTTAGGGGAAAGCTGTAACTCTGTGAGTTGATTTCAAAGAAGACAAAGAAGTTTCTCAGAAAGCTTCTTTCTCTTTGTTGTCGGAGTATATTCCTTTGGACTTATAGTCTTCAATGGGATCCGAAATATCTGTTCTCCGATTGCACAGAAATAAGGCTATCAAACAGATCCACGAAATACAGATGTAACTCTGTGAGTGGAAGTCACACATCTCACAGCAGTTTCTATGAAAGCTTCTTTCCAGATTTCATCTGAGGATATTTTCTTTTTCACCATAGCCCTCTAAGGGCTACCAAATATCACTTTGCCAATTCCACAAGAACTGTCTTAGCGAGGGGCTTCTTGAAGGGAAAGCTGTAATTCTGTGAGATGATTTCACAGAACACAAAGAAGTTTCTCAGAAAGCTTCTTTCTCTTTGTTATCGGATGATATTTCCTTTGGCCCTACACTCTTCAAAGGGATCCGAAATATCTGTTCTCAGATTGCACAGAAATAAGGCTATCAAACAGATCCACGAAATACAGATGTAACTCTGTGAGTGGAAGTCACGCATCACACAGCAGTTTCTATGAAAGCTTCTTTCCAGATTTCATCTGAGGATATTTCCTTTTTCACCATAGCACTCTATGGGTTTCCTAATATCACTTTGCCAATTCCACAAGAACTGTCTTAGCGAAAGTCTTCAAGAGGGGAAAGCTGTAACTCTGTGAGATGATTTCACAGAACACAAAGAAGTTGCTCAGAAAGCTTCTTTCTCTTTGTCATCGGAGGATATTTCCTTTGGCCCTATAGTCTTCAAAGGGATACGAAAATCTGTTCTCAGATTCCACAGAAATAAAGCTAGCAAAGAGATCCACGAAATACAGATGTAACTCTGTGAGTGGAATTCACACATCACAGAGCAGTTTCTCTGAAAGCTTCTTTCCAGATTTCATCTGAGGTTGTTTTCTTTTTCACCATAGCCCTCTATGGGCTTCCAAATATCACTTTGCCAATTCCACAAGAACTGTCTTAGCCTAAGGCCTATTGAGAGGAAAGCTGTAACCCTGGAAGATGATTTCACAGAACACAAAGAAATTTCTCAGAAAGCTTCTTACTCTTTCTTGTCGGAGGATATGTCCTTTGGCCCTATAGTCTTCAAAGGGATGCGAAATATCTGTTCTCAGATTCCACAGAAATAAGGCTGCAAAAGAGATCCACGAAATACAGATGTAACTCTTTGAGATGAGTTAAAAGAACACTAAGCACTTTTTCAGAATGCTTTTTTCCAGATTTCATCTGAGGATATATCCTTTTTCAGCATAGCCCTCCATTCGCTTCCAAATATCACTTTGCCAATTCCACAAGAACTGTCTTAGCGAAAGGCTTTTTGAGGGGAAAGCTGTAACTCTGTGAGATGATTTCACAGAACACAAAGAAGTTTCTCAGAAAGCTTCTTTCTCTTTGTTATCGGAGGATATTTCCTTTGGCCCTATTGTCTTCAAAGGGATGCGTAATATCTCTTCTCAGATTCCACAGAAATAAGGCTGGCAAAGTGATCCACGAAATATATATGTAACACTTTTAGATGAGTTAACAGAACACTAAGCAGTTTCTCAGAAAGCTTCTTTCCAGATTTCATCTGAGGATATTTCCTTTTTCACCATAGCCCTCTAAGGGCTTCCAAATATCACTTTGCCAATTCCACAAGAACTGTCTTAGCGAAAGGCTTCTTGAGGGGAAAGCTGTAACTCTGTGAGATGATTTCACAGAGCACAAAGAAGTTTCTCAGAAAGTTTCTTTCTCTTTGTTATCGGAGGATATTTCCTTTGGCCCTATACTCTTCAAAGGGATCCGAAATATCTGTTCTCAGATTCCACAGAAATAAGGCTAGCAAAGTGATACACGAAATACCGATGGAACTCTGTGAGATGAATATACATAACACTAAGCAGTTTCTCAGAAAGCTTCTTTCCAGATTTCATCTGATGATATTTCCTTTTTCACCATAGCACTCTATGGGTTTCCTAATATCACTTTGCCAATTCCACAAGAACTGTCTTAGCGAAAGTCTTCTAGAGGGGAAAGCTCTAACTCTGTGAGATGATTTCACAGAACACAAAGAAGTTTCTCAGAAAGCTTCTTTCTCTTTGTTATCGGAGGATATTTCCTTTGGCCCTATAGTCTTCAAAGGGATACGAAAATCAGTTCTCAGATTCCACAGAAATAAAGCTAGCAAAGAGATCCACGAAATACAGATGTAACTCTGTGAGTGGAATTCACACATCACAGAGCAGTTTCTCTGAAAGCTTCTTTCCAGATTTCATCTCAGGGTATTTTCTTTTTCACCATAGCCCTCTATGGGCTTCCAAATATCACTTTGCCAATTCCACAAGAACTGTCTTAGCCTAAGGCCTATTGAGGGGAAAGCTGTAACCCTGGAAGATGATTTCACAGAACACAAAGAAATTTCTCAGAAAGCTTCTTACTCTTTCTTATCAGAGGATATTTCCTTTGGCCCTATAGTCTTCAAAGGGATGCGAAATATCTGTTGTCAGATTCCACAGAAATAAGGCTGCAAAAGAGATCCACGAAATACAGATGTAACTCTTTGAGATGAGTTAAAAGAACGCTAAGCACTTTTTCAGAATGCTTTTTTCCAGATTTCATCTGAGAATATTTCCTTTTTCACCATAGCCCTCTATTAGCTTCCAAATATCACTTTGCGAATTCCACAAGAACTGTCTTAGTGAAAGGCTTCTTGAGGGAAAGCTGTAATTCTGTGAGATGATTTCACAGAACACAAAGAAGTTTCTCAGAAAGCTTCTTTCTGTTTGTTATCGGAGGATATTTCCTTCGGCCCTATAGTTTTCAAAGGGATCCGAAATATCTGTTCTCAGATTCCACAAAAATATGGCTAGCAAAGAGATCCACGAAATACAGATGTAACTCTGTTAGATGAATTAACAGAAGACTAAGCAATTTCTCAGAAAGATTCTTTCCAGATTTCATCTGAGGATATTTCCTTTTTCTTCATAGCCCTCTAAGGGCTTCCAAATATAACTTTGCCAATTCCACAAGAACTGTCTTAGCGAAAGGCTTCTTGAGGGGAAAGCTGTAACTCTATGAGATTATTTCACCGAACATAAAGAAGTTTCTCAGAAAGCTTCTTTCTCTTTGTTATCGGAGGATATTTCCTTTGGCCGTATTGTCTTCAAAGGGATAGGAAATATCTGTTCTCAGATTCCACAGAAATAAGGCTAGCAAAGAGATACACGAAATACAGATGTAACTCTGTGAGATGAATAAACAGAACACTAACCAGTTTCTCAGAAAGCTTCTTTCCAGATTTCATCTGAGGATATTTCCTTTTTCACCATAGCCCTCTAAGGGCTTCCAAATATCTCTTTGCCAATTCCACAAGAACTGTCTTAGCGAAAGCCTTCTTGAGGGGAAAGCTGTAACTCTGTGAGATGATTTCACAGAACACAAAGAAGTTTCTCAGAAAGCTTCTTTCTCTTTGTTATCGGAGGATATTTCCTTTTCCGTATAGTCTTCAAAGGGATCCGAAATATCTGTTCTCAGATTCTACAGAAATAAGGGTAGCAAAGAGATCCACGAAATACAGATGTAACTCTCTGCCTGGAAGTCACACATCACAGAGCAGTTATTCTGAAAGCTTCTTTTCAGATTTCATCTGAGTATATTTCCTTTTTCACCATAGCCCTCTATGGGCTTCCAAATATCACTTTGCCAATTCCACAAGAACTGTCTTAGCGAAAGCCTTCTTGAGGGGAAAGCTGTAACTCTGTGAGATGATTTCACAGAACACAAAGAAGTTTCTCAGAAAGTCTCTTTCTCTTTGTTATCGGAGGATATTTCCCTTGGCCCTATAGTCTTAAAAGGGATCCGAAATATCTGTTCACAGATTCCACAGAAATAAGGCTAGAAAAAAGATCCATGAAATACAGATGTAATTCTGTGAGTGGAAGTCACACATCACAGAGCAGTTTCTCAGAAAACTTCTTTCCAGATTTCATCAGAGGATATTTCCTTTTTCACCATAGCCCTCTAGGGGCTTCCAAATAGCACTTGGCCAATTCCACAAGAACGGTCTTAGCGAAAGGCTTCTTGAGAGGAAAGCTGTTACTCTGTGTGACGATTTCACAGAACACAAAGAAGTTTCTCAGAAAGCTTCTTTCTCTTTGTTATCGGAGGATATTTCCTTTGGCCCTACAGTCTTCAAAGGGATCCGAAATATCTGTTCTCAGATTCCACAGAAATAAGGCTAGCAAAGAGATCCACAAAATACAGATGTAACACTGTGAGATGAATTAACAGAAGACTTAGCAGTTTCTCAGAAAGCTTCTCTCCAGATTTCATCTGACGATATTTCCTTTTTCACCATAGCCCTCTAAGGGCTTCCAAATATCACTTGCCAATTCCACAAGAACTGTCTTAGCGAAAGGCTTCTTTAGGGGAAAGCTGTAACTCTGTGAGTTGATTTCAAAGAAGACAAAGAAGTTTCTCAGAAAGCTTCTTTCTCTTTGTTGTCGGAGGATATTCCTTTGGACTTATAGTCTTCAATGGGATCCGAAATATCTGTTCTCAGATTGCACAGAAATAAGGCTATCAAACAGATCCACGAAATACAGATGTAACTCTGTGAGTGGAAGTCACACATCACACAGCAGTTTCTCAGAAAGCTTCTTTCCAGATTTCATCTGAGGATATTTCCTTTTTCACCATAGCCCTCTAAGGGCTACCAAATATCACTTTGCCAATTCCACAAGAACTGTCTTAGCGAGGGGTTTCTTGAAGGGAAAGCTGTAATTCTGTGAGATGATTTCACAGAACACAAAGAAGTTTCTCAGAAAGCTTCTTTCTCTTTGTTATCGGATGATATTTCCTTTGGCCCTACACTCTTCAAAGGGATCCGAAATATCTGTTCTCAGATTGCACAGAAATAAGGCTATCAAACAGATCCACGAAATACAGATGTAACTCTGTGAGTGGAAGTCACGCATCACACAGCAGTTTCTATGAAAGCTTCTTTCCTGATTTCATCTGAGGATACTTCCTTTTTCACCATAGCACTCTATGGGTTTCCTAATATCACTTTGCCAATTCCACAAGAACTGTCTTAGCGAAAGTCTTCAAGAGGGGAAAGCTGTAACTCTGTGAGATGATTTCACAGAACACAAAGAAGTTGCTCAGAAAGCTTCTTTCTCTTTGTCATCGGAGGATATTTCCTTTGGCCCTATAGTCTTCAAAGGGATACGAAAATCTGTTCTCAGATTCCACAGAAATAAAGCTAGCAAAGAGATCCACGAAATACAGATGTAACTCTGTGAGTGGAATTCACACATCACAGAGCAGTTTCTCTGAAAGCTTCTTTCCAGATTTCATCTGAGGTTGTTTTCTTTTTCACCATAGCCCTCTATGGGCTTCCAAATATCACTTTGCCAATTCCACAAGAACTGTCTTAGCCTAAGGCCTATTGAGAGGAAAGCTGTAACCCTGGAAGATGATTTCACAGAACACAAAGAAATTTCTCAGAAAGCTTCTTACTCTTTCTTGTCGGAGGATATGTCCTTTGGCCCTATAGTCTTCAAAGGGATGCGAAATATCTGTTCTCAGATTCCACAGAAATAAGGCTGCAAAAGAGATCCACGAAATACAGATGTAACTCTTTGAGATGAGTTAAAAGAACACTAAGCACTTTTTCAGAATGCTTTTTTCCAGATTTCATCTGAGGATATATCCTTTTTCAGCATAGCCCTCCATTCGCTTCCAAATATCACTTTGCCAATTCCACAAGAACTGTCTTAGCGAAAGGCTTTTTGAGGGGAAAGCTGTAACTCTGTGAGATGATTTCACAGAACACAAAGAAGTTTCTCAGAAAGCTTCTTTCTCTTTGTTATCGGAGGATATTTCCTTTGGCCCTATTGTCTTCAAAGGGATGCGTAATATCTCTTCTCAGATTCCACAGAAATAAGGCTGGCAAAGTGATCCACGAAATATAGATGTAACACTTTTAGATGAGTTAACAGAACACTAAGCAGTTTCTCAGAAAGCTTCTTTCCAGATTTCATCTGAGGATATTTCCTTTTTCACCATAGCCCTCTAAGGGCTTCCAAATATCACTTTGCCAATTCCACAAGAACTGTCTTAGCGAAAGGCTTCTTGAGGGGAAAGCTGTAACTCTGTGAGATGATTTCACAGAGCACAAAGAAGTTTCTCAGAAAGTTTCTTTCTCTTTGTTATCGGAGGATATTTCCTTTGGCCCTATACTCTTCAAAGGGATCCGAAATATCTGTTCTCAGATTCCACAGAAATAAGGCTAGCAAAGTGATACACGAAATACCGATGGAACTCTGTGAGATGAATATACATAACACTAAGCAGTTTCTCAGAAAGCTTCTTTCCAGATTTCATCTGATGATATTTCCTTTTTCACCATAGCACTCTATGGGTTTCCTAATATCACTTTGCCAATTCCACAAGAACTGTCTTAGCGAAAGTCTTCTAGAGGGGAAAGCTGTAACTCTGTGAGATGATTTCACAGAACACAAAGAAGTTTCTCAGAAAGCTTCTTTCTCTTTGTCATCGGAGGATATTTCCTTTGGCCCTATAGTCTTCAAAGGGATACGAAAATCAGTTCTCAGATTCCACAGAAATAAAGCTAGCAAAGAGATCCACGAAATACAGATGTAACTCTGTGAGTGGAATTCACACATCACAGAGCAGTTTCTCTGAAAGCTTCTTTCCAGATTTCATCTCAGGGTATTTTCTTTTTCACCATAGCCCTCTATGGGCTTCCAAATATCACTTTGCCAATTCCACAAGAACTGTCTTAGCCTAAGGCCTATTGAGGGGAAAGCTGTAACCCTGGAAGATGATTTCACAGAACACAAAGAAATTTCTCAGAAAGCTTCTTACTCTTTCTTATCAGAGGATATTTCCTTTGGCCCTATAGTCTTCAAAGGGATGCGAAATATCTGTTGTCAGATTCCACAGAAATAAGGCTGCAAAAGAGATCCACGAAATACAGATGTAACTCTTTGAGATGAGTTAAAAGAACGCTAAGCACTTTTTCAGAATGCTTTTTTCCAGATTTCATCTGAGAATATTTCCTTTTTCACCATAGCCCTCTATTAGCTTCCAAATATCACTTTGCGAATTCCACAAGAACTGTCTTAGTGAAAGGCTTCTTGAGGGAAAGCTGTAATTCTGTGAGATGATTTCACAGAACACAAAGAAGTTTCTCAGAAAGCTTCTTTATCTTTGTTATCGGAGGATATTTCCTTTGGCCCTATAGTCTTCAAAGGGATCCGAAATATCTGTTCTCAGATTCCACAGAAATAAGACTAGCAAAGAGAACCACGAAATACAGATGCAACTCTGTGAGATGAATTAACAGACCACTAAGCAGTTTCTCAGAAAGCTTCTTTCCAGATTTCATCTGAGGATATTTCCTTTTTCACAATATCCCTCTTGGGGCTTCCAAATAACACTTTGCCAATTCCACAAGAACTGTCTTAGCGAAAGGCTTCTTGAGGAGAAAGCAGTAACTCTGAGAGATGATTTCACAGAACACAAAGAAGTTTCTCAGAAAGCTTATTTCTCTTTTTTATCGGAGGATATTTCCTTTGGCCCTAAACTCTTCAAAGGGATCCGAAATATCTGTTCTCAGATTCCACAGAAATAAGGCTAGCAAAGAGATCCACGAAATACAGAGGTAACTCTGTGAGTGGAAGTCACACATCACAGAGCAGTTTCTCAGAAAGCTTCTTTCCAGATTTCATCTGAGGATATTTCTTTTTTCACCATAGCCCTCTATGGGCTTCCAAATATCACTTTGCCAATTCCACAAGAACTGTCTTAGCGAAAGGTTTCTGGAGGGGAAAGCTGTATATCTGTGAGATGATTTCACAGAACACAAAGAAGTTTCTCAGAAAGCTTCTTTATCTTTGTTATCGGAGGATATTTCCTTTGGCCCTATAGTCTTCAAAGGGATCCGAAATATCTGTTCTCAGATTCCACAGAAATAAGACTAGCAAAGAGAACCACGAAATACAGATGCAACTCTGTGAGATGAATTAACAGACCACTAAGCAGTTTCTCAGAAAGCTTCTTTCCAGATTTCATCTGAGGATATTTCCTTTTTCACCATAGCCCACTAACGGCTTCCAAAATCCCTTTGCCAATTCCACAAGAATTTTCTTAGCGAAAGGCTTCTTGAGGGGAAAGTTGTAACTCTGTGAGGTGATTTCACAGAACACAAAGAAGTTTCTCAGAAAGCTTCTTTCTCTTTGTCATCGGAGGATATTTCCTTTGGCGCTATTGTCTTCAAAGGGATCCGAAATATCTGTTCTCAGATTCCACAGAAATAAGGCTAGCAAAGAGATCCACGAAATACAGATGTAACTCTGTGAGATGAATTAACAGAACACTAAGCAGTTTCTCAGAATGCTTCTTTCCAGATTTCATCTGAGGATATTTCCTTTTTCACAATAGCCCTCTAGGGACTTCCAAATATCACTTTGCCAATTCCACAAGAACTGTCTTAGCGAAAGGCTTCTTGAGGAGAAAGCTGTAAATCTGTGAGATGATTTCACAGAACACAAAGAAGTTTCTCAGAAACCTTCTTTCTCTTTGTTATCGGAGGATATTTCCTTTGGCCCTATAGTCCTCAAAGGGATCCGAAATATCTGTTCTCAGATTCCACAGAAATAAGGCTAGAAAAAAGATCCACGAAATACAGATGTAACTCTGTGAGTGTAAGTCACCCAACATAGAGCCGATTCTCAGAAAGCTTCTTTCCAGATTTCATCCGAGGATATTTCCTTATTCATCATAGCCCTCTATGGGCTTCCAAATGTCACTTTGCCAATTCCACAACAACTGTCTTAATGAAAGTCTTCTTGAGGGGAAAGCTGTAACTCTGTGAGATGATTTCACAGAACACAAAGAAGTTTCTCTGAAAGCTTCTTTATCTTTGTTATCGGAGGATATTTCCTTTGGCCCTATAGTCTCCAAAGGGATCCGAAACATCTGTTCTCAGATTCTACAGAAATAAGGGGAGCAAAGAGATCCATGAAATACAGGTGTAAATCTGTGAGGTGAATTAACAGAACACTAAGCAGTTTCTCAGAAAGCTTCTTTCCAGATTTCATCTGTGGATATTTCCTTATTCACAATAGCCCTCTATGGGCTTCGAAATATCACTTTGCCAATTCCACAAGAACTGTCTTAGCGAAAGGTTTCTTGAGGGGAAAGCTGTATATCTGTGAGATGATTTCATAGAACACAATGAAGTTTCTCATAAAGCTTCTTTATCTTTGTTATCGGAGGATATTTCCTTTGGCCCTATAGTCTTCAAAGGGATCCGAAATATCTGTTCTCAGATTCCACAAAAAAAAGGCCAGCAAAGAGATACACGAAGTACAGATGTAACTCTGTGAGATGAATTAACAGAACACTAAGCAGTTTCTCAGAATGCTTCTTTCCAGATTTCATCTGAGATTTCCTTTTTCACCATAGCCCTCTAGGGGCTTCGAAATATCACTTTGCCAATTCCTCAAAACTGTCTTAGCGAAAGGATTCTTGAGGGGAAAGCTCTAACTCTGTGAGATGATTTCACAGAACACAAAGAAGTTTCTCAGAAAGCTTCTTTCTCTTTGTCATCGGAGGATATTTCCTTTGGCCCTATAGTCTTCAAAGGGATCCGAAATATCTGTTCTCAGATTCCACAGAAATAAGGCTAGCAAAGAGATCCAAGAAATACAGATGCAACACTTTGAGAAGAATTAACAGAACACTAAGCAGTTTCTCAGAAAGCTTCTTTCCAGATTTCATCTGAGGATATTTCCTTTTTCACCATAGCCCTCTATGGGCTTCCAAATATCACTTTGCCAATTCCACAAGAACTGTCTTACCGAAAGGCTTCCTGGGGGGGAAACTGTAACTCTGTGAGATGATTTCTCAGAACAAAAAGAAGTTTTACAGAAAGCTTCTTTCTCTTTCTTATCGGAGGATATTTCCTTTGGCACTATAGTCTTCAAAGATATCTGTTCTCAGATTCCACAGAAATAAGGCTAGCAAAGAGATCCACGAAATACAGATGTAACTCTGTGAGATGAATTAACAGAACACTAAGTAGTTTGTCAGAAAGCTTCTTTCCAGATTTCATCAGAGTATTTCCTTTTTCACCGTAGCCCACTAAGGGCTTCCAAATATCACTTTGCCAATTCCACAAGAGCTGTCTTACGAAATGCTTCTTAAGGGGAAAGCTGTAACTCTGTGAGATGATTTCACAGAACACAAAGAAGTTTATCAGAGAGCTTCTTTCTCTTTTTTATCGGAGGATATTTCCTTTGGCGCTGTAGTCTTCAAAGGGATCCGAAATATCTGTTCTCAGATTCCACAGAAATAAGGCTAGCAAAGAGATCCACGAAATACACATGTAACTCTGTGAGATGAATTAACAGAAAACTAAGCAGTTTCTCAGAATGCTTCTTTCCAGATTTCATCTGAGGAGATTTCCTTTTTCACCATAGCCCTCTAGGGGCTTCCAAATATCACTTTGCCAATTCCACAAGAACTGTCTTAGCGAAAGGCTTCTTGAGGGGAAAGCTGTAACTCTGTGAGGTGATTTCACAGAACACAAAGAAGTTTCTCAGAAAGCTTCTTTCTCTTTGTCATCGGAGGATATTTCCTTTGGCGCTATTGTCTTCAAAGGGATCAGAAATATCTGTTCTCAGATTCCACAGAAATAAGGCTAGCAAAGAGATCCACGAAATACAGATGTAACTCTGTGAGATGAATTAACAGAACACTAAGCAGTTTCTCAGAATGCTTCTTTCCAGATTTCATCTGAGGACATTTCCTTTTTCACAATAGCCCTCTAGGGACTTCCAAATATCACTTTGCCAATTCCACAAGAACTATCTTAGCGAAAGGCTTCTTGAGGAGAAAGCTGTAAATCTGTGAGATGATTTCACAGAACACAAAGAAGTTTCTCAGAAACCTTCTTTCTCTTTGTTATCGGAGGATATTTCCTTTGGCCCTATAGTCCTCAAAGGGATCCGAAATATCTGTTCTCAGATTCCACAGAAATAAGGCTAGCAAAGAGATCCACGAAATACAGATATAACTCTGTGACTGTAAGTCACCCAACATAGAGCCGATTCTCAGAAAGCTTCTTTGCAGATGTCATCCGAGGATATTTCCTTTTTCATCATAGCCCTCTATGGGCTTCCAAATGTCACTATGACAATTCCACAACAACTGTCTTAATGAAAGTCTTCTTGAGGGGAAAGCTGTAACTCTGTGAGATGATTTCACAGAACACAAAGAAGTTTCTCTGAAAGCTTCTTTATCTTTGTTATCGGAGGATATTTCCTTTGGCCCTATAGTCTCCAAAGGGATCCGAAATATCTGTTCTCAGATTCCACAGAAATAAGGATAGCAAAGGGATCCAAGAAATACAGATGCAACTCTTTGAGAAGAATTAACAGAAAACTAAGCAGTTTCTCAGAAAGCTTCTTTCCAGATTTCATCTGAGGATATTTCCTTTTTCACCATAGCCCTCTATGGGCTTCCAAATATCACTTTGCCAATTCCACAAGAACTGTCTTACCGAAAGGCTTCCTGGGGGGGAAACTGTAACTCTGTGAGATGATTTCTCAGAACACAAAGAAGTTTTTCAGAAAGCTTCTTTCTCTTTCTTATCGGAGGATATTTCCTTTGGCCCTATAGTCTTCAAAGATATCTGTTCTCAGATTCCACAGAAATAAGGCTAGCAAAGAGATCCACGAAATACAGATGTAACTCTGTGAGATGAATTAACAGAACACTAAGTAGTTTCTCAGAAAGCTTCTTTCCAGATTTCATCAGAGTATTTCCTTTTTCACCATAGCCCACTAAGGGCTTCCAAATATCACTTTGCCAATTCCACAAGAACTGTCTTAGCGAAAGGCTTCTTGAGGGGAAAGCTGTAACTCTGTGAGATGATTTCACAGAACACAAAGAAGTTTATCAGAGAGCTTCTTTCTATTTTTTATCTTAGGATATTTCCTTTGGCGCTATAGACTTCAAAGTGATCCGAAATATCTGTTCTCAGATTCCACAGAAATAAGGCTAGCAAAGAGATCCACGAAATACAGATGTAACTCTGTGAGTGGAAGTCACACATCACAGAGCAGTTTCTCAGAAAGCTTCTTTCCAGATTTCATCTGAGGATATTTCCTTTTTCAACATAGCCCTCTTGTGCTTCCAAATATCACTTTGCCCATTCCACAAGAACTATCTTAGTGAAAGGCTTCCTGGGGGGGAAACTGTAACTCTGTGAGATGATTTCTCAGAACAAAAAGAAGTTTTTCAGAAAGCTTCTTTCTCTTTCTTATCGGAGGATATTTCCTTTGGCCCTATAGTCTTCAAAGATATCTGTTCTCAGATTCCACAGAAATAAGGCTAGCAAAGAGATCCACGAAATACAGATGTAACTCTGTGAGATGAATTAACAGAACACTAAGTAGTTTCTCAGAAAGCTTCTTTCCAGATTTCATCAGAGTATTTCCTTTTTCACCATAGCCCACTAAGGGCTTCCAAATATCACTTTGCCAATTCCACAAGAGCTGTCCTAGCGAAAGGCTTCTTAAGGGGAAAGCTGTAACTCTGTGAGATGATTTCACAGAACACAAAGAAGTTTATCAGAGAGCTTCTTTCTCTTTTTTATCGGAGTTTATTTCCTTTGGCGCTATAGTCTTCAAAGGGATCCGAAATATCTGTTCTCAGATTCCACAGAAATAAGGCTAGCAAATTGATCCATGAAATACAGATGTAACTCTGTGAGTGGAAGTCACACATCACAGAGCAGTTTCTCAGAAAGCTTCTTTCCAGATTTCATCTGAGGATAATTCCTTTTTCACCATAGCCCTCTATGGGCTTCCAAATATCACTTTGCCAATTCCACAAGAACTGTCTTAGCGAAAGGCTTCTTGAGGGGAAAGCTGTAACTCTGTGAGATGATTTCACAGAACACAAAGATGTTTCTCAAAAAGCTTCTTTCTCTCTGTTATCCGAGGATATTTCCTTTGGCCCTATAGTCTTCAAAGGGATCCGAAATATCTGTTCTCAGATTCCACAGAAATAAGGCTAGCAAAGAGATCCACGAAATACAGATGTAACTCTGTGTGTGGAAGTCACACATCACAGAGCAGTTTCTCAGAAAGCTTCTTTCCATGGTGTATATGTGCCATAAAAAAGGATGAGTTTGAGTCCTTTGTAGGGACTTGGATGCAGCTGGAATCCATCATTCTTAGCAAACTATCACAGGAACAGAAAACCAAACACCGCATGTTCTCGCTCATAGGTGGGAACTGAACAATGAGATCACTCGGACTCAGGAAGGGGAACATCACACAACGGGGCCTATCATGGGGAGGGGGGAGGGGGGAGGGATTGCATTGGGAGTTATACCTGATGTAAATGACGAGTTGATGGGTGCAGCACAGCAACATGGCACAAGTATACATATGTAACAAACATGCACGTTATGCACATGTACCCTACAACTTAAAGTATAATAATAATAAATAAATTTAAAAAAAAAAAAAAAAGAAAAAGAAAGCTTCTTTCCAGATTTCATCTGGGGATATTTCCTTTTTCACCATAGCCCTCTATGGGCTTCCAAATATCACTTTGCCAATTCCCCAAGAACTGTCTTAGCGAAAGGCTTCTTGAGGGGAAAGCTGTCACTCTGTGAGATGATTTCACAGAACACAAAGAAGTTTCTCAGAAAGCTTCTTTCTCTTTGTTATCGGAGGATATTTCCTATGGCCCTATAGTCTTCAAAGCGATCCGAAATATCTGTTCTAACATTCTACAGAAATAAGGCTAGCAAAGAGATCACGAAATAGAGATGTAACTCTGTGTGATGAATTAACAGAACACTAAGGAGTTTCTCAGAAAGCTTCTTTCCAGATTTCATCTGAGGATATTTCCTTTTTCACCCTAGCCCACTATGGGCTTCCAAATATCACTTTGCCAATTCCACAAAAACTGTCTTAGCGAAAGGCTTCTTGAGGGGAAAGCTGTAACTCTGTGAGATGCTTTCACAGAACACAAAGAAATTTCTCAGAAAGCTTCTTTCTCTTTGTTATCGGAGGATATTTCCTTGGGACCTATAGTCTTCAAAGGGATCCGAAATATCTGTTCTCAGATTCCACAGAAATAAGGCTAGCAAAGACATCCACGAAATGCAGAGGTAACTATGTGAGATGAATTAACAGAAGACTAAGCAGTTTCTCATAAAGCTTCTTTCCAGATTCAATCTGAGGATATTTCCTTTTTCACCATTGCCCTCCATGGACTTCCAAATATCACCTTGCCAATTCCACAAGAACTGTCTCAGCGAAAGGCTTCTTGAGGGGAAAGCTGTTAATCTGTGTGATGATTTCACAGAACACAAAGAAGTTTCTCAGAATGATTCTTTCTCTTTGTTATGGGGGGATATTTCCTAAGCCCTATAGTCTTCAAAGGGATCCGAAATATCTGTTCTAACATTCTACAGAAATAAGGCTAGCAAAGAGATCACGAAATAGAGATGTAACCCTTTGAGGTGAATTAACAGAACACTAAGCAGTTTCTCAGAAAGCTTCTTTCCAGATTTCATCTGAGGATATTTCCTTTTTCACCGTAACCCTCTATGGGCTTCAAAATATCACTTTGCCAATTCCACAAGAACTGTCTTAGCGAAAGGCTTCTTCAGGGGTAAGCTTTAAATCTGTGAGATGATTTCACAGAACACAAAGAAGTTTCTCAGAAAGCTTCTTTCTCTTTGTTATCGGAGGATATTTCCTTTGGCCCTATAGTCTTCAAAGGGATCCGAAATATCTGTTCTTAGATTCCACAGAAATAAGGCTAGCAAAGAGATCCACGAAATACAGATGAAAACCTGGAATGTAAGTCACACATCACAGAGCAGTTTCTCACAAGCTTCTTTCCAGATTTCATCTGAGGATATTTCCTTTTTCACCATAGCCCTCTATGGGCTTCCAAATATCACTTTGCCAATTCCCCAAGAACTGTCTTAGCGAAAGGCTTCTTGAGCGGAAAGCTCTAACTCTGTGAGATGATTTCACAGAACACAAAGAAGTTTCTCAGAAAGCTTCTTTCTCTTTGTTATCGGAGGATATTTCCTTTGGCCCTATAGACTTCAAAGGGATCCGAAATATCTGTACTCAGATTCCACAGAAATAAGGCTTTCAAAGAGATCCACGAAATACAGATGTAACTCTGTGAGATGAATTATCAGAACACTAAGCAGTTTCTCAGAAAGCTTCTTTCCAGATTTCATCTGAGGATATTTCGTTTTTCACCATAGCCCTCTATGGGCTTCAAAATATCACTTTGACAATTCCACAAGAACTGTCTTAGCGAAAGACTTCTTGAAGGGAAAGCTGTAACTCTGTTTGATGATTTCACAGAACACAAAGAAGTTTCTCAGAAAGCTTCCTTGTCTTTGTTATCGGAGGATATTTCCTTTGGCTCTATAGTCTTCAAAGGGATCCGAAATATCTGTTCTCAGATTCCACAGAAATAAGGCTAGCACAGAGATCCACGAAATACACATGTAACTCTGTGAGATGAATTAGCAGAACGCTAAGCAGTTTCTCAGAAAGCTTCTTTCCAGATTTCATCTGAGGATATATCCTTTTTCACCATAGCCCTCTATGGGATTCCAAATATCACTTTGCCAATTCCACAAGAACTGTCTTAGCGAAACTCTTCTTGAGGGGAAAGCTGTAATTCTGTGAGATGATTTCACAGAACACAAAGAAGTTTCTCAGAAAGCTTCTTTCACCCTGTTATCGGAGGATATTTCCTTTGGCCCTATAGTCTTCCAAGGGATACGAAATATCTGTTCTCAGATTCCACAGAAATAAGGCTAGCAAATTGATCCACGAAATACAGATGTAACTCTGTGAGTGGAAGTCACACATCACAGAGCAGTTTCTCAGAAAGCTTCTTTCCAGATTTCATCTGAGGATATTTCCTTTTTCACCATAGCCCTCTATGGGCTTCCAAATATCACTTTGCCAATTCCACAAGAACTGTCTTAGCGAAAGGCTTCTTGAGGGGAAAGCTGTAACTCTGTGAGATGATTTCACAGAACACAAAGATGTTTCTCAAAAAGCTTCTTTCTCTCTGTTATCCGAGGATATTTCCTTTGGCCCTATAGTCTTCAATGGGATCCGAAATATCTGTTCTCAGATTCCACAGAAATAAGGCTAGCAAAGAGATCCACGAAATACAGATGTAACTCTGTGAGTGGAAGTCACACATCACAGAGCAGTTTCTCAGAAAGCTTCTTTCCATGGTGTATATGTGCCATAAAAAAGGATGAGTTTGAGTCCTTTGTAGGGACTTGGATGCAGCTGGAATCCATCATTCTTAGCAAACTATCACAAGAACAGAAAACCAAACACCGCATGTTCTCGCTCATAGGTGGGAACTGAACAATGAGATCACTCGGACTCAGGAAGGGGAACATCACACACCGGGGCCTATCATGGGGAGGGGGGAGGGGGGAGGGATTGCATTGAGAGTTATACCTGATGTAAATGACGAGTTGATGGGTGCAGCACAGCAACATGGCACAAGTATACATATGTAACAAACATGCACGTTATGACCATGTACCCTACAACTTAAAGTATAATAATAATAAATAAATTTAAAAAAAAAAAAAGAAAAAGAAAAAGAAAGCTTCTTTCCAGATTTCATCTGGGGATATTTCCTTTTTCACCATAGCCCTCTATGGGCTTCCAAATATCACTTTGCCAATTCCCCAAGAACTGTCTTAGCGAAAGGCTTCTTGAGGGGAAAGCTGTAACTCTGTGAGATGATTTCACAGAACACAAAGATGTTTCTCAAAAAGCTTCTTTCTCTTTGTTATCCGAGGATATTTCCTTTGGCCCTATAGTCTTCAATGGGATCCGAAATATCTGTTCTCAGATTCCACAGAAATAAGGCTAGCAAAGAGATCCACGAAATACAGATGTAACTCTGTGAGTGGAAGTCACACATCACAGAGCAGTTTCTCAGAAAGCTTCTTTCCATGGTGTATATGTGCCATAAAAAAGGATGAGTTTGAGTCCTTTGTAGGGACTTGGATGCAGCTGGAATCCATCATTCTTAGCAAACTATCACAAGAACAGAAAACCAAACACCGCATGTTCTCGCTCATAGGTGGGAACTGAACAATGAGATCACTCGGACTCAGGAAGGGGAACATCACACACCGGGGCCTATCATGGGGAGGGGGGAGGGGGGAGGGATTGCATTGAGAGTTATACCTGATGTAAATGACGAGTTGATGGGTGCAGCACAGCAACATGGCACAAGTATACATATGTAACAAACATGCACGTTATGACCATGTACCCTACAACTTAAAGTATAATAATAATAAATAAATTTAAAAAAAAAAAAAAGAAAAAGAAAAAGAAAGCTTCTTTCCAGATTTCATCTGGGGATATTTCCTTTTTCACCATAGCCCTCTATGGGCTTCCAAATATCACTTTGCCAATTCCACAAAAACTGTCTTAGCGAAAGGCTTCTTGAGGGGAAAGCTGTAACTCTGTGAGATGCTTTCACAGAACACAAAGAAATTTCTCAGAAAGCTTCTTTCTCTTTGTTATCGGAGGATATTTCCTTGGGACCTATAGTCTTCAAAGGGATCCGAAATATCTGTTCTCAGATTCCACAGAAATAAGGCTAGCAAAGACATCCACGAAATGCAGATGTAACTATGTGAGATGAATTAACAGAAGACTAAGCAGTTTCTCAGAAAGCTTCTTTCCAGATTCAATCTGAGGATATTTCCTTTTTCACCATTGCCCTCCATGGACTTCCAAATATCACCTTGCCAATTCCACAAGAACTGTCTCAGCGAAAGGCTTCTTGAGGGGAAAGCTGTTAATCTGTGAGATGATTTCACAGAACACAAAGAAGTTTCTCAGAATGATTCTTTCTCTTTGTTATCGGGGGATATTTCCCTTGGTCCTATAGTCTTCAAAGGGATCCGAAATATCTGCTCTCAGATTCCAAAGAAATAAGGCTAGCAAAGAGATCCACGAAATACAGATGTAACCCTGGAGTGTAAGACACACATCACAGAGCAGTTTCTCACAAGCTTCTTTCCAGATTTCATCTGAGGATATTTCCTTTTTCACCATAGCCCTCTATGGGCTTCCAAATATCACTTTGCCAATTCAACAAGAACTGTCTTAGCGAAAGGCTTCTTGAGGGGAAAGCTGTAACTCTGTGAGATGATTTCACAGACCACAAAGAAGTTTCTCAGAAACCTTCTTTCTCTTTTTTATCAGAGGATATTTCCTTTGGCCCTATAGTCTTCAAAGTGATCCGAAATATCTGTTCTCATATTCCACAGAAATACGGCTTTCAAAGAGATCCACGAAATACAGATGTAACTCTGTGTGATGAATTAACAGAACACTAAGCAGTTTCTCAGAAAGCTTCTTTCCAGATTTCATCTGAGGATATTTCGTTTTTCACCGTAGCCCTCTATGGGCTTCCAAATATCACTTTGCCAATTCCTCAAGAACTGCCTTAGCGAAAGGCTTCTTGAGGGGAAAGCTGTAACTCTGTGAGATGATTTCACAGAACACAAAGAAGTTTCTCAAAAAGCTTCTTTCTCTCTGTTATCGGAGGATATTTCCTTTGGCCCTATAGGCTTAAAAGGGATCCGAAATATCTGTTCTCAGATTCCACAGAAATAAGGCTAGCAAAGAGATCCACGAAATACAGATGTAACTCTGTGAGTGGAAGTCACACATCACAGAGCAGTTTCTCACAAGCTTCTTTCCAGATTTCATCTGAGGATATTTCCTTTTTCACCATAGCCCTCTATGGGCTTCCAAATATCACTTTGCCAATTCCCCAAGAACTGTCTTAGCGAAAGGCTTCTTGAGGGGAAAGCTGTAACTCTGTGAGATGATTTCACAGAACACAAAGAAGTTTCTCAGAAAGCTTCTTTCTCTTTGTTATCGGAGGATATTTCCTTTGGCCCTATAGACTTCAAAGGGATCCGAAATATCTGTACTCAGATTCCACAGAAATAAGGCTTTCAAAGAGATCCACGAAATACAGATGTAACTCTGTGAGATGAATTAACAGAACACTAAGCAGTTTCTCAGAAAGCTTCTTTCCAGATTTCATCTGAGGATATTTCGTTTTTCACCATAGCCCTCTATGGGCTTCAAAATATCACTTTGACAATTCCACAAGAACTGTCTTAGCGAAAGACTTCTTGAAGGGAAAGCTGTAACTCTGTTTGATGATTTCACAGAACACAAAGAAGTTTCTCAGAAAGCTTCCTTGTCTTTGTTATCGGAGGATATTTCCTTTGGCTCTATAGTCTTCAAAGGGATCCGAAATATCTGTTCTCAGATTCCACAGAAATAAGGCTAGCAAAGAGATCCACGAAATACAGATGTAACTCTGTGAGTGGAAGTCACTCATCACAGAGCAGTTTCTCAGAAAGCCTCTTTCCAGATTTCATCTGAGGATATTTCCTTTTTCACCATAGCCCTCTATGGGCTTCCAAATATCACTTTGCCAATTCCCCAAGAATTGTCTTAGCGAAAAGCTTCTTGAGGGGAAAGCTGTAACTCTGTGAGATGATTTCACAGAACACAAAGAAGTTTCTCAGAAAGCTTCTTTCTCTTTGTTATCGGTGGATATTTCCTAAGCCCTATAGTCTTCAAAGGGATCCGAAATATCTGTTCTAACATTCTACAGAAATAAGGCTAGCAAAGAGATCACGAAATAGAGATGTAACCCTTTGAGGTGAATTAACAGAACACTAAGCAGTTTCTCAGAAAGCTTCTTTCCAGATTTCATCTGAGGATATTTCCTTTTTCACCGTAGCCCTCTATGGGCTTCAAAATATCACTTTGCCAATTCCACAAGAACTGTCTTAGCGAAAGGCTTCTTCAGGGGTAAGCTTTAAATCTGTGAGATGATTTCACAGAACACAAAGAAGTTTCTCAGAAAGCTTCTTTCTCTTTGTTATCGGAGGATATTTCCTTTGGCCCTATAGTCTTCAAAGGGATCCGAAATATCTGTTCTTAGATTCCACAGAAATAAGGCTAGCAAAGAGATCCACGAAATACAGATGAAAACCTGGAATGTAAGTCACACATCACAGAGCAGTTTCTCACAAGCTTCTTTCCAGATTTCATCTGAGGATATTTCCTTTTTCACCATAGCCCTCTATGGGCTTCCAAATATCACTTTGCCAATTCCCCAAGAACCGTCTTAGCGAAAGGCTTCTTGAGCGGAAAGCTCTAACTCTGTGAGATGATTTCACAGAACACAAAGAAGTTTCTCAGAAAGCTTCTTTCTCTTTGTTATCGGAGGATATTTCCTTTGGCCCTATAGACTTCAAAGGGATCCGAAATATCTGTACTCAGATTCCACAGAAATAAGGCTTTCAAAGAGATCCACGAAATACAGATGTAACTCTGTGAGATGAATTATCAGAACACTAAGCAGTTTCTCAGAAAGCTTCTTTCCAGATTTCATCTGAGGATATTTCGTTTTTCACCATAGCCCTCTATGGGCTTCAAAATATCACTTTGACAATTCCACAAGAACTGTCTTAGCGAAAGACTTCTTGAAGGGAAAGCTGTAACTCTGTTTGATGATTTCACAGAACACAAAGAAGTTTCTCAGAAAGCTTCCTTGTCTTTGTTATCGGAGGATATTTCCTTTGGCTCTATAGTCTTCAAAGGGATCCGAAATATCTGTTCTCAGATTCCACAGAAATAAGGCTAGCACAGAGATCCACGAAATACACATGTAACTCTGTGAGATGAATTAGCAGAACGCTAAGCAGTTTCTCAGAAAGCTTCTTTCCAGATTTCATCTGAGGATATTTCCTTTTTCACCATAGCCCTCTATGGGCTTCCAAATATCACTTTGCCAATTCCACAAGAACTGTCTTAGCGAAAGGCTTCTTGAGGGGAAAGCTGTAACTCTGTGAGATGATTTCACAGAACACAAAGATGTTTCTCAAAAAGCTTCTTTCTCTCTGTTATCCGAGGATATTTCCTTTGGCCCTATAGTCTTCAATGGGATCCGAAATATCTGTTCTCAGTTTCCACAGAAATAAGGCTAGCAAAGAGATCCACGAAATACAGATGTAACTCTGTGAGTGGAAGTCACACATCACAGAGCAGTTTCTCAGAAAGCTTCTTTCCATGGTGTATATGTGCCATAAAAAAGGATGAGTTTGAGTCCTTTGTAGGGACTTGGATGCAGCTGGAATCCATCATTCTTAGCAAACTATCACAAGAACAGAAAACCAAACACCGCATGTTCTCGCTCATAGGTGGGAACTGAACAATGAGATCACTCGGACTCAGGAAGGGGAACATCACACACCGGGGCCTATCATGGGGAGGGGGGAGGGGGGAGGGATTGCATTGAGAGTTATACCTGATGTAAATGACGAGTTGATGGGTGCAGCACAGCAACATGGCACAAGTATACATATGTAACAAACATGCACGTTATGACCATGTACCCTACAACTTAAAGTATAATAATAATAAATAAATTTAAAAAAAAAAAAAAGAAAAAGAAAAAGAAAGCTTCTTTCCAGATTTCATCTGGGGATATTTCCTTTTTCACCATAGCCCTCTATGGGCTTCCAAATATCACTTTGCCAATTCCCCAAGAACTGTCTTAGCGAAAGGCTTCTTGAGGGGAAAGCTGTAACTCTGTGAGATGATTTCACAGAACACAAAGAAGTTTCTCAGAAAGCTTCTTTCTCTTTGTTATCGGAGGATATTTCCTATGGCCCTATGGTCTTCAAAGCGATCCGAAATATCTGTTCTAACATTCTACAGAAATAAGGCTAGCAAAGAGATCCAGGAAATAGAGATGTAACTCTGTGAGATGAATTAACAGAACACTAAGCAGTTTCTCAGAATGCTTCTTTCCAGATTTCATCTGAGGATATTTCCTTTTTCACCCTAGCCCACTATGGGCTTCCAAATATCACTTTGCCAATTCCACAAAAACTGTCTTAGCGAAAGGCTTCTTGAGGGGAAAGCTGTAACTCTGTGAGATGCTTTCACAGAACACAAAGAAATTTCTCAGAAAGATTCTTTCTCTTTGTTATCGGAGGATATTTCCTTGGGACCTATAGTCTTCAAAGGGATCCGAAATATCTGTTCTCAGATTCCACAGAAATAAGGCTAGCAAAGAGATCCACGAAATGCAGATGTAACTATGTGAGATGAATTAACAGAAGACTAAGCAGTTTCTCAGAAAGCTTCTTTCCAGATTCAATCTGAGGATATTTCCTTTTTCACCATTGCCCTCCATGGACTTCCAAATATCACCTTGCCAATTCCACAAGAACTGTCTCAGCGAAAGGCTTCTTGAGGGGAAAGCTGTTAATCTGTGATATGATTTCACAGAACACAAAGAAGTTTCTCAGAAAGATTCTTTCTCTTTGTTATCGGGGGATATTTCCCTTGGTCCTATAGTCTTCAAAGGGATCCGAAATATCTGCTCTCAGATTCCACAGAAATAAGGGTAGCAAGGAGATCCACGAAATACAGATGTAACCCTGGAGTGTAAGTCACACATCACAGAGCAGTTTCTCACAAGCTTGTTTCCAGATTTCATCTGAGAATATTTCCTTTTTCACCATAGCCCTCTATGGGCTTCCAAATATCACTTTGCCAAATCCAAAAGAACTGTCTTAGCGAAAGGCTTCTTGAGGGGAAAGCTGTAACTCTGTGAGATGATTTCACAGAGCACAAAGAAGTTTCTCAGAAACCTTCTTTCTCTTTTTTATCAGAGGATATTTCCTTTGGCTCTATAGTCTTCAAAGGGATCCGAAATATCTGTTCTCAGATTCCACAGAAATAAGGCTAGCAAAGAGATCCACGAAATACAGATGTAACTCTGTGAGATGAATTAGCAGAACGCTAAGCAGTTTCTCAGAAAGCTTCTTTCCAGATTTCAACTGAGGATATTTCCTTTTTCACCATAGCCCTCTATGGGATTCCAAATATCACTTTGCCAATTCCACAAGAACTGTCTTAGCGAAACGCTTCTTGAGGGGAAAGCTGTAACTCTGTGAGATGATTTCACAGAACACAAAGAAGTTTCTCAGAAAGCTTCTTTCTCCCTGTTATCGGAGGATATTTCCTTTGGCCCTATAGTCTTCCAAGGGATACGAAATATCTGTTCTCAGATTCCACAGATATAAGGCTAGCAAAGAGATCCACTAAATACAGACGTAACTCTGTGAGTGTAAGTCACACATCACAGAGCAGTTTCTCAGAAAGCTTCTTTCCAGATTTCATCTGAGGATATTTCCTTTTTCACCATAGCCCTCTATGGGCTTCCAAATATCACTTTGCCAATTCCACAAGAACTGTCTTAGCGAAAGGCTTCTTGAGGGGAAAGCTGTACCTCTGTGAGACGATTTCACAGAACACAAAGAAGTTTCTCAGAAAGCTTCTTTCTCCTTGTTATCGGTGGATATTTCCTAAGGCCCTATAGTCTTCAAAGTTATCCGAAATATCTGTTCTAACATTCTACAGAAATAAGGCTAGCAAAGAGATCCAAGAAATAGAGATGTAACTCTGTGAGATGAATTAGCAGAACGCTAAGCAGTTTCACAGAAAGCTTCTTTCCAGATTTAATCTGAGGATATTTCCTTTTTCACCTTTGCCCTCTATGGACTCCCAAATATCACCTTGCCAATTCCACAAGAACTGTCTTAGCGAAAGGCTTCTTCAGGGGAAAGCTGTAAATCTGTGAGATGATTTCACAGAACACAAAGAAGTTTCTCAGAAAGCTTCTTTCTCTTTGTTATCGGAGGATATTTCCTTTGGCCCTATCGTCTTCAAAGGGATCCGAAATATCTGTTCTTAGATTCCACAGAAATAAGGCTAGCAAAGAGATCCACGAAATACAGATGAAACCCTGGAATGTAAGTCACACATCACAGAGCAGTTTCTCACAAGCTTCTTTCCAGATTTCATCTGAGGATATTTCCTTTTTCACCGTAGCCCTCTATGGGCTTCAAAATATCACTTTGCCAATTCCACAAGAACTGTCTTAGCGAAAGGCTTCTTCAGGGGAAAGCTGTAAATCTGTGAGATTATTTCAGAGAACACAAAGAAGTTTCTCAGAAAGCTTCTTTCTCTTTGTTATCCGAGGATATTTCCTTTGGCCCTATAGTCTTCAAAGGGATCCGAAATATCTGTTCTCAGATTCCACAGAAATAAGGCTTTCAAAGAGATCCACGAAATACAGATGTAACTCTGTGAGATGAATTAACAGAACACTACGCAGTTTCTCAGAAAGCTTCTTTCCAGATTTCATCTGAGGATATTTCGTTTTTCACCATAGCCCTCTATGGGCTTCAAAATATCACTTTGACAATTCCACAAGAACTGTCTTAGCGAAAGGCTTCTTGAAGGGAAAGCTGTAACTCTGTTTGATGATTTCACAGAACACAAAGAAGTTTCTCAGAAAGCTTCTTTGTCTTTGTTATCGGAGGATATTTCCTTTGGCTCTATAGTCTTCAAAGGGATCCGAAATATCTGTTCTCAGATTCCACAGAAATAAGGCTAGCACAGAGATCCACGAAATACACATGTAACTCTGTGAGATGAATTAGCAGAACGCTAAGCAGTTTCTCAGAAAGCTTCTTTCCAGATTTCATCTGAGGATATATCCTTTTTCACCATAGCCCTCTATGGGATTCCAAATATCACTTTGCCAATTCCACAAGAACTGTCTTAGCGAAACTCTTCTTGAGGGGAAAGCTGTAATTCTGTGAGATGATTTCACAGAACACAAAGAAGTTTCTCAGAAAGCTTCTTTCTCCCTGTTATCGGAGGATATTTCCTTTGACCCTATAGTCTTCCAAGGGATACGAAATATCTGTTCTCAGATTCCACAGAAATAAGGCTAGCAAAGAGATCCACGAAATACAGATGTAACTCTGGGAGTGTAAGTCACACATCACAGAGAAGTTTCTCAGAAAGCTTCTTTCCAGATTTCATCTGAGGATATTTCCTTTTTCACCATAGCCCTCTATGGGCTTCCAAATATCACTTTGCCAATTCCACAAGAACTGTCTTAGCGATAGGCCTCTTGAGGGGAAAGCTGTAATTCTGTGAGATGATTTCACAGAACACAAAGAAGTTTCTCAGTAAGCTTCTTTCTCTTTGTTATCGGAGGATATTTCCTTTGGCCTTATAGTCTTCAAAAAGATCCGAAATATCTGTTCTCAGATTCCACAGAAATAAGGCTAGCAAAGAGATCCACGAAATGCAGATGTAACTCTGTGAGTGGAAGTCACACATCACAGAGCAGTTTCTCTGAAAGCTTCTTTCCAGATTTCATCTGAGGATATTTCCTTTTTCACCATAGCCCTCTATGGGCTTCCAAATATCACTTTGCCAATTCCACAAGAACTGTCTTAGCGAAAGGCTTCTTGAGGGGAAAGCTGTAACTCTGTGAGATGATTTCACAGAGCACAAAGAAGTTTCTCAGAATGTTTCTTTCTCTTTGTTATCGGAGGATATTTCCTTTGGCCGTATAGTCTTCAAAGGGATCCGAAATATCTGTTCTCAGATTCCACAGAAATAAGGCTTTCAAAGAGATCCATGAAATACAGATGTAACTCTGTGAGATGAATTAACAGAACACTAAGCAGTTTCTCAGAATGCTTCTTTCCAGATTTCATCTGAGGATATTTCCTTATTCACCCTAGCCCACTACGGGCTTCCAAATATCACTTTGCCAATTCCACAAGAACTGTCTTAGCGAAAGGCTTCTTCAGGGGAAAGCTGTAACTCTGTGAGATGATTTCACAGAACACAAAGAAGTTTCTTAGAAAGCTTCTTTCTCTTTGTTATCGGAGGATATTTCCTTTGGCCCTATAGTCTTCAAAGGGATCCGAAATATCTGTTCTCAGATTCCACAGAAATAAGGCTAGCAAAGAGATACACGAAATGCAGATGTAACTATGTGAGATGAATTAACAGAACACTAAGCAGTTTCTCAGAAAGCTTCTTTCCAGATTTAATCTGAGGATATTTCCTTTTTCACCATTTCCCTCAATGGACTTCCAAATATCACCTCGCCAATTCCACAAGAACTGTCTTAGCGAAAGGCTTCTTGAGGGGAAAGCTGTTAATCTGTGAGATGATTTCACAGAACACAAAGAAGTTTCTCAGAAAGATTCTTTCTCTTTGTTATCGGGGGATATTTCCCTTGGTCCTATAGTCTTCCAAGGGATCCGAAATATCTGGTCTCAGATTCAACAGAAATAAGGCTAGCAAAGAGATCCACGAAATACCGATGTAACCCTTTGAGGTGAATTAACAGAATACTAAGCAGTTTCTCAGAAAGCTTCTTTCCAGATTTCATCTGAGGATATTTCCTTTTTCACCGTAGTCCTCTAGGGGCTTCCAAATATCACTTTGCCAATTCCTCAAGAACTGTCTTAGCGAAAGGCTTCCTGAGGGGAAAGCTGTAACTCTGCGAGACGATTTCACAGAACAAAAAGAAGTCTCTCAAGAAGCTTCTTTCTCTTTGTTATCGGAAGATATTTCCTTTGGCCCAATAGTCTTCAAAGGGATCCGAAATATCTGTTCTCAGATTCCACAGAAATGAGGCTAGCAAAGAGATCCACGAAATACAGATGTAACTCTGGGAGTGGAAGTCACACATCACAGAGCAGTTTCTCTGAAAGTTTCTTTCCACATTTCATCTGAGGATATTTCCTTTTTCACCGTAGCCCTCTATGGGCTTCCAAATATCACTTTGTCAATTGCACAAGAACTGTCTTAGCGAAAGGCTACTTGAGAAGAAAGCTGTAACTCTGTGAGATGATTTCACAGAACACAAAGAAGTTTCTCAGATAGCTTCTTTCTCTTTGTTATCGGAGGATATTTCCTTTGGCCCTATAGTCTTCAAAGGGATCCGAAATATCTGTTCTCAGATTCCACAGAAATAAGGCTAGCAATGTGTTCCACGAAATACAGATTTTACACTGTGAGATGAATTAACAGAACACGAAGCAGTTTATCAGAATGCTTCTTTCCAGATTTCATCTGAGGATATTTCCTTTTTCACCGTAGCCCTCTATGGGCTTCAAAATATCACTTTGCCAATTCCACAAGAACTGTCTTAGCGAAAGGCTTCTTCAGGGGAAAGCTGTAAATCCGTGAGATGATTTCACAGAACACAAAGAAGTTTCACAGAAAGCTTCTTTCTCTTTGTTATCGGAGGATATTTCCTTTGGCCCTATAGTCTTCAAAGGGATCCGAAATATCTGTTCTTAGATTCCACAGAAATAAGGCTAGCAAAGAGATCCACGAAATGCAGATGTAACCCTGGAGTGTAAGTCACACATCACAGAGCAGTTTCTCACAAGCTTCTTTCCAGATTTCATCTGAGGATATTTCCTTTTTCACCATAGCCCTCTATGGGCTTCCAAATATCACTTTGCCAATTCCACAAGAACTTTCTTAGCGAAAGGCTTCTTGAGGGGAAAGCTGTAACTCTGTGAGATGATTTCACAGAGCACAAAGAAGTTTCTCAGAAACCTTCTTTCTCTTTTTTATCAGAGGATATTTCCTTTGGCCCTATAGTCTTCAAAGGGATCCGAAATATCTGTTCTGAGATTCCACAGAAATAAGGCTTTCAAAGAGATCCACGAAATACAGATGTAACTCTGTGAGATGAATTAACAGAACACTAAGCAGTTTCTCAGAAAGCTTCTTTCCAGATTTCATCTGAGGATATTTCCTTTTTCACCATAGCCCTCTATGGGCTTCAAAATATCACTTTGACAATTCCACAAGAACTGTCTTAGCGAAAGGCTTCTTGAAGGGAAAGCTGTAACTCTGTTTGATGATTTCACAGAACACAAAGAAGTTTCTCAGACAGCTTCTTTGTCTTTGTTATCGGAGGATATTTCCTTTGGCTCTATACTCTTCAAAGGGATCCGAAATATCTGTTCTCAGATTCCACAGAAATAAGGCTAGCAAAGAGATCCACGAAATACAGATGTAACTCTGTGAGATGAATTAGCAGAACGGTAAGCAGTTTCTCAGAAAGCTTCTTACCAGATTTCATCTGAGGATATATCCTTTTTCACCATAGCCCTCTATGGGATTCCAAATATCACTTTGCCAATTCCACAAGAACTGTCTTAGCGAAAGGCTTCTTGAAGGGAAAGCTGTAACTCTGTTTGGTGATTTCACAGAACACAAAGAAGTTTCTCAGAAAGCTTCTTTGTCTTTGGTAACGGAGGATATTTCCTTTGGCTCTATAGTCTTCAAAGGGATCCGAAATATCTGTTCTCAGATTGCACAGAAATAAGGCTAGCAAAGAGATCCACGAAATACAGATGTAACTCTGTGTGATGAATTAGCAGAACGCTAAGCAGTTTCTCAGAAAGCTTCTTTCCAGATTTCATCTGAGGATATTTCCTTTTTCACCATAGCCCTCTATTGGATTCCAAATATCACTTTGCCAATTCCACAAGAACTGTCTTAGCGAAAGGCTTCTTCAGGGGAAAGCTGTAAATCTGTGAGATGATTTCACAGAACACAAAGAAGTTTCTCAGAAAGCTTCTTTCTCTTTGTTATCGGAGGATATTTCCTTTGGACCTATAGTCTTCAAAGGGATCCGAAACATCTGTTCTTAGATTCCACAGAAATAAGGCTAGCAAAGAGATCCACGAAATACAGATGAATCCCTGGAATGTAAGTCACACATCACAGAGCAGTTTCTCACAAGCTTCTTTCCAGATTTCATCTGAGGATATTTCCTTTTTCACCGTAGCCCTCTATGGGCTTCCAAATATCACTTTGCCAATTCCACAAGAACTGTCTTAGCGAAAGGCTTCTTGAGGGGAAAGTTGTAACTCTGTGAGATGATTTCACAGAGCACAAATAAGTTTCTCAGAAAGCTTCTTTCTCTTTGTTATCCGAGGATATTTCCTTTGGCCCTATAGTCTTCAAAGGGATCCGAAATATCTGTTCTCAGATTCCACAGAAATAAGGCTAGCAAAGAGATCCACGAAATACAGATGTAACTCTGTGAGATGAATTAACAGAACACTAAGCAGTTTCTCAGAAAGCTTCTTTCCAGATTTCATCTGAGGATATTTCGTTTTTCACCATAGCCCTCTATGGGCTTCAAAATATCACTTTGACAATTCCACAAGAACTGTCTTAGCGAAAGGCTTCTTGAAGGGAAAGCTGTAACTCTGTTTGATGATTTCACAGAACACAAAGAAGTTTCTCAGAAAGCTTCTTTGTCTTTGTTATCGGAGGATATTTCCTTTGGCTCTATAGTCTTCAAAGGGATCCGAAATATCTGTTCTCAGATTCCACAGAAATAAGGCTAGCACAGAGATCCACGAAATACACATGTAACTCTGTGAGATGAATTAGCAGAACGCTAAGCAGTTTCTCAGAAAGCTTCTTTCCAGATTTCATATGAGGACATATCCTTTTTCACCATAGCCCTCTATGGGATTCCAAATATCACTTTGCCAATTCCACAAGAACTGTCTTAGCGAAACTCTTCTTGAAGGGAAAGCTGTAATTCTGTGAGATGATTTCACAGAACACCAAGAAGTTTCTCAGAAAGCTTCTTTCTCCCTGTTATCGGAGGATATTTCCTTTGGCCCTATAGTCTTCCAAGGGATACGAAATATCTGTTCTCAGATTCCACAGAAATAAGGCTAGCAAAGAGATCCACGAAATACAGATGTAACTCTGTGAGTGTAAGTCACACATCACAGAGAAGTTTCTCAGAAAGCTTCTTTTCAGATTTCATCTGAGGATATTTCCTTTTTCACCATATCCCTCTATGGGCTTCCAAATATCACTTTGCCAATTCCACAAGAACTGTCTTAGCGAAAGGCTTCTGGAGGGGAAAGCTGTAACTCTGTGAGATGATTTCACAGAACACAAAGAAGTTTCTCAGAAAGATTCTTTCTCTTTGTAATCGGAGGATATTTCCTTTGGCCTTATAGTCTTCAATAAGATCCGAAATATCTGTTCTCAGATTCCACAGAAATAAGGCTAGCAAAGAGATCCACGAAATGCAGATGTAACTCTGTGAGTGGAAGTCACACATCACAGAGCAGTTTCTCAGAAAGCTACTTTCCAGATTTCATCTGAGGATATTTCCTTTTTCACCATAGCCCTCTATGGGCTTCCAAATATCACTTTGCCAATTCCACAAGAACTGTCTTAGCGAAACGCTTCTTGAGGGGAAAGCTGTAACTCTGTGAGATGATTTCACAGAGCACAAAGAAGTTTCTCAGAAAGTTTCTTTCTCTTTGTTATCGGAGGATATTTCCTTTGGCCGTATAGTCTTCAAAGGGATCCGAAATATCTGTTCTCAGATTCCACAGAAATAAGGCTTCCAAAGAGATCCACGAAATACAGATGTAACTCTGTGAGATGAATTAACAGAACACTAAGCAGTTTCTCAGAAAGCCTCTTTCCAGATTTCATCTGAGGATATTTCCTTTTTCACCATAGCCCTCTATGGGCTTCGAAATATCACTTTGCCAATTCCACAAGAACTGTCTTAGCGAAAGGCTTCTTCAGGGAAAAGCTGTAAATCTGTGAGATGATTTCACGGAACACAAAGAAGTTTCTCAGAAAGCCTCTTTCTCTTTGTTATCGGAGGATATTTACTTTGGCCTTATAGTCTTCAAAGGGATCCGAAATATCTCTTCTCAGATTACAAAGAAATAAGGCTAGCAAATAGATCCACGAAATACAGATGTAACTCTGTGAGTGGAAGTCACACATCACAGAGCAGTTTCTCAGAAAGCTTCTTTCCAGATTTCATCTGAGGATATTTCCTTTTTCACCATAGCCCTCTATGGGCTTCCAAATATCACTTTGCCAATTCCTCAAGAACTGTCTTATCGTTGGCCCTGTAGGCTTAAAAGGGATCCGAAATATCTGTTCTTAGATTCCACAGAAATAAGGCTAGCAAAGAGATCCACGAAATACAAATGTAACTCTGTGAGTGGAAGGCACACATCACAGAGCAGTTTCTCAGAAAGCTTCTTTCCAGATTTCATCTGAGGATATTTCCTTTTTCACCATAGCCCTCTATGGGCTTCCAAATATCACTTTGCCAATTCCCCAAGAACTGTCTCAGCGAAAGGCTTCTTGAGGGGAAAGCTGTAACTCTGTGAGATGATTTCACAGAACACAAAGAAGTTTCTCAGAAAGATTCTTTCTCTTTGTTATCGGGGGATATTTCCCTTGGTCCTATATTCTTCAAAGGGATCCGAAATATCTGCTCTCAGATTCCACAGAAATAAGGCTAGCAAAGAGATCCACGAAATACCGATGTAACCCTTTGAGGTGAATTAACAGAACACTAAGCAGTTTCTCAGAAAGCTTCTTTCCAGATTTCATCTGAGGATATTTCCTTTTTCACCGTAGCCCTCTATGGGCTTCCAAATATCACTTTGCCAATTCCACAAGAACTGTCTTAGCGAAAGGCTTCTTCAGGGGAAAGCTGTAAATCTGTGAGATGATTTCACAGAACACAAAGAAGTTTCTCAGAAAGCTTCTTTCTCTTTGTTATCGGAGGATATTTCCTTTGGCCCTATAGTCTTCAAAGGGATCCGAAATATCTGTTCTTAGATTCCACAGAAATAAGGCTAGCAAAGAGATCCACGAAATACAGATGAAACCCTAGGATGTAAGTCACACATCACAGAGCAGTTTCTCACAAGCTTCTTTCCAGATTTCATCTGAGGATATTTCCTTTTTCACCATAGCCCTCTATGGGCTTCCAAATATCACTTTGCCAATTCCACAAGTACTGTCTTAGCGAAAGGCTTCTTGAGGGGAAAGCTGTAACTCTGTGAGATGATTTCACAGAGCACAAAGAAGTTTCTCAGAAAGCTTCTTTCTCTTTGTTATCCGAGGATATTTCCTTTGGCCCTATAGTCTTCAAAGGGATTCGAAATATCTGTTCTCAAATTCCACAGAAATAAGGCTTTCAAAGAGATCCACGAAATACAGATGTAACTCTGTGAGATGAATTAACAGAACACTAAGCAGTTTCTCAGAAAGCTTCTTTCCAGATTTCATCTGAGGATATTTCGTTTTTCACCATAGCCCTCTATGGGCTTCAAAATATCACTTTGACAATTCCACAAGAACTGTCTTAGCGAAAGGCTTCTTGAAGGGAAAGCTGTATCTCTGTTTGATGATTTCACAGAACACAAAGAAGTTTCTCAGAAAGCTTCTTTGTCTTTGTTATCGGAGGATATTTCCTATGGCTCTATAGTCTTCAAAGGGATCCGAAATATCTGTTCTCAGATTCCACAGAAATAAGGCTAGCACAGAGATCCACGAAATACACATGTAACTCTGTGAGATGAATTAGCAGAACGCTAAGCAGTTTCTCAGAAAGCTTCTTTCCAGATTTCATCTGGGGATATATCCTTTTTCACCATAGCCCTCTATGGGATTCCAAATATCACTTTTCCAATTCCACAAGAACTGTCTTAGCAAAACTCTTCTTGAGGGGAAAGCTGTAATTCTGTGAGATGATTTCACAGAACACAAAGAAGTTTCTCAGACAGCTTCTTTCTCCCTGTTATCGGAGGATATTTCCTTTGGCCCTATAGTCTTCCAAGGGATACGAAATATGTGTTCTCAGATTCCACAGAAATAAGGCTAGCAAAGAGATCCACGAAATACAGATGTAACTCTGGGAGTGTAAGTCACACATCACAGAGAAGTTTCTCAGAAAGCTTCTATCCAGATTTCATCTGAGGATATTTCCTTTTTCACCATAGCCCTCTATGGGCTTCCCAATATCACTTTGCCAATTCCACAAGAACTGTCTTAGCGAAAGGCTTTTTCAGGGAAAAGCTGTAAATCTGTGAGATGATTTCACGGAACACAAAGAAGTTTCTCAGAAAGCCTCTTTCTCTTTGTTATCGGAGGATATTTCCTTTGGCCTTATAGTCTTCAAAGTTATCCGAAATATCTGTTCTCAGATTACACAGAAATAAGGCTAGCAAATAGATCCACGAAATACAGATGTAACTCTGTGAGTGGAAGTCACACATCACAGAGCAGTTTCTCAGAAAGCTTCTTTCCAGATTTCATCTGAGGATATTTCCTTTTTCACCATAGCCCTCTATGGGCTTCCAAATATCACTTTGCCAATTCCTCAAGAACTGTCTTAGCGAAAGGCTTCTTGAGGGGAAAGCTGTAACTCTGTGAGATGATTTCACAGAACACAAAGAAGTTTCTCAAAAAGCTTCTTTCTCTCTGTTATCGGAGGATATTTCCTTTGGCCCTGTAGGCTTAAAAGGGATCCGAAATATCTGTTCTCAGATTCCACAGAAATAAGGCTAGCAAAGAGATCCACGAAATACAAATGTAACTCTGTGAGTGGAAGGCACACATCACAGAGCAGTTTCTCAGAAAGCTTCTTTCCAGATTTCATCTGAGGATATTTCCTTTTTCACCATAGCCCTCTATGGGCTTCCAAATATCACTTTGCCAGTTCCCCAAGAACTGTCTTAGCGAAAGGCTTCTTGAGGGGAAAGCTGTAACTCTGTGAGATGATTTCACAGAACACAAAGAAGTTTCTCAGAAAGATTCTTTCTCTTTGTTATCGGGTGATATTTCCCTTGGTCCTATAGTCTTCAAAGGGATCCGAAATATCTGCTCTCAGATTCCACAGAAATAAGGCTAGCAAAGAGATCCACGAAATACCGATGTAACCCTTTGAGGTGAATTAACAGAACACTAAGCAGTTTCTCAGAAAGCTTCTTTCCAGATTTCATCTGAGGATATTTCCTTTTTCACCGTAGCCCTCTATGGGCTTCCAAATATCACTTTGCCAATTCCACAAGAACTGTCTTAGCGAAAGGCTTCTTCAGGGGAAAGCTGTAAATCTGTGAGATGATTTCACAGAACACAAAGAAGTTTCTCAGAAAGCTTCTTTCTCTTTGTTATCGGAGGATATTTCCTTTGGCCCTATAGTCTTCAAAGGGATCCGAAATATCTGTTCTTAGATTCCACAGAAATAAGGCTAGCAAAGAGATCCACGAAATACAGATGAAACCCTGGAATGTAAGTCACACATCACAGAGCAGTTTCTCACAAGCTTCTTTCCAGATTTCATCTGAGGATATTTCCTTTTTCACCATAGCCCTCTATGGGCTTCCAAATATCACTTTGCCAATTCCACAAGTACTGTCTTAGCGAAAGGCTTCTTGAGGGGAAAGCTGTAACTCTGTGAGATGATTTCACAGAGCACAAAGAAGTTTCTCAGAAAGCTTCTTTATCTTTGTTATCCGAGGATATTTCCTTTGGCCCTATAGTCTTCAAAGGGATTCGAAATATCTGTTCTCAGATTCCACAGAAATAAGGCTTTCAAAGAGATCCACGAAATACAGATGTAACTCTGTGAGATGAATTAACAGAACACTAAGCAGTTTCTCAGAAAGCTTCTTTCCAGATTTCATCTGAGGATATTTCGTTTTTCACCATAGCCCTCTATGGGCTTCAAAATATCACTTTGACAATTCCACAAGAACTGTCTTAGCGAAAGGCTTCTTGAAGGGAAAGCTGTAACTCTGTTTGATGATTTCACAGAACACAAAGAAGTTTCTCAGAAAGCTTCTTTGTCTTTGTTATCGGAGGATATTTCCTATGACTCTATAGTCTTCAAAGGGATCCGAAATATCTGTTCTCAGATTCCACAGAAATAAGGCTAGCACAGAGATCCACGAAATACACATGTAACTCCGTGAGATGAATTAGCAGAACGCTAAGCAGTTTCTCAGAAAGCTTCTTTCCAGATTTCATCTGGGGATATATCCTTTTTCACCATAGCCCTCTATGGGATTCCAAATCACCTTTCCAATTCCACAAGAACTGTCTTAGCGAAACTCTTCTTGAGGGGAAAGCTGTAATTCTGTGAGATGATTTCACAGAACACAAAGAAGTTTCTCAGAAAGCTTCTTTCTCTTTGTTATCGGAGGATATTTCCTTTGGTCCTATAGTTTTCAAAGGGATCCGAAATATCTGTTCTCAGATTCCAAAGAAATAAGGCTAGCAAAGAGATCCACGAAATAGAGATGTAACTCTGTGAGTGCAATTCACACATCACAGAGCAGTTTCTCAGAAAGCCTCTTTCCAGAATTCATCTGAGGATATTTCCTTTTTCACCATAGCCCTCTAGGGGCTTCCAAATATCACTTTGCCAATTCCACAAGAACTGTCTTAGCGAAAGACTTCTTGAGGGGAAAGCTGTAACTCTGTGAGATGATTTCACAGAACACAAAGAAGTTTTTCAGAAAGCTTCTTTCTCTTTGTTATCGGAGGATATTTCCTTTGGCCCTATAGTCTTCAAAGGGATCCGAAATATCTGTTCTCAGATTCCACAGAAATAAGGCTAGCAAAGAGATCCACGAAATACAGATGTAACTCTGTGAGAGGAATTAACAGAACACTAAGCAGTTTCTCCGAAATCTTCTTTCCAGATTTCTTCTGGGGATTTTTCCTTTTTCACCATAGCCCTCTAAGGGCTTCCAAATATCACTTTGCCAATTGCACAAGAACTGCCTAACTGAAAGCCTTCTTGAAGGGAAAGCTCTAACTCTGTGAGATGATTTCAGAGTACACAAAGAAGTTTCTCAGAAAGCTTCTTTCTCTTTGTTATCGGAGGATATTTCCTTTGGTCCTATAGTTTTCAAAAGGATCCGAATTATCTGTTCTCAGATTCCACAGAAATAAGGCTAGCAAAGAGATCCACGAAATACAGATGTAACTCCGTGAGTGCAATTCACACATCACAGAGCAGTTTCTCAGAAAGCTTCTTTCCAGATTTCATCTGAGGATATTTCCTTTTTCACCATAGCCCTCTATGGGCTTCCAAATATCACTTTGCCAATTCCACAAGAACTGTCTTAGCGAAAGGCTTCTTGAGGGGAAAGCTGTAACTCTGTGAGATGATTTCACAGAACACAAAGAAGTTTCTCAGAAAGCTTCTTTCTCTTTGTTATCGGAGGATATTTCCTTTGGCCCTATAGTCTTCAAAGGGATCCGAAATATCTGTTCTCAGATTCCACAGAAATAAGGCTATCAAAGAGATCCACGAAATACAGATGTAACTCTGTGAGTGCAAGTCACACATCACAGAGAATTTTCTCAGAAAGCTTCTTTCCAGGTTTCATCTGAGGATATTTCCTTTTTCACCGTAGCCCTCTATGGGCTTCCAATTATCACTTTGCCAATTCCACAAGAACTGCCTTAATGAAAGGCTTCTTGAAGAGAAAGCTGTAACTGTGTGAGGTGATTTCACAGAACACAAAGAAGTTTCTCAGAAAGCTTCTTTCTCTTTGTTATCGGAGGATATTTTTTTGGCCCTAAGTCTTCAAAGGGATCCGAAATATCTGTTCTCAGATTCCACAGAAATAAGGCTAGCAAAGAGATCCACGAAATACAGATGTAACTCTGTGAGTGGAAGTCACACATCACAGAGCAGTTTCTCAGAAAGCTTCTTTCCATATTTCATCTGAGGATATTTCCTTTTTCATCCTAGCCCTCTATGGGCTTCCAAATATCACTTTTCCAATTCCACAAGAACTGCCTTACCGAAAGGCTTCTTGAAGTGAAAGCTGTAACTCTGTGAGATGATTTCACAGAACACAAAGAAGTTTCTCAGAAAGCTTCTTTCTCTTTGTTATCGGAGGATATTTCCTTTGGCCCTATAGTCTTCAAAGGGATCCGAAATATCTGTTCTCAGATTCCACAGAAATAAGGCTAGCAAAGAGATCCACGAAATACAGATGTAACTCTGTGAGTGGAAGTCACACATCACAGAGCAGTTTCTCAGAAAGCTTCTATCCAGATTTCATCTGAGGATATTTCCTTTTTCGCCATAGCCCTCTATGGGCTTCCAAATATCACTTTGCCAATTCCACGAGAACTGCCTTACCGAAAGTCTTCTTGAAGGGAAAGCTGTAACTCTGTGAGATGATTTCACAGAACACAAAGAAGTTTTTCAGAAAGCTTCTTTCTCTTTGTTACCGGAGGATATTTCCTTTGGCCCTATAGTCTTCAAAGGGATCCGAAATATCTGTTCTCAGATTCCACAGAAATAAGGCTAGCAAAGAGATCCACGAAATACAGATGTAACTCTGTGAGATGAATTAAAAGAACACTAAGCAGTTTCTCCGATATCTTCTTTCCAGATTTCTTCTTGGGATTTTTCCTTTTTCACCATAGCCCTCTATGGGCTTCCAAATATCACTTTGCCAATTGCAGAAGAACTGCCTAACTGAAAGCCTTCTTGAAGGGAAAGCTCTAACTCTGTGAGATGATTTCAGAGTACACAAAGAAGTTTCTCAGAAAGCTTCTTTCTCTTTGTTATCGGAGGATATTTCCTTTGGTCCTATAGTTTTCAAAAGGATCCGAAATATCTGTTCTCAGATTCCACAGAAATAAGGCTAGCAAAGAGATCCACGAAATACAGATGTAACTCCGTGAGTGCAATTCACACATCACAGAGCAGTTTCTCAGAAAGCTTCTTTCCAGATTTCATCTGAGGATATTTCCTTTCTCACCATAGCCCTCTATGGGCTTCCAAATATCACTTTGCCAATTCCACAAGAACTGTCTTAGCGAAAGTCTTCTTGAGGGGAAAACTGTAACTCTGTGAGATGATTTCACAGAACACAAAGAAGTTTCTCAGAAAGCTTCTTTCTCTTTGTTATCGGAGGATATTTCCTTTGGCCCTATAGTCTTCAAAGGGATCCGAAATATCTGTTCTCAGATTCCACAGAAATAAGGCTAGCAAAGAGATCCACGAAATACAGATGTAACTCTGTGAGATGAAATAACAGAACACTAAGCAGTTTCACAGAAAGCTTCTTTCCAGATTTCATCTGAGGATATTTCCTTTTTCACCATAGCCCTCTATGGGCTTCCAAATATCACTTTGCCAATTCCACAAGAGCTGTCTTAGCGAAAGGCTTTTTGACTGGAAAGCTGTAACTCTGTGAGATGATTTCACAGAACACAAAGAAGTTTCTCAAAAAGCTTCTTTCTCTATCTTATCGGAGGATATTTCCTTTGGCCCTATAGTCTTCAAAGGGATCCGAAATATCTGTTCTCAGATTCCACAGAAATAAGGCTAGCAAAGAGATCCACGAAATACAGATGTAACTCTGTGAGTGCAAGTCACACATCACAGAGAATTTTCTCAGAAAGCTTCTTTCCAGGTTTCATCTGAGGATATTTCCTTCTTCACCATAGCCCTCTATGGGCTTCCAATTATCACTTTGCCAATTCCACAAGAACTGCCTTACCGAAAGGCTTCTTGAAGAGAAAGCTGTAACTTTGTGAGGTGATTTCACAGAACACAAAGAAGTTTCTCAGAAAGCTTCTTTCTCTTTGTTATCGGAGGATATTTCCTTTGGCCCTAAGTCTTCAAAGGGATCCGAAATATCTGTTCTCAGATTCCACAGAAATAAGGCTAGCAAAGAGATCCACGAAATACAGATGTAACTCTGTGAGTGGAAGTCACACATCACAGAGCAGTTTCTCAGAAAGCTTCTTTCCATATTTCATCTGAGGATATTTCCTTTTTCACCCTAGCCCTCTATGGGCTTCCAAATATCACTTTTCCAATTCCACAAGAACTGCCTTACCGAAAGGCTTCTTGAAGTGAAAGCTGTAACTCTGTGAGATGATTTCACAGAACACAAAGAAGTTTCTCAGAAAGCTTCTTTCTCTTTGTTATCGGAGGATATTTCCTTTGGCCCTATAGTCTTCAAAGGGATCCGAAATATCTGTTCTCAGATTCCACAGAAATAAGGCTAGCAAAGAGATCCACGAAATACAGATGTAACTCTGTGAGTGCAAGTCACACAACACAGAGCAGTTTCTCAGAAAGCTTCTTTCCAGATTTCATCTGAGGATATTTCCTTTTTCACCAGAGACCTCTATGGGCTTCCAAATATCACTTTGCCAATTCCAAAAGAACTGTCTTAGCGAAAGGCTTCTTGAGGGGAAAGCTGTAACTCTGTGAGATGATTTCACAGAACACAAAGAAGTTTCTCAGAAAGCTTCTTTCTCTTTGTTATCGGAGGATATTTCCTTTGGCCCTATAGTCTTCAAAGGGATCCGAAATATCTGTTCTCAGATTCCACAGAAAGAAGGCTAGCAAAGAGATCCACGAAATACAGATGTAACTCTGTGAGTGGAAGACACACATCACAGAGCAGTTTCTCAGAAAGCTTCTTTCCAGATTTCATCTGAGGATATTTCCTTTTTCACCATAGCCCTCTATGGGCTTCCAAATATCACTTTGCCAATTCCACAAGAACTGCCTTACCGAAAGGCTTCTTGAAGGGAAAGCTGTAACTCTGTGAGATGATTTCACAGAACACAAAGAAGTTTCTCAGAAAGCTTCTTTCTCTTTCTTATCGGAGGATATTTCCTTTGGGCCTATTGTCTTCAAAGGGATCCGAAATATCTGTTCTCAGATTCCACAGAAATAAGGCTAGCAAAGAGATCCACGAAATACAGATGTAACTCTGTGAGATGAAATAACAGAACACTAAGCAGTTTCTCCGAAAGCTTCTTTCCAGATATCATCTGGGGATATTTCCTTTTTCACCATAGCCCTCTGTGGGCTTCCAAATATCACTTTGCCAATTCCACAAGAACTGCCTAACCGGAAGGCTTCTTGAAGGGAAAGCTGTAACTCTGTTAGATGATTTCAGAGAACACAAAGAAGTTTCTCAGAAAGCTTCTTTCTCTTTGTTATCGGAGGATATTTCCTTTGGTCCTATAGATTTCAAAGGGATCCGAAATATCTGTTCTCAGATTCCAAAGAAATAAGGCTAGCAAAGAGATCCACGAAATAGAGATGTAACTCTGTGAGTGCAATTCACACATCACAGAGCAGTTTCTCAGAAAGCTTCTTTCCAGATTTCATCTGAGGATATTTCCTTTTTCACCATAGCCCTCTATGGGCTTCCAAATATCACTTTGCCAATTCCACAAGAACTGTCTTAGCGAAAGACTTCTTGAGGGCAAAGCTGTAACTCTGTGAGATGATTTCACAGAACACAAAGAAGTTTTTCAGAAAGCTTCTTTCTCTTTGTTATCGGAGGATATTTCCTTTGGCCCTATAGTCTTCAAAGGGATCCGAAATATCTGTTCTCAGATTCCACAGAAATAAGGCTAGCAAAGAGATCCACGAAATACAGACGTAACTCTGTGAGATGAATTAAGAGAACACTAAGCAGTTTCTCCGAAATCTTCTTTCCAGATTTCTTCTGGGGATTTTTCCTTTTTCACCATAGCCCTCTATGGGCTTCCAAATATCACTTTGCCAATTGCACAAGAACTGCCTAACTGAAAGCCTTCTTGAAGGGAAAGCTCTAACTCTGTGAGATGATTTCAGAGTACACAAAGAAGTTTCTCAGAAAGCTTCTTTCTCTTTGTTATCGGAGGATATTTCCTTTGGTCCTATAGTTTTCAAAAGGATCCGAAATATCTGTTCTCAGATTCCACAGAAATAAGGCTAGCAAAGAGATCCACGAAATACAGATGTAACTCCGTGAGTGCAATTCACACATCACAGAGCAGTTTCTCACAAGCTTCTTTCCAGATTTCATCTGAGGATATTTCCTTTTTCACCATAGCCCTCTATGGGCTTCCAAATATCACTTTGCCAATTCCACAAGAACTGTCTTAGCGAAAGGCTTCTTGAGGGGAAAGCTGTAACTCTGTGAGATGATTTCACAGAACACAAAGAAGTTTCTCAGAAAGCTTCTTTCTCTTTGTTATCGGAGGATATTTCCTTTGGCCCTATAGTCTTCAAAGGGATCCGAAATATCTGTTCTCAGATTCCACAGAAATAAGGCTAGCAAAGAGATCCACGAAATACAGATGTAACTCTGTGAGATGAAATAACAGAACACTAAGCAGTTTCTCCGAAAGCTTCTTTCCAGATTTCATCTGAGGATATTTCCTTTTTCACCATAGCCCTCTATGGGCTTCCAAATATCACTTTGCCAATTCCACAAGAGCTGTCTTAGCGAAAGGCTTGTTGAGGGGAAAGCTGTAACTGTGTGAGGTGATTTCACAGAACACAAAGAAGTTTCTCAGAAAGCTTCTTTCTCTTTGTTATCGGAGGATATTTCCTTTGGCCCTAAGTCTTCAAAGGGATCCGAAATATCTGTTCTCAGATTCCACAGAAATAAGGCTAGCGAAGAGATCCACGAAATACAGATGTAACTCTGTGAGTGGAAGTCACACATCACAGAGCAGTTTCTCAGAAAGCTTCTTTCCAGATTTCATCTGAGGATATTTCCTTTTTCACCCTAGCCCTCTATGGGCTTCCAAATATCACTTATCCAATTCCACAAGAACTGCCTTACCGAAAGGCTTCTTGAAGTGAAAGCTGTAACTCTGTGAGATGATTTCACAGAACACAAAGAAGTTTCTCAGAAAGCTTCTTTCTCTTTGTTATCGGAGGATATTTCCTTTGGCCCTATAGTCTTCAAAGGGATCCGAAATATCTGTTCTCAGATTCCACAGAAATAAGGCTAGCAAAGAGATCCACGAAATACAGATGTAACTCTGTGAGTGGAAGTCACACAACACAGAGCAGTTTCTCAGAAAGCTTCTTTCCAGATTTCATCTGAGGATATTTCCTTTTTCACCAGAGCCCTCTATGGGCTTCCAAATATCACTTTGCCAATTCCAAAAGAACTGTCTTAGCGAAAGGCTTCTTGAGGGGAAAGCTGTAACTCTGTGAGATGATTTCACAGAACACAAAGAAGTTTCTCAGAAAGCTTCTTTCTCTTTGTTATCGGAGGATATTTCCTTTGGCCCTATAGTCTTCAAAGGGATCCGAAATATCTGTTCTCAGATTCCACAGAAAGAAGGCTAGCAAAGATATCCACGAAATACAGATGTAACTCTGTGAGTGGAAGACACACATCACAGAGCAGTTCCTCAGAAAGCTTCTTTCCAGATTTCATCTGAGGATATTTCCTTTTTCACCATAGCCCTCTATGGGCTTCCAAATATCACTTTGCCAATTCCACAAGAACTGCCTAACCGAAAGGCTTCTTGAAGGGAAAGCTGTAACTCTGTGAGATGATTTCACAGAACACAAAGAAGTTTCTCAGAAAGCTTCTTTCTCTTTGTTATCGGAGGATATTTCCTTTGGGCCTATAGTCTTCAAAGGGATCCGAAATATCTGTTCTCAGATTCCACAGAAATAAGGCTAGCAAAGAGATCCACGAAATTCAGATGTAAATCTGTGAGATGAAATAACAGAACACTAAGTAGTTTCTCCGAAAGCTTCTTTCCAGATATCATCTGGGGATATTTCCTTTTTCACCATAGCCCTCTGTGGGCTTCCAAATATCACTTTGCCAATTCCACAAGAACTGCCTAACCGAAAGGCTTCTTGAAGGGAAAGCTGTAACTCTGTTAGATGATTTCAGAGAACACAAAGAAGTTTCTCAGAAAGCTTCTTTCTCTTTGTTATCGGAGGATATTTCCTTTGGTCCTATAGTTTTCAAAGGGATCCGAAATATCTGTTCTCAGATTCCAAAGAAATAAGGCTAGCAAAGAGATCCACGAAATAGAGATGTAACTCTGTGAGTGCAATTCACACATCACAGAGCAGTTTCTCAGAAAGCTTCTTTCCAGATTTCATCTGAGGATATTTCCTTTTTCACCATAGCCCTCTATGGGCTTCCAAATATCACTTTGCCAATTCCACAAGAACTGTCTTAGCGAAAGACTTCTTGAGGGGAAAGCTGTAACTCTGTGAGATGATTTCACAGAACACAAAGAAGTTTTTCAGAAAGCTTCTTTCTCTTTGTTATCGGAGGATATTTCCTTTGGCCCTATAGTCTTCAAAGGGATCCGAAATATCTGTTCTCAGATTCCACAGAAATAAGGCTAGCAAAGAGATCCACGAAATACAGATGTAACTCTGTGAGATGAATTAACAGAACACTAAGCCGTTTCTCCGATATCTTCTTTCCAGATTTCTTCTTGGGATTTTTCCTTTTTCACCATAGCCCTCTATGTGCTTCCAAATATCACTTTGCCAATTGCACAAGAACTGCCTAACTGAAAGCCTTCTTGAAGGGAAAGCTCTAACTCTGTGAGGTGATTTCAGAGTACACAAAGAAGTTTCTCAGAAAGCTTCTTTCTCTTTGTTATCGGAGGATATTTCCTTTGGTCCTATAGTTTTCAAAAGGATCCGAATTATCTGTTCTCAGATTCCACAGAAATAAGGCGAGCAAAGAGATCCACGAAATACAGATGTAACTCCGTGAGTGCAATTCACACATCACAGAGCAGTTTCTCAGAAAGCTTCTTTCCAGATTTCATCTGAGGATATTTCCTTTTTCACCATAGCCCTCTATGGGCTTCCAAATATCACTTTGCCAATTCCACAAGAACTGTCTTAGCGAAAGGCTTCTTGAGGGGAAAGCTGTAACTCTGTGAAATGATTTCACAGAACACAAAGAAGTTTCTCAGAAAGCTTCTTTCTCTTTGTTATCGGAGGATATTTCCTTTGGCCCTATAGTCTTCAAAGGGATCCGAAATATCTGTTCTCAGATTCCACAGAAATAACGCTAGCAAAGAGATCCACGAAATACAGATGTAACTCTGTGAGATGAAATAACAGAACACTAAGCAGTTTCTCCGAAAGCTTCTTTCCAGATTTCATCTGAGGATATTTCCTTTTTCACCATTGCCCTCTATGGGCTTCCAAATATCACTTTGCCAATTCCACAAGAGCTGTCTTAGCGAAAGGCTTTTTGACTGGAAAGCTGTAACTCTGTGAGATGATTTCACAGAACACAAAGACGTTTCTCAAAAAGCTTCTTTCTCTATCTTATCGGAGGATATTTCCTTTGGCCCTATAGTCTTCAAAGGGATCCGAAATACCTGTTTTCAGATTCCACAGAAATAAGGCTAGCAAAGAGATCCACGAAATACAGATGTAACTCTGTGAGTGCAAGTCACACATCACAGAGAATTTTCTCAGAAAGCTTCTTTCCAGGTTTCATCTGAGGATATTTCCTTCTTCACCATAGCCCTCTATGGGCTTCCAATTATCACTTTGCCAATTCCACAAGAACTGCCTTACCGAAAGGCTTCTTGAAGAGAAAGCTGTAACTGTGTGAGGTGATTTCACAGAACACAAAGAAGTTTCTCAGAAAGCTTCTTTCTCTTTGTTATCGGAGGATATTTCCTTTGGCCCTAAGTCTTCAAAGGGATCCGAAATATCTGTTCTCAGATTCCACAGAAATAAGGCTAGCAAAGAGATCCACGAAATACAGATGTAACTCTGTGAGTGGAAGTCACACATCACAGAGCAGTTTCTCAGAAAGCTTCTTTCCATATTTCATCTGAGGATATTTCCTTTTTCACCCTAGCCCTCTATGGGCTTCCAAATATCACTTTTCCAATTCCACAAGAACTGCCTTACCGAAAGGCTTCTTGAAGTGAAAGCTGTAACTCTGTGAGATGATTTCACAGAACACAAAGAAGTTTCTCAGAAAGCTTCTTTCTCTTTGTTATCGGAGGATATTTCCTTTGGCCCTATAGTCTTCAAAGGGATCCGAAATATCTGTTCTCAGATTCCACAGAAATAAGGCTAGCAAAGAGATCCACGAAATACAGATGTAACTCTGTGAGTGCAAGTCACACAACACAGAGCAGTTTCTCAGAAAGCTTCTTTCCAGATTTCATCTGAGGATATTTCCTTTTTCACCAGAGCCCTCTATGGGCTTCCAAATATCACTTTGCCAATTCCAAAAGAACTGTCTTAGCGAAAGGCTTCTTGAGGGGAAAGCTGTAACTCTGTGAGATGATTTCACAGAACACAAAGAAGTTTCTCAGAAAGCTTCTTTCTCTTTGTTATCGGAGGATATTTCCTTTGGTCCTATAGTCTTCAAAGGGATCCGAAATATCTGTTCTCAGATTCCACAGAAAGAAGGCTAGCAAAGAGATCCACGAAATACAGATGTAACTCTGTGAGTGGAAGACACACATCACAGAGCAGTTTCTCAGAAAGCTTCTTTCCAGATTTCATCTGAGGATATTTCCTTTTTCACCATAGCCCTCTATGGGCTTCCAAATATCACTTTGCCAATTCCACAAGAACTGCCTTACCGAAAGGCTTCTTGAAGGGAAAGCTGTAACTCTGTGAGATGATTTCACAGAACACAAAGAAGTTTCTCAGAAAGCTTCTTTCTCTTTGTTATCGGAGGATATTTCCTTTGGGCCTATTGTCTTCAAAGGGATCCGAAATATCTGTTCTCAGATTCCACAGAAATAAGGCTAGCAAAGAGATCCACGAAATACAGATGTAACTCTGTGAGATGAAATAACAGAACACTAAGCAGTTTCTCCGAAAACTTCTTTCCAGATATCATCTGGGGATATTTCCTTTTTCACCATAGCCCTCTGTGGGCTTCCAAATATCACTTTGCCAATTCCTCAAGAACTGCCTTAGCGAAAGGCTTCTTGAGGGGAAAGCTGTAACTCTGTGAGATGATTTCACAGAACACAAAGAAGTTTCTCAAAAAGCTTCTTTCTCTCTGTTATCGGAGGATATTTCCTTTGGCCCTATAGGCTTAAAAGGGATCCGAAATATCTGTTCTCAGATTCCACAGAAATAAGGCTAGCAAAGAGATCCACGAAATACAGATGTAACTCTGTGAGTGGAAGTCACACATCACAGAGCAGTTTCTCACAAGCTTCTTTCCAGATTTCATCTGAGGATATTTCCTTTTTCACCACAGCCCTCTATGGGCTTCCAAATATCACTTTGCCAATTCCCCAAGAACTGTCTTAGCGAAAGGCTTCTTGAGGGGAAAGCTGTAACTCTGTGAGATGATTTCACAGAACACAAAGAAGTTTCTCAGAAAGCTTCTTTCTCTTTGTTATCGGAGGATATTTCCTTTGGCCCTATAGACTTCAAAGGGATCCGAAATATCTGTACTCAGATTCCACAGAAATAAGGCTTTCAAAGAGATCCACGAAATACAGATGTAACTCTGTGAGATGAATTAACAGAACACTAAGCAGTTTCTCAGAAAGCTTCTTTCCAGATTTCATCTGAGGATATTTCGTTTTTCACCATAGCCCTCTATGGGCTTCAAAATATCACTTTGACAATTCCACAAGAACTGTCTTAGCGAAAGACTTCTTGAAGGGAAAGCTGTAACTCTGTTTGATGATTTCACAGAACACAAGGAAGTTTCTCAGAAAGCTTCCTTGTCTTTGTTATCGGAGGATATTTCCTTTGGCTCTATAGTCTTCAAAGGGATCCGAAATATCTGTTCTCAGATTCCACAGAAATAAGGCTAGCAAAGAGATCCACGAAATACAGATGTAACTCTGTGAGTGGAAGTCACACATCACAGAGCAGTTTCTCAGAAAGCCTCTTTCCAGATTTCATCTGAGGATATTTCCTTTTTCACCATAGCCCTCTATGGGCTTCCAAATATCACTTTGCCAATTCCCCAAGAATTGTCTTAGCGAAAAGCTTCTTGAGGGGAAAGCTGTAAATCTGTGAGATGATTTCACAGAACACAAAGAAGTTTCTCAGAAAGCTTCTTTCTCTTTGTTATCGGTGGATATTTCCTAAGCCCTATAGTCTTCAAAGGGATCCGAAATATCTGTTCTAACATTCTACAGAAATAAGGCTAGCAAAGAGATCACGAAATAGAGATGTAACCCTTTGAGGTGAATTAACAGAACACTAAGCAGTTTCTCAGAAAGCTTCTTTCCAGATTTCATCTGAGGATATTTCCTTTTTCACCGTAACCCTCTATGGGCTTCAAAATATCACTTTGCCAATTCCACAAGAACTGTCTTAGCGAAAGGCTTCTTCAGGGGTAAGCTTTAAATCTGTGAGATGATTTCACAGAACACAAAGAAGTTTCTCAGAAAGCTTCTTTCTCTTTGTTATCGGAGGATATTTCCTTTGGCCCTATAGTCTTCAAAGGGATCCGAAATATCTGTTCTTAGATTCCACAGAAATAAGGCTAGCAAAGAGATCCACGAAATACAGATGAAAACCTGGAATGTAAGTCACACATCACAGAGCAGTTTCTCACAAGCTTCTTTCCAGATTTCATCTGAGGATATTTCCTTTTTCACCATAGCCCTCTATGGGCTTCCAAATATCACTTTGCCAATTCCCCAAGAACCGTCTTAGCGAAAGGCTTCTTGAGCGGAAAGCTCTAACTCTGTGAGATGATTTCACAGAACACAAAGAAGTTTCTCAGAAAGCTTCTTTCTCTTTGTTATCGGAGGATATTTCCTTTGGCCCTATAGACTTCAAAGGGATCCGAAATATCTGTACTCAGATTCCACAGAAATAAGGCTTTCAAAGAGATCCACGAAATACAGATGTAACTCTGTGAGATGAATTATCAGAACACTAAGCAGTTTCTCAGAAAGCTTCTTTCCAGATTTCATCTGAGGATATTTCGTTTTTCACCATAGCCCTCTATGGGCTTCAAAATATCACTTTGACAATTCCACAAGAACTGTCTTAGCGAAAGACTTCTTGAAGGGAAAGCTGTAACTCTGTTTGATGATTTCACAGAACACAAAGAAGTTTCTCAGAAAGCTTCCTTGTCTTTGTTATCGGAGGATATTTCCTTTGGCTCTATAGTCTTCAAAGGGATCCGAAATATCTGTTCTCAGATTCCACAGAAATAAGGCTAGCACAGAGATCCACGAAATACACATGTAACTCTGTGAGATGAATTAGCAGAACGCTAAGCAGTTTCTCAGAAAGCTTCTTTCCAGATTTCATCTGAGGATATATCCTTTTTCACCATAGCCCTCTATGGGATTCCAAATATCACTTTGCCAATTCCACAAGAACTGTCTTAGCGAAACTCTTCTTGAGGGGAAAGCTGTAATTCTGTGAGATGATTTCACAGAACACAAAGAAGTTTCTCAGAAAGCTTCTTTCACCCTGTTATCGGAGGATATTTCCTTTGGCCCTATAGTCTTCCAAGGGATACGAAATATCTGTTCTCAGATTCCACAGAAATAAGGCTAGCAAATTGATCCACGAAATACAGATGTAACTCTGTGAGTGGAAGTCACACATCACAGAGCAGTTTCTCAGAAAGCTTCTTTCCAGATTTCATCTGAGGATATTTCCTTTTTCACCATAGCCCTCTATGGGCTTCCAAATATCACTTTGCCAATTCCACAAGAACTGTCTTAGCGAAAGGCTTCTTGAGGGGAAAGCTGTAACTCTGTGAGATGATTTCACAGAACACAAAGATGTTTCTCAAAAAGCTTCTTTCTCTCTGTTATCCGAGGATATTTCCTTTGGCCCTATAGTCTTCAATGGGATCCGAAATATCTGTTCTCAGATTCCACAGAAATAAGGCTAGCAAAGAGATCCACGAAATACAGATGTAACTCTGTGAGTGGAAGTCACACATCACAGAGCAGTTTCTCAGAAAGCTTCTTTCCATGGTGTATATGTGCCATAAAAAAGGATGAGTTTGAGTCCTTTGTAGGGACTTGGATGCAGCTGGAATCCATCATTCTTAGCAAACTATCACAAGAACAGAAAACCAAACACCGCATGTTCTCGCTCATAGGTGGGAACTGAACAATGAGATCACTCGGACTCAGGAAGGGGAACATCACACACCGGGGCCTATCATGGGGAGGGGGGAGGGGGGAGGGATTGCATTGAGAGTTATACCTGATGTAAATGACGAGTTGATGGGTGCAGCACAGCAACATGGCACAAGTATACATATGTAACAAACATGCACGTTATGACCATGTACCCTACAACTTAAAGTATAATAATAATAAATAAATTTAAAAAAAAAAAAAGAAAAAGAAAAAGAAAGCTTCTTTCCAGATTTCATCTGGGGATATTTCCTTTTTCACCATAGCCCTCTATGGGCTTCCAAATATCACTTTGCCAATTCCACAAGAACTGTCTTAGCGAAAGGCTTCTTGAGGGGAAAGCTGTAACTCTGTGAGATGATTTCACAGAACACAAAGATGTTTCTCAAAAAGCTTCTTTCTCTTTGTTATCCGAGGATATTTCCTTTGGCCCTATAGTCTTCAATGGGATCCGAAATATCTGTTCTCAGATTCCACAGAAATAAGGCTAGCAAAGAGATCCACGAAATACAGATGTAACTCTGTGAGTGGAAGTCACACATCACAGAGCAGTTTCTCAGAAAGCTTCTTTCCATGGTGTATATGTGCCATAAAAAAGGATGAGTTTGAGTCCTTTGTAGGGACTTGGATGCAGCTGGAATCCATCATTCTTAGCAAACTATCACAAGAACAGAAAACCAAACACCGCATGTTCTCGCTCATAGGTGGGAACTGAACAATGAGATCACTCGGACTCAGGAAGGGGAACATCACACACCGGGGCCTATCATGGGGAGGGGGGAGGGGGGAGGGATTGCATTGAGAGTTATACCTGATGTAAATGACGAGTTGATGGGTGCAGCACAGCAACATGGCACAAGTATACATATGTAACAAACATGCACGTTATGACCATGTACCCTACAACTTAAAGTATAATAATAATAAATAAATTTAAAAAAAAAAAAAAGAAAAAGAAAAAGAAAGCTTCTTTCCAGATTTCATCTGGGGATATTTCCTTTTTCACCATAGCCCTCTATGGGCTTCCAAATATCACTTTGCCAATTCCACAAAAACTGTCTTAGCGAAAGGCTTCTTGAGGGGAAAGCTGTAACTCTGTGAGATGCTTTCACAGAACACAAAGAAATTTCTCAGAAAGCTTCTTTCTCTTTGTTATCGGAGGATATTTCCTTGGGACCTATAGTCTTCAAAGGGATCCGAAATATCTGTTCTCAGATTCCACAGAAATAAGGCTAGCAAAGACATCCACGAAATGCAGATGTAACTATGTGAGATGAATTAACAGAAGACTAAGCAGTTTCTCAGAAAGCTTCTTTCCAGATTCAATCTGAGGATATTTCCTTTTTCACCATTGCCCTCCATGGACTTCCAAATATCACCTTGCCAATTCCACAAGAACTGTCTCAGCGAAAGGCTTCTTGAGGGGAAAGCTGTTAATCTGTGAGATGATTTCACAGAACACAAAGAAGTTTCTCAGAATGATTCTTTCTCTTTGTTATCGGGGGATATTTCCCTTGGTCCTATAGTCTTCAAAGGGATCCGAAATATCTGCTCTCAGATTCCACAGAAATAAGGCTAGCAAAGAGATCCACGAAATACAGATGTAACCCTGGAGTGTAAGACACACATCACAGAGCAGTTTCTCACAAGCTTCTTTCCAGATTTCATCTGAGGATATTTCCTTTTTCACCATAGCCCTCTATGGGCTTCCAAATATCACTTTGCCAATTCAACAAGAACTGTCTTAGCGAAAGGCTTCTTGAGGGGAAAGCTGTAACTCTGTGAGATGATTTCACAGACCACAAAGAAGTTTCTCAGAAACCTTCTTTCTCTTTTTTATCAGAGGATATTTCCTTTGGCCCTATAGTCTTCAAAGTGATCCGAAATATCTGTTCTCATATTCCACAGAAATACGGCTTTCAAAGAGATCCACGAAATACAGATGTAACTCTGTGTGATGAATTAACAGAACACTAAGCAGTTTCTCAGAAAGCTTCTTTCCAGATTTCATCTGAGGATATTTCGTTTTTCACCGTAGCCCTCTATGGGCTTCCAAATATCACTTTGCCAATTCCTCAAGAACTGCCTTAGCGAAAGGCTTCTTGAGGGGAAAGCTGTAACTCTGTGAGATGATTTCACAGAACACAAAGAAGTTTCTCAAAAAGCTTCTTTCTCTCTGTTATCGGAGGATATTTCCTTTGGCCCTATAGGCTTAAAAGGGATCCGAAATATCTGTTCTCAGATTCCACAGAAATAAGGCTAGCAAAGAGATCCACGAAATACAGATGTAACTCTGTGAGTGGAAGTCACACATCACAGAGCAGTTTCTCACAAGCTTCTTTCCAGATTTCATCTGAGGATATTTCCTTTTTCACCATAGCCCTCTATGGGCTTCCAAATATCACTTTGCCAATTCCCCAAGAACTGTCTTAGCGAAAGGCTTCTTGAGGGGAAAGCTGTAACTCTGTGAGATGATTTCACAGAACACAAAGAAGTTTCTCAGAAAGCTTCTTTCTCTTTGTTATCGGAGGATATTTCCTTTGGCCCTATAGACTTCAAAGGGATCCGAAATATCTGTACTCAGATTCCACAGAAATAAGGCTTTCAAAGAGATCCACGAAATACAGATGTAACTCTGTGAGATGAATTAACAGAACACTAAGCAGTTTCTCAGAAAGCTTCTTTCCAGATTTCATCTGAGGATATTTCGTTTTTCACCATAGCCCTCTATGGGCTTCAAAATATCACTTTGACAATTCCACAAGAACTGTCTTAGCGAAAGACTTCTTGAAGGGAAAGCTGTAACTCTGTTTGATGATTTCACAGAACACAAAGAAGTTTCTCAGAAAGCTTCCTTGTCTTTGTTATCGGAGGATATTTCCTTTGGCTCTATAGTCTTCAAAGGGATCCGAAATATCTGTTCTCAGATTCCACAGAAATAAGGCTAGCAAAGAGATCCACGAAATACAGATGTAACTCTGTGAGTGGAAGTCACTCATCACAGAGCAGTTTCTCAGAAAGCCTCTTTCCAGATTTCATCTGAGGATATTTCCTTTTTCACCATAGCCCTCTATGGGCTTCCAAATATCACTTTGCCAATTCCCCAAGAATTGTCTTAGCGAAAAGCTTCTTGAGGGGAAAGCTGTAACTCTGTGAGATGATTTCACAGAACACAAAGAAGTTTCTCAGAAAGCTTCTTTCTCTTTGTTATCGGTGGATATTTCCTAAGCCCTATAGTCTTCAAAGGGATCCGAAATATCTGTTCTAACATTCTACAGAAATAAGGCTAGCAAAGAGATCACGAAATAGAGATGTAACCCTTTGAGGTGAATTAACAGAACACTAAGCAGTTTCTCAGAAAGCTTCTTTCCAGATTTCATCTGAGGATATTTCCTTTTTCACCGTAGCCCTCTATGGGCTTCAAAATATCACTTTGCCAATTCCACAAGAACTGTCTTAGCGAAAGGCTTCTTCAGGGGTAAGCTTTAAATCTGTGAGATGATTTCACAGAACACAAAGAAGTTTCTCAGAAAGCTTCTTTCTCTTTGTTATCGGAGGATATTTCCTTTGGCCCTATAGTCTTCAAAGGGATCCGAAATATCTGTTCTTAGATTCCACAGAAATAAGGCTAGCAAAGAGATCCACGAAATACAGATGAAAACCTGGAATGTAAGTCACACATCACAGAGCAGTTTCTCACAAGCTTCTTTCCAGATTTCATCTGAGGATATTTCCTTTTTCACCATAGCCCTCTATGGGCTTCCAAATATCACTTTGCCAATTCCCCAAGAACCGTCTTAGCGAAAGGCTTCTTGAGCGGAAAGCTCTAACTCTGTGAGATGATTTCACAGAACACAAAGAAGTTTCTCAGAAAGCTTCTTTCTCTTTGTTATCGGAGGATATTTCCTTTGGCCCTATAGACTTCAAAGGGATCCGAAATATCTGTACTCAGATTCCACAGAAATAAGGCTTTCAAAGAGATCCACGAAATACAGATGTAACTCTGTGAGATGAATTATCAGAACACTAAGCAGTTTCTCAGAAAGCTTCTTTCCAGATTTCATCTGAGGATATTTCGTTTTTCACCATAGCCCTCTATGGGCTTCAAAATATCACTTTGACAATTCCACAAGAACTGTCTTAGCGAAAGACTTCTTGAAGGGAAAGCTGTAACTCTGTTTGATGATTTCACAGAACACAAAGAAGTTTCTCAGAAAGCTTCCTTGTCTTTGTTATCGGAGGATATTTCCTTTGGCTCTATAGTCTTCAAAGGGATCCGAAATATCTGTTCTCAGATTCCACAGAAATAAGGCTAGCACAGAGATCCACGAAATACACATGTAACTCTGTGAGATGAATTAGCAGAACGCTAAGCAGTTTCTCAGAAAGCTTCTTTCCAGATTTCATCTGAGGATATTTCCTTTTTCACCATAGCCCTCTATGGGCTTCCAAATATCACTTTGCCAATTCCACAAGAACTGTCTTAGCGAAAGGCTTCTTGAGGGGAAAGCTGTAACTCTGTGAGATGATTTCACAGAACACAAAGATGTTTCTCAAAAAGCTTCTTTCTCTCTGTTATCCGAGGATATTTCCTTTGGCCCTATAGTCTTCAATGGGATCCGAAATATCTGTTCTCAGATTCCACAGAAATAAGGCTAGCAAAGAGATCCACGAAATACAGATGTAACTCTGTGAGTGGAAGTCACACATCACAGAGCAGTTTCTCAGAAAGCTTCTTTCCATGGTGTATATGTGCCATAAAAAAGGATGAGTTTGAGTCCTTTGTAGGGACTTGGATGCAGCTGGAATCCATCATTCTTAGCAAACTATCACAAGAACAGAAAACCAAACACCGCATGTTCTCGCTCATAGGTGGGAACTGAACAATGAGATCACTCGGACTCAGGAAGGGGAACATCACACACCGGGGCCTATCATGGGGAGGGGGGAGGGGGGAGGGATTGCATTGAGAGTTATACCTGATGTAAATGACGAGTTGATGGGTGCAGCACAGCAACATGGCACAAGTATACATATGTAACAAACATGCACGTTATGACCATGTACCCTACAACTTAAAGTATAATAATAATAAATAAATTTAAAAAAAAAAAAAGAAAAAGAAAAAGAAAGCTTCTTTCCAGATTTCATCTGGGGATATTTCCTTTTTCACCATAGCCCTCTATGGGCTTCCAAATATCACTTTGCCAATTCCCCAAGAACTGTCTTAGCGAAAGGCTTCTTGAGGGGAAAGCTGTAACTCTGTGAGATGATTTCACAGAACACAAAGATGTTTCTCAAAAAGCTTCTTTCTCTTTGTTATCCGAGGATATTTCCTTTGGCCCTATAGTCTTCAATGGGATCCGAAATATCTGTTCTCAGATTCCACAGAAATAAGGCTAGCAAAGAGATCCACGAAATACAGATGTAACTCTGTGAGTGGAAGTCACACATCACAGAGCAGTTTCTCAGAAAGCTTCTTTCCATGGTGTATATGTGCCATAAAAAAGGATGAGTTTGAGTCCTTTGTAGGGACTTGGATGCAGCTGGAATCCATCATTCTTAGCAAACTATCACAAGAACAGAAAACCAAACACCGCATGTTCTCGCTCATAGGTGGGAACTGAACAATGAGATCACTCGGACTCAGGAAGGGGAACATCACACACCGGGGCCTATCATGGGGAGGGGGGAGGGGGGAGGGATTGCATTGAGAGTTATACCTGATGTAAATGACGAGTTGATGGGTGCAGCACAGCAACATGGCACAAGTATACATATGTAACAAACATGCACGTTATGACCATGTACCCTACAACTTAAAGTATAATAATAATAAATAAATTTAAAAAAAAAAAAAAGAAAAAGAAAAAGAAAGCTTCTTTCCAGATTTCATCTGGGGATATTTCCTTTTTCACCATAGCCCTCTATGGGCTTCCAAATATCACTTTGCCAATTCCCCAAGAACTGTCTTAGCGAAAGGCTTCTTGAGGGGAAAGCTGTAACTCTGTGAGATGATTTCACAGAACACAAAGAAGTTTCTCAGAAAGCTTCTTTCTCTTTGTTATCGGAGGATATTTCCTATGGCCCTATGGTCTTCAAAGCGATCCGAAATATCTGTTCTAACATTCTACAGAAATAAGGCTAGCAAAGAGATCCAGGAAATAGAGATGTAACTCTGTGAGATGAATTAACAGAACACTAAGCAGTTTCTCAGAATGCTTCTTTCCAGATTTCATCTGAGGATATTTCCTTTTTCACCCTAGCCCACTATGGGCTTCCAAATATCACTTTGCCAATTCCACAAAAACTGTCTTAGCGAAAGGCTTCTTGAGGGGAAAGCTGTAACTCTGTGAGATGCTTTCACAGAACACAAAGAAATTTCTCAGAAAGATTCTTTCTCTTTGTTATCGGAGGATATTTCCTTGGGACCTATAGTCTTCAAAGGGATCCGAAATATCTGTTCTCAGATTCCACAGAAATAAGGCTAGCAAAGAGATCCACGAAATGCAGATGTAACTATGTGAGATGAATTAACAGAAGACTAAGCAGTTTCTCAGAAAGCTTCTTTCCAGATTCAATCTGAGGATATTTCCTTTTTCACCATTGCCCTCCATGGACTTCCAAATATCACCTTGCCAATTCCACAAGAACTGTCTCAGCGAAAGGCTTCTTGAGGGGAAAGCTGTTAATCTGTGATATGATTTCACAGAACACAAAGAAGTTTCTCAGAAAGATTCTTTCTCTTTGTTATCGGGGGATATTTCCCTTGGTCCTATAGTCTTCAAAGGGATCCGAAATATCTGCTCTCAGATTCCACAGAAATAAGGGTAGCAAGGAGATCCACGAAATACAGATGTAACCCTGGAGTGTAAGTCACACATCACAGAGCAGTTTCTCACAAGCTTGTTTCCAGATTTCATCTGAGGATATTTCCTTTTTCACCATAGCCCTCTATGGGCTTCCAAATATCACTTTGCCAAATCCAAAAGAACTGTCTTAGCGAAAGGCTTCTTGAGGGGAAAGCTGTAACTCTGTGAGATGATTTCACAGAGCACAAAGAAGTTTCTCAGAAACCTTCTTTCTCTTTTTTATCAGAGGATATTTCCTTTGGCTCTATAGTCTTCAAAGGGATCCGAAATATCTGTTCTCAGATTCCACAGAAATAAGACTAGCAAAGAGATCCACGAAATACAGATGTAACTCTGTGAGATGAATTAGCAGAACGCTAAGCAGTTTCTCAGAAAGCTTCTTTCCAGATTTCAACTGAGGATATTTCCTTTTTCACCATAGCCCTCTATGGGATTCCAAATATCACTTTGCCAATTCCACAAGAACTGTCTTAGCGAAACGCTTCTTGAGGGGAAAGCTGTAACTCTGTGAGATGATTTCACAGAACACAAAGAAGTTTCTCAGAAAGCTTCTTTCTCCCTGTTATCGGAGGATATTTCCTTTGGCCCTATAGTCTTCCAAGGGATACGAAATATCTGTTCTCAGATTCCACAGATATAAGGCTAGCAAAGAGATCCACTAAATACAGACGTAACTCTGTGAGTGTAAGTCACACATCACAGAGCAGTTTCTCAGAAAGCTTCTTTCCAGATTTCATCTGAGGATATTTCCTTTTTCACCATAGCCCTCTATGGGCTTCCAAATATCACTTTGCCAATTCCACAAGAACTGTCTTAGCGAAAGGCTTCTTGAGGGGAAAGCTGTACCTCTGTGAGACGATTTCACAGAACACAAAGAAGTTTCTCAGAAAGCTTCTTTCTCCTTGTTATCGGTGGATATTTCCTAAGGCCCTATAGTCTTCAAAGTTATCCGAAATATCTGTTCTAACATTCTACAGAAATAAGGCTAGCAAAGAGATCCAAGAAATAGAGATGTAACTCTGTGAGATGAATTAGCAGAACGCTAAGCAGTTTCACAGAAAGCTTCTTTCCAGATTTAATCTGAGGATATTTCCTTTTTCACCTTTGCCCTCTATGGACTCCCAAATATCACCTTGCCAATTCCACAAGAACTGTCTTAGCGAAAGGCTTCTTCAGGGGAAAGCTGTAAATCTGTGAGATGATTTCACAGAACACAAAGAAGTTTCTCAGAAAGCTTCTTTCTCTTTGTTATCGGAGGATATTTCCTTTGGCCCTATCGTCTTCAAAGGGATCCGAAATATCTGTTCTTAGATTCCACAGAAATAAGGCTAGCAAAGAGATCCACGAAATACAGATGAAACCCTGGAATGTAAGTCACACATCACAGAGCAGTTTCTCACAAGCTTCTTTCCAGATTTCATCTGAGGATATTTCCTTTTTCACCGTAGCCCTCTATGGGCTTCAAAATATCACTTTGCCAATTCCACAAGAACTGTCTTAGCGAAAGGCTTCTTCAGGGGAAAGCTGTAAATCTGTGAGATTATTTCAGAGAACACAAAGAAGTTTCTCAGAAAGCTTCTTTCTCTTTGTTATCCGAGGATATTTCCTTTGGCCCTATAGTCTTCAAAGGGATCCGAAATATCTGTTCTCAGATTCCACAGAAATAAGGCTTTCAAAGAGATCCACGAAATACAGATGTAACTCTGTGAGATGAATTAACAGAACACTACGCAGTTTCTCAGAAAGCTTCTTTCCAGATTTCATCTGAGGATATTTCGTTTTTCACCATAGCCCTCTATGGGCTTCAAAATATCACTTTGACAATTCCACAAGAACTGTCTTAGCGAAAGGCTTCTTGAAGGGAAAGCTGTAACTCTGTTTGATGATTTCACAGAACACAAAGAAGTTTCTCAGAAAGCTTCTTTGTCTTTGTTATCGGAGGATATTTCCTTTGGCTCTATAGTCTTCAAAGGGATCCGAAATATCTGTTCTCAGATTCCACAGAAATAAGGCTAGCACAGAGATCCACGAAATACACATGTAACTCTGTGAGATGAATTAGCAGAACGCTAAGCAGTTTCTCAGAAAGCTTCTTTCCAGATTTCATCTGAGGATATATCCTTTTTCACCATAGCCCTCTATGGGATTCCAAATATCACTTTGCCAATTCCACAAGAACTGTCTTAGCGAAACTCTTCTTGAGGGGAAAGCTGTAATTCTGTGAGATGATTTCACAGAACACAAAGAAGTTTCTCAGAAAGCTTCTTTCTCCCTGTTATCGGAGGATATTTCCTTTGACCCTATAGTCTTCCAAGGGATACGAAATATCTGTTCTCAGATTCCACAGAAATAAGGCTAGCAAAGAGATCCACGAAATACAGATGTAACTCTGGGAGTGTAAGTCACACATCACAGAGAAGTTTCTCAGAAAGCTTCTTTCCAGATTTCATCTGAGGATATTTCCTTTTTCACCATAGCCCTCTATGGGCTTCCAAATATCACTTTGCCAATTCCACAAGAACTGTCTTAGCGATAGGCCTCTTGAGGGGAAAGCTGTAATTCTGTGAGATGATTTCACAGAACACAAAGAAGTTTCTCAGTAAGCTTCTTTCTCTTTGTTATCGGAGGATATTTCCTTTGGCCTTATAGTCTTCAAAAAGATCCGAAATATCTGTTCTCAGATTCCACAGAAATAAGGCTAGCAAAGAGATCCACGAAATGCAGATGTAACTCTGTGAGTGGAAGTCACACATCACAGAGCAGTTTCTCTGAAAGCTTCTTTCCAGATTTCATCTGAGGATATTTCCTTTTTCACCATAGCCCTCTATGGGCTTCCAAATATCACTTTGCCAATTCCACAAGAACTGTCTTAGCGAAAGGCTTCTTGAGGGGAAAGCTGTAACTCTGTGAGATGATTTCACAGAGCACAAAGAAGTTTCTCAGAATGTTTCTTTCTCTTTGTTATCGGAGGATATTTCCTTTGGCCGTATAGTCTTCAAAGGGATCCGAAATATCTGTTCTCAGATTCCACAGAAATAAGGCTTTCAAAGAGATCCACGAAATACAGATGTAACTCTGTGAGATGAATTAACAGAACACTAAGCAGTTTCTCAGAATGCTTCTTTCCAGATTTCATCTGAGGATATTTCCTTATTCACCCTAGCCCACTACGGGCTTCCAAATATCACTTTGCCAATTCCACAAGAACTGTCTTAGCGAAAGGCTTCTTCAGGGGAAAGCTGTAACTCTGTGAGATGATTTCACAGAACACAAAGAAGTTTCTTAGAAAGCTTCTTTCTCTTTGTTATCGGAGGATATTTCCTTTGGCCCTATAGTCTTCAAAGGGATCCGAAATATCTGTTCTCAGATTCCACAGAAATAAGGCTAGCAAAGAGATACACGAAATGCAGATGTAACTATGTGAGATGAATTAACAGAACACTAAGCAGTTTCTCAGAAAGCTTCTTTCCAGATTTAATCTGAGGATATTTCCTTTTTCACCATTTCCCTCAATGGACTTCCAAATATCACCTCGCCAATTCCACAAGAACTGTCTTAGCGAAAGGCTTCTTGAGGGGAAAGCTGTTAATCTGTGAGATGATTTCACAGAACACAAAGAAGTTTCTCAGAAAGATTCTTTCTCTTTGTTATCGGGGGATATTTCCCTTGGTCCTATAGTCTTCCAAGGGATCCGAAATATCTGGTCTCAGATTCAACAGAAATAAGGCTAGCAAAGAGATCCACGAAATACCGATGTAACCCTTTGAGGTGAATTAACAGAATACTAAGCAGTTTCTCAGAAAGCTTCTTTCCAGATTTCATCTGAGGATATTTCCTTTTTCACCGTAGCCCTCTAGGGGCTTCCAAATATCACTTTGCCAATTCCTCAAGAACTGTCTTAGCGAAAGGCTTCCTGAGGGGAAAGCTGTAACTCTGCGAGACGATTTCACAGAACAAAAAGAAGTCTCTCAAGAAGCTTCTTTCTCTTTGTTATCGGAAGATATTTCCTTTGGCCCAATAGTCTTCAAAGGGATCCGAAATATCTGTTCTCAGATTCCACAGAAATGAGGCTAGCAAAGAGATCCACGAAATACAGATGTAACTCTGGGAGTGGAAGTCACACATCACAGAGCAGTTTCTCTGAAAGTTTCTTTCCACATTTCATCTGAGGATATTTCCTTTTTCACCGTAGCCCTCTATGGGCTTCCAAATATCACTTTGTCAATTGCACAAGAACTGTCTTAGCGAAAGGCTACTTGAGAAGAAAGCTGTAACTCTGTGAGATGATTTCACAGAACACAAAGAAGTTTCTCAGATAGCTTCTTTCTCTTTGTTATCGGAGGATATTTCCTTTGGCCCTATAGTCTTCAAAGGGATCCGAAATATCTGTTCTCAGATTCCACAGAAATAAGGCTAGCAATGTGTTCCACGAAATACAGATTTTACACTGTGAGATGAATTAACAGAACACGAAGCAGTTTATCAGAATGCTTCTTTCCAGATTTCATCTGAGGATATTTCCTTTTTCACCGTAGCCCTCTATGGGCTTCAAAATATCACTTTGCCAATTCCACAAGAACTGTCTTAGCGAAAGGCTTCTTCAGGGGAAAGCTGTAAATCCGTGAGATGATTTCACAGAACACAAAGAAGTTTCACAGAAAGCTTCTTTCTCTTTGTTATCGGAGGATATTTCCTTTGGCCCTATAGTCTTCAAAGGGATCCGAAATATCTGTTCTTAGATTCCACAGAAATAAGGCTAGCAAAGAGATCCACGAAATGCAGATGTAACCCTGGAGTGTAAGTCACACATCACAGAGCAGTTTCTCACAAGCTTCTTTCCAGATTTCATCTGAGGATATTTCCTTTTTCACCATAGCCCTCTATGGGCTTCCAAATATCACTTTGCCAATTCCACAAGAACTTTCTTAGCGAAAGGCTTCTTGAGGGGAAAGCTGTAACTCTGTGAGATGATTTCACAGAGCACAAAGAAGTTTCTCAGAAACCTTCTTTCTCTTTTTTATCAGAGGATATTTCCTTTGGCCCTATAGTCTTCAAAGGGATTCGAAATATCTGTTCTGAGATTCCACAGAAATAAGGCTTTCAAAGAGATCCACGAAATACAGATGTAACTCTGTGAGATGAATTAACAGAACACTAAGCAGTTTCTCAGAAAGCTTCTTTCCAGATTTCATCTGAGGATATTTCGTTTTTCACCATAGCCCTCTATGGGCTTCAAAATATCACTTTGACAATTCCACAAGAACTGTCTTAGCGAAAGGCTTCTTGAAGGGAAAGCTGTAACTCTGTTTGATGATTTCACAGAACACAAAGAAGTTTCTCAGACAGCTTCTTTGTCTTTGTTATCGGAGGATATTTCCTTTGGCTCTATACTCTTCAAAGGGATCCGAAATATCTGTTCTCAGATTCCACAGAAATAAGGCTAGCAAAGAGATCCACGAAATACAGATGTAACTCTGTGAGATGAATTAGCAGAACGGTAAGCAGTTTCTCAGAAAGCTTCTTACCAGATTTCATCTGAGGATATATCCTTTTTCACCATAGCCCTCTATGGGATTCCAAATATCACTTTGCCAATTCCACAAGAACTGTCTTAGCGAAAGGCTTCTTGAAGGGAAAGCTGTAACTCTGTTTGGTGATTTCACAGAACACAAAGAAGTTTCTCAGAAAGCTTCTTTGTCTTTGGTAACGGAGGATATTTCCTTTGGCTCTATAGTCTTCAAAGGGATCCGAAATATCTGTTCTCAGATTGCACAGAAATAAGGCTAGCAAAGAGATCCACGAAATACAGATGTAACTCTGTGTGATGAATTAGCAGAACGCTAAGCAGTTTCTCAGAAAGCTTCTTTCCAGATTTCATCTGAGGATATTTCCTTTTTCACCATAGCCCTCTATTGGATTCCAAATATCACTTTGCCAATTCCACAAGAACTGTCTTAGCGAAAGGCTTCTTCAGGGGAAAGCTGTAAATCTGTGAGATGATTTCACAGAACACAAAGAAGTTTCTCAGAAAGCTTCTTTCTCTTTGTTATCGGAGGATATTTCCTTTGGACCTATAGTCTTCAAAGGGATCCGAAACATCTGTTCTTAGATTCCACAGAAATAAGGCTAGCAAAGAGATCCACGAAATACAGATGAATCCCTGGAATGTAAGTCACACATCACAGAGCAGTTTCTCACAAGCTTCTTTCCAGATTTCATCTGAGGATATTTCCTTTTTCACCGTAGCCCTCTATGGGCTTCCAAATATCACTTTGCCAATTCCACAAGAACTGTCTTAGCGAAAGGCTTCTTGAGGGGAAAGTTGTAACTCTGTGAGATGATTTCACAGAGCACAAATAAGTTTCTCAGAAAGCTTCTTTCTCTTTGTTATCCGAGGATATTTCCTTTGGCCCTATAGTCTTCAAAGGGATCCGAAATATCTGTTCTCAGATTCCACAGAAATAAGGCTAGCAAAGAGATCCACGAAATACAGATGTAACTCTGTGAGATGAATTAACAGAACACTAAGCAGTTTCTCAGAAAGCTTCTTTCCAGATTTCATCTGAGGATATTTCGTTTTTCACCATAGCCCTCTATGGGCTTCAAAATATCACTTTGACAATTCCACAAGAACTGTCTTAGCGAAAGCCTTCTTGAAGGGAAAGCTGTAACTCTGTTTGATGATTTCACAGAACACAAAGAAGTTTCTCAGAAAGCTTCTTTGTCTTTGTTATCGGAGGATATTTCCTTTGGCTCTATAGTCTTCAAAGGGATCCGAAATATCTGTTCTCAGATTCCACAGAAATAAGGCTAGCACAGAGATCCACGAAATACACATGTAACTCTGTGAGATGAATTAGCAGAACGCTAAGCAGTTTCTCAGAAAGCTTCTTTCCAGATTTCATATGAGGACATATCCTTTTTCACCATAGCCCTCTATGCAATTCCAAATATCACTTTGCCAATTCCACAAGAACTGTCTTAGCGAAACTCTTCTTGAAGGGAAAGCTGTAATTCTGTGAGATGATTTCACAGAACACCAAGAAGTTTCTCAGAAAGCTTCTTTCTCCCTGTTATCGGAGGATATTTCCTTTGGCCCTATAGTCTTCCAAGGGATACGAAATATCTGTTCTCAGATTCCACAGAAATAAGGCTAGCAAAGAGATCCACGAAATACAGATGTAACTCTGTGAGTGTAAGTCACACATCACAGAGAAGTTTCTCAGAAAGCTTCTTTTCAGATTTCATCTGAGGATATTTCCTTTTTCACCATATCCCTCTATGGGCTTCCAAATATCACTTTGCCAATTCCACAAGAACTGTCTTAGCGAAAGGCTTCTGGAGGGGAAAGCTGTAACTCTGTGAGATGATTTCACAGAACACAAAGAAGTTTCTCAGTAAGCTTCTTTCTCTTTGTAATCGGAGGATATTTCCTTTGGCCTTATAGTCTTCAATAAGATCCGAAATATCTGTTCTCAGATTCCACAGAAATAAGGCTAGCAAAGAGATCCACGAAATGCAGATGTAACTCTGTGAGTGGAAGTCACACATCACAGAGCAGTTTCTCAGAAAGCTACTTTCCAGATTTCATCTGAGGATATTTCCTTTTTCACCATAGCCCTCTATGGGCTTCCAAATATCACTTTGCCAATTCCACAAGAACTGTCTTAGCGAAACGCTTCTTGAGGGGAAAGCTGTAACTCTGTGAGATGATTTCACAGAGCACAAAGAAGTTTCTCAGAAAGTTTCTTTCTCTTTGTTATCGGAGGATATTTCCTTTGGCCGTATAGTCTTCAAAGGGATCCGAAATATCTGTTCTCAGATTCCACAGAAATAAGGCTTCCAAAGAGATCCACGAAATACAGATGTAACTCTGTGAGATGAATTAACAGAACACTAAGCAGTTTCTCAGAAAGCCTCTTTCCAGATTTCATCTGAGGATATTTCCTTTTTCACCATAGCCCTCTATGGGCTTCGAAATATCACTTTGCCAATTCCACAAGAACTGTCTTAGCGAAAGGCTTCTTCAGGGAAAAGCTGTAAATCTGTGAGATGATTTCACGGAACACAAAGAAGTTTCTCAGAAAGCCTCTTTCTCTTTGTTATCGGAGGATATTTACTTTGGCCTTATAGTCTTCAAAGGGATCCGAAATATCTCTTCTCAGATTACAAAGAAATAAGGCTAGCAAATAGATCCACGAAATACAGATGTAACTCTGTGAGTGGAAGTCACACATCACAGAGCAGTTTCTCAGAAAGCTTCTTTCCAGATTTCATCTGAGGATATTTCCTTTTTCACCATAGCCCTCTATGGGCTTCCAAATATCACTTTGCCAATTCCTCAAGAACTGTCTTATCGTTGGCCCTGTAGGCTTAAAAGGGATCCGAAATATCTGTTCTTAGATTCCACAGAAATAAGGCTAGCAAAGAGATCCACGAAATACAAATGTAACTCTGTGAGTGGAAGGCACACATCACAGAGCAGTTTCTCAGAAAGCTTCTTTCCAGATTTCATCTGAGGATATTTCCTTTTTCACCATAGCCCTCTATGGGCTTCCAAATATCACTTTGCCAATTCCCCAAGAACTGTCTCAGCGAAAGGCTTCTTGAGGGGAAAGCTGTAACTCTGTGAGATGATTTCACAGAACACAAAGAAGTTTCTCAGAAAGATTCTTTCTCTTTGTTATCGGGGGATATTTCCCTTGGTCCTATATTCTTCAAAGGGATCCGAAATATCTGCTCTCAGATTCCACAGAAATAAGGCTAGCAAAGAGATCCACGAAATACCGATGTAACCCTTTGAGGTGAATTAACAGAACACTAAGCAGTTTCTCAGAAAGCTTCTTTCCAGATTTCATCTGAGGATATTTCCTTTTTCACCGTAGCCCTCTATGGGCTTCCAAATATCACTTTGCCAATTCCACAAGAACTGTCTTAGCGAAAGGCTTCTTCAGGGGAAAGCTGTAAATCTGTGAGATGATTTCACAGAACACAAAGAAGTTTCTCAGAAAGCTTCTTTCTCTTTGTTATCGGAGGATATTTCCTTTGGCCCTATAGTCTTCAAAGGGATCCGAAATATCTGTTCTTAGATTCCACAGAAATAAGGCTAGCAAAGAGATCCACGAAATACAGATGAAACCCTAGGATGTAAGTCACACATCACAGAGCAGTTTCTCACAAGCTTCTTTCCAGATTTCATCTGAGGATATTTCCTTTTTCACCATAGCCCTCTATGGGCTTCCAAATATCACTTTGCCAATTCCACAAGTACTGTCTTAGCGAAAGGCTTCTTGAGGGGAAAGCTGTAACTCTGTGAGATGATTTCACAGAGCACAAAGAAGTTTCTCAGAAAGCTTCTTTCTCTTTGTTATCCGAGGATATTTCCTTTGGCCCTATAGTCTTCAAAGGGATTCGAAATATCTGTTCTCAGATTCCACAGAAATAAGGCTTTCAATGAGATCCACGAAATACAGATGTAACTCTGTGAGATGAATTAACAGAACACTAAGCAGTTTCTCAGAAAGCTTCTTTCCAGATTTCATCTGAGGATATTTCGTTTTTCACCATAGCCCTCTATGGGCTTCAAAATATCACTTTGACAATTCCACAAGAACTGTCTTAGCGAAAGGCTTCTTGATGGGAAAGCTGTATCTCTGTTTGATGATTTCACAGAACACAAAGAAGTTTCTCAGAAAGCTTCTTTGTCTTTGTTATCGGAGGATATTTCCTATGGCTCTATAGTCTTCAAAGGGATCCGAAATATCTGTTCTCAGATTCCACAGAAATAAGGCTAGCACAGAGATCCACGAAATACACATGTAACTCTGTGAGATGAATTAGCAGAACGCTAAGCAGTTTCTCAGAAAGCTTCTTTCCAGATTTCATCTGGGGATATATCCTTTTTCACCATAGCCCTCTATGGGATTCCAAATATCACTTTTCCAATTCCACAAGAACTGTCTTAGCAAAACTCTTCTTGAGGGGAAAGCTGTAATTCTGTGAGATGATTTCACAGAACACAAAGAAGTTTCTCAGACAGCTTCTTTCTCCCTGTTATCGGAGGATATTTCCTTTGGCCCTATAGTCTTCCAAGGGATACGAAATATGTGTTCTCAGATTCCACAGAAATAAGGCTAGCAAAGAGATCCACGAAATACAGATGTAACTCTGGGAGTGTAAGTCACACATCACAGAGAAGTTTCTCAGAAAGCTTCTATCCAGATTTCATCTGAGGATATTTCCTTTTTCACCATAGCCCTCTATGGGCTTCCCAATATCACTTTGCCAATTCCACAAGAACTGTCTTAGCGAAAGGCTTCTTCAGGGAAAAGCTGTAAATCTGTGAGATGATTTCACGGAACACAAAGAAGTTTCTCAGAAAGCCTCTTTCTCTTTGTTATCGGAGGATATTTCCTTTGGCCTTATAGTCTTCAAAGTTATCCGAAATATCTGTTCTCAGATTACACAGAAATAAGGCTAGCAAATAGATCCACGAAATACAGATGTAACTCTGTGAGTGGAAGTCACACATCACAGAGCAGTTTCTCAGAAAGCTTCTTTCCAGATTTCATCTGAGGATATTTCCTTTTTCACCATAGCCCTCTATGGGCTTCCAAATATCACTTTGCCAATTCCTCAAGAACTGTCTTAGCGAAAGGCTTCTTGAGGGGAAAGCTGTAACTCTGTGAGATGATTTCACAGAACACAAAGAAGTTTCTCAAAAAGCTTCTTTCTCTCTGTTATCGGAGGATATTTCCTTTGGCCCTGTAGGCTTAAAAGGGATCCGAAATATCTGTTCTCAGATTCCACAGAAATAAGGCTAGCAAAGAGATCCACGAAATACAAATGTAACTCTGTGAGTGGAAGGCACACATCACAGAGCAGTTTCTCAGAAAGCTTCTTTCCAGATTTCATCTGAGGATATTTCCTTTTTCACCATAGCCCTCTATGGGCTTCCAAATATCACTTTGCCAGTTCCCCAAGAACTGTCTTAGCGAAAGGCTTCTTGAGGGGAAAGCTGTAACTCTGTGAGATGATTTCACAGAACACAAAGAAGTTTCTCAGAAAGATTCTTTCTCTTTGTTATCGGGTGATATTTCCCTTGGTCCTATAGTCTTCAAAGGGATCCGAAATATCTGCTCTCAGATTCCACAGAAATAAGGCTAGCAAAGAGATCCACGAAATACCGATGTAACCCTTTGAGGTGAATTAACAGAACACTAAGCAGTTTCTCAGAAAGCTTCTTTCCAGATTTCATCTGAGGATATTTCCTTTTTCACCGTAGCCCTCTATGGGCTTCCAAATATCACTTTGCCAATTCCACAAGAACTGTCTTAGCGAAAGGCTTCTTCAGGGGAAAGCTGTAAATCTGTGAGATGATTTCACAGAACACAAAGAAGTTTCTCAGAAAGCTTCTTTCTCTTTGTTATCGGAGGATATTTCCTTTGGCCCTATAGTCTTCAAAGGGATCCGAAATATCTGTTCTTAGATTCCACAGAAATAAGGCTAGCAAAGAGATCCACGAAATACAGATGAAACCCTGGAATGTAAGTCACACATCACAGAGCAGTTTCTCACAAGCTTCTTTCCAGATTTCATCTGAGGATATTTCCTTTTTCACCATAGCCCTCTATGGGCTTCCAAATATCACTTTGCCAATTCCACAAGTACTGTCTTAGCGAAAGGCTTCTTGAGGGGAAAGCTGTAACTCTGTGAGATGATTTCACAGAGCACAAAGAAGTTTCTCAGAAAGCTTCTTTATCTTTGTTATCCGAGGATATTTCCTTTGGCCCTATAGTCTTCAAAGGGATTCGAAATATCTGTTCTCAGATTCCACAGAAATAAGGCTTTCAAAGAGATCCACGAAATACAGATGTAACTCTGTGAGATGAATTAACAGAACACTAAGCAGTTTCTCAGAAAGCTTCTTTCCAGATTTCATCTGAGGATATTTCGTTTTTCACCATAGCCCTCTATGGGCTTCAAAATATCACTTTGACAATTCCACAAGAACTGTCTTAGCGAAAGGCTTCTTGAAGGGAAAGCTGTAACTCTGTTTGATGATTTCACAGAACACAAAGAAGTTTCTCAGAAAGCTTCTTTGTCTTTGTTATCGGAGGATATTTCCTATGACTCTATAGTCTTCAAAGGGATCCGAAATATCTGTTCTCAGATTCCACAGAAATAAGGCTAGCACAGAGATCCACGAAATACACATGTAACTCCGTGAGATGAATTAGCAGAACGCTAAGCAGTTTCTCAGAAAGCTTCTTTCCAGATTTCATCTGGGGATATATCCTTTTTCACCATAGCCCTCTATGGGATTCCAAATCACCTTTCCAATTCCACAAGAACTGTCTTAGCGAAACTCTTCTTGAGGGGAAAGCTGTAATTCTGTGAGATGATTTCACAGAACACAAAGAAGTTTCTCAGAAAGCTTCTTTCTCTTTGTTATCGGAGGATATTTCCTTTGGTCCTATAGTTTTCAAAGGGATCCGAAATATCTGTTCTCAGATTCCTAAGAAATAAGGCTAGCAAAGAGATCCACGAAATAGAGATGTAACTCTGTGAGTGCAATTCACACATCACAGAGCAGTTTCTCAGAAAGCCTCTTTCCAGATTTCATCTGAGGATATTTCCTTTTTCACCATAGCCCTCTAGGGGCTTCCAAATATCACTTTGCCAATTCCACAAGAACTGTCTTAGCGAAAGACTTCTTGAGGGGAAAGCTGTAACTCTGTGAGATGATTTCACAGAACACAAAGAAGTTTTTCAGAAAGCTTCTTTCTCTTTGTTATCGGAGGATATTTCCTTTGGCCCTATAGTCTTCAAAGGGATCCGAAATATCTGTTCTCAGATTCCACAGAAATAAGGCTAGCAAAGAGATCCACGAAATACAGATGTAACTCTGTGAGAGGAATTAACAGAACACTAAGCAGTTTCTCCGAAATCTTCTTTCCAGATTTCTTCTGGGGATTTTTCCTTTTTCACCATAGCCCTCTAAGGGCTTCCAAATATCACTTTGCCAATTGCACAAGAACTGCCTAACTGAAAGCCTTCTTGAAGGGAAAGCTCTAACTCTGTGAGATGATTTCAGAGTACACAAAGAAGTTTCTCAGAAAGCTTCTTTCTCTTTGTTATCGGAGGATATTTCCTTTGGTCCTATAGTTTTCAAAAGGATCCGAATTATCTGTTCTCAGATTCCACAGAAATAAGGCTAGCAAAGAGATCCACGAAATACAGATGTAACTCCGTGAGTGCAATTCACACATCACAGAGCAGTTTCTCAGAAAGCTTCTTTCCAGATTTCATCTGAGGATATTTCCTTTTTCACCATAGCCCTCTATGGGCTTCCAAATATCACTTTGCCAATTCCACAAGAACTGTCTTAGCGAAAGGCTTCTTGAGGGGAAAGCTGTAACTCTGTGAGATGATTTCACAGAACACAAAGAAGTTTCTCAGAAAGCTTCTTTCTCTTTGTTATCGGAGGATATTTCCTTTGGCCCTATAGTCTTCAAAGGGATCCGAAATATCTGTTCTCAGATTCCACAGAAATAAGGCTATCAAAGAGATCCACGAAATACAGATGTAACTCTGTGAGTGCAAGTCACACATCACAGAGAATTTTCTCAGAAAGCTTCTTTCCAGGTTTCATCTGAGGATATTTCCTTTTTCACCGTAGCCCTCTATGGGCTTCCAATTATCACTTTGCCAATTCCACAAGAACTGCCTTAATGAAAGGCTTCTTGAAGAGAAAGCTGTAACTGTGTGAGGTGATTTCACAGAACACAAAGAAGTTTCTCAGAAAGCTTCTTTCTCTTTGTTATCGGAGGATATTTTTTTGGCCCTAAGTCTTCAAAGGGATCCGAAATATCTGTTCTCAGATTCCACAGAAATAAGGCTAGCAAAGAGATCCACGAAATACAGATGTAACTCTGTGAGTGGAAGTCACACATCACAGAGCAGTTTCTCAGAAAGCTTCTTTCCAGATTTCGTCTGAGGATATTTCCTTTTTCACCCTAGCCCTCTATGAGCTTCCAAATATCACTTTTCCAATTCCACAAGAACTGCCTTACCGAAAGGCTTCTGGAAGTGAAAGCTGTAACTCTGTGAGATGATTTCACAGAACACAAAGAAGTTTCCCAGAAAGCTTCTTTCTCTTTGTTATCGGAGGATATTTCCTTTGGCCCTATAGTCTTCAAAGGGATCCGAAATATCTGTTCTCAGATTCCACAGAAATAAGGATAGCAAAGAGATCCACGAAATACAGATGTAACTCTGTGAGTGCAAGTCACACATCACAGAGTAGTTTCTTAGAAAGCTTCTTTCCAGATTTAATCTGAGGATATTTCCTTTTTCACCATAGCCCTCTATGGGCTTCCAAATATCACTTTGCCAATTCCACAAGAACTGCCTTACCGAAAGGCTTCTTGAAGAGAAAGCTGTAACTGTGTGAGGTGATTTCACAGAACACAAAGAAGTTTCTCAGAAAGCTTCTTTCTCTTTGTTATCGGAGGATATTTCCTTTGGCCCTAAGTCTTCAAAGGGATCCGAAATATCTGTTCTCAGATTCCACAGAAATAAGGCTAGCAAAGAGATCCACGAAATACAGATGTAACTCTGTGAGTGGAAGTCACACATCACAGAGCAGTTTCTCAGAAAGCTTCTTTCCATATTTCATCTGAGGATATTTCCTTTTTCACCCTAGCCCTCTATGGGCTTCCGAATATCACTTTTCCAATTCCACAAGAACTGCCTTACCGAAAGGCTTCTTGAAGTGAAAGCTGTAACTCTGTGAGATGATTTCACAGAACACAAAGAAGTTTCTCAGAAAGCTTCTTTCTCTTTGTTATCGGAGGATATTTCCTTTGGCCCTATAGTCTTCAAAGGGATCCGAAATATCTGTTCTCAGATTCCACAGAAATAAGGCTAGCAAAGAGATCCACGAAATACAGATGTAACTCTGTGAGTGGAAGTCACACATCACAGAGCAGTTTCTCAGAAAGCTTCTATCCAGATTTCATCTGAGGATATTTCCTTTTTCGCCATAGCCCTCTATGGGCTTCCAAATATCACTTTGCCAATTCCACGAGAACTGCCTTACCGAAAGTCTTCTTGAAGGGAAAGCTGTAACTCTGTGAGATGATTTCACAGAACACAAAGAAGTTTTTCAGAAAGCTTCTTTCTCTTTGTTACCGGAGGATATTTCCTTTGGCCCTATAGTCTTCAAAGGGATCCGAAATATCTGTTCTCAGATTCCACAGAAATAAGGCTAGCAAAGAGATCCACGAAATACAGATGTAACTCTGTGAGATGAATTAAAAGAACACTAAGCAGTTTCTCCGATATCTTCTTTCCAGATTTCTTCTTGGGATTTTTCCTTTTTCACCATAGCCCTCTATGGGCTTCCAAATATCACTTTTCCAATTGCACAAGAACTGCCTAACTGAAAGCCTTCTTGAAGGGAAAGCTCTATCTCTGTGAGATGATTTCAGAGTACACAAAGAAGTTTCTCAGAAAGCTTCTTTCTCTTTGTTATCGGAGGATATTTCCTTTGGTCCTATAGTTTTCAAAAGGATCCGAAATATCTGTTCTCAGATTCCACAGAAATAAGGCTAGCAAAGAGATCCACGAAATACAGATGTAACTCCGTGAGTGCAATTCACACATCACAGAGCAGTTTCTCAGAAAGCTTCTTTCCAGATTTCATCTGAGGATATTTCCTTTCTCACCATAGCCCTCTATGGGCTTCCAAATATCACTTTGCCAATTCCACAAGAACTGTCTTAGCGAAAGTCTTCTTGAGGGGAAAACTGTAACTCTGTGAGATGATTTCACAGAACACAAAGAAGTTTCTCAGAAAGCTTCTTTCTCTTTGTTATCGGAGGATATTTCCTTTGGCCCTATAGTCTTCAAAGGGATCCGAAATATCTGTTCTCAGATTCCACAGAAATAAGGCTAGCAAAGAGATCCACGAAATACAGATGTAACTCTGTGAGATGAAATAACAGAACACTAAGCAGTTTCACAGAAAGCTTCTTTCCAGATTTCATCTGAGGATATTTCCTTTTTCACCATAGCCCTCTATGGGCTTCCAAATATCACTTTGCCAATTCCACAAGAGCTGTCTTAGCGAAAGGCTTTTTGACTGGAAAGCTGTAACTCTGTGAGATGATTTCACAGAACACAAAGAAGTTTCTCAAAAAGCTTCTTTCTCTATCTTATCGGAGGATATTTCCTTTGGCCCTATAGTCTTCAAAGGGATCCGAAATATCTGTTCTCAGATTCCACAGAAATAAGGCTAGCAAAGAGATCCACGAAATACAGATGTAACTCTGTGAGTGCAAGTCACACATCACAGAGAATTTTCTCAGAAAGCTTCTTTCCAGGTTTCATCTGAGGATATTTCCTTCTTCACCATAGCCCTCTATGGGCTTCCAATTATCACTTTGCCAATTCCACAAGAACTGCCTTACCGAAAGGCTTCTTGAAGAGAAAGCTGTAACTGTGTGAGGTGATTTCACAGAACACAAAGAAGTTTCTCAGAAAGCTTCTTTCTCTTTGTTATCGGAGGATATTTCCTTTGGCCCTAAGTCTTCAAAGGGATCCGAAATATCTGTTCTCAGATTCCACAGAAATAAGGCTAGCAAAGAGATCCACGAAATACAGATGTAACTCTGTGAGTGGAAGTCACACATCACAGAGCAGTTTCTCAGAAAGCTTCTTTCCATATTTCATCTGAGGATATTTCCTTTTTCACCCTAGCCCTCTATGGGCTTCCAAATATCACTTTTCCAATTCCACAAGAACTGCCTTACCGAAAGGCTTCTTGAAGTGAAAGCTGTAACTCTGTGAGATGATTTCACAGAACACAAAGAAGTTTCTCAGAAAGCTTCTTTCTCTTTGTTATCGGAGGATATTTCCTTTGGCCCTATAGTCTTCAAAGGGATCCGAAATATCTGTTCTCAGATTCCACAGAAATAAGGCTAGCAAAGAGATCCACGAAATACAGATGTAACTCTGTGAGTGCAAGTCACACAACACAGAGCAGTTTCTCAGAAAGCTTCTTTCCAGATTTCATCTGAGGATATTTCCTTTTTCACCAGAGACCTCTATGGGCTTCCAAATATCACTTTGCCAATTCCAAAAGAACTGTCTTAGCGAAAGGCTTCTTGAGGGGAAAGCTGTAACTCTGTGAGATGATTTCACAGAACACAAAGAAGTTTCTCAGAAAGCTTCTTTCTCTTTGTTATCGGAGGATATTTCCTTTGGCCCTATAGTCTTCAAAGGGATCCGAAATATCTGTTCTCAGATTCCACAGAAAGAAGGCTAGCAAAGAGATCCACGAAATACAGATGTAACTCTGTGAGTGGAAGACACACATCACAGAGCAGTTTCTCAGAAAGCTTCTTTCCAGATTTCATCTGAGGATATTTCCTTTTTCACCATAGCCCTCTATGGGCTTCCAAATATCACTTTGCCAATTCCACAAGAACTGCCTTACCGAAAGGCTTCTTGAAGGGAAAGCTGTAACTCTGTGAGATGATTTCACAGAACACAAAGAAGTTTCTCAGAAAGCTTCTTTCTCTTTCTTATCGGAGGATATTTCCTTTGGGCCTATTGTCTTCAAAGGGATCCGAAATATCTGTTCTCAGATTCCACAGAAATAAGGCTAGCAAAGAGATCCACGAAATACAGATGTAACTCTGTGAGATGAAATAACAGAACACTAAGCAGTTTCTCCGAAAGCTTCTTTCCAGATATCATCTGGGGATATTTCCTTTTTCACCATAGCCCTCTGTGGGCTTCCAAATATCACTTTGCCAATTCCACAAGAACTGCCTAACCGGAAGGCTTCTTGAAGGGAAAGCTGTAACTCTGTTAGATGATTTCAGAGAACACAAAGAAGTTTCTCAGAAAGCTTCTTTCTCTTTGTTATCGGAGGATATTTCCTTTGGTCCTATAGATTTCAAAGGGATCCGAAATATCTGTTCTCAGATTCCAAAGAAATAAGGCTAGCAAAGAGATCCACGAAATAGAGATGTAACTCTGTGAGTGCAATTCACACATCACAGAGCAGTTTCTCAGAAAGCTTCTTTCCAGATTTCATCTGAGGATATTTCCTTTTTCACCATAGCCCTCTATGGGCTTCCAAATATCACTTTGCCAATTCCACAAGAACTGTCTTAGCGAAAGACTTCTTGAGGGCAAAGCTGTAACTCTGTGAGATGATTTCACAGAACACAAAGAAGTTTTTCAGAAAGCTTCTTTCTCTTTGTTATCGGAGGATATTTCCTTTGGCCCTATAGTCTTCAAAGGGATCCGAAATATCTGTTCTCAGATTCCACAGAAATAAGGCTAGCAAAGAGATCCACGAAATACAGACGTAACTCTGTGAGATGAATTAAGAGAACACTAAGCAGTTTCTCCGAAATCTTCTTTCCAGATTTCTTCTGGGGATTTTTCCTTTTTCACCATAGCCCTCTATGGGCTTCCAAATATCACTTTGCCAATTGCACAAGAACTGCCTAACTGAAAGCCTTCTTGAAGGGAAAGCTCTAACTCTGTGAGATGATTTCAGAGTACACAAAGAAGTTTCTCAGAAAGCTTCTTTCTCTTTGTTATCGGAGGATATTTCCTTTGGTCCTATAGTTTTCAAAAGGATCCGAAATATCTGTTCTCAGATTCCACAGAAATAAGGCTAGCAAAGAGATCCACGAAATACAGATGTAACTCCGTGAGTGCAATTCACACATCACAGAGCAGTTTCTCACAAGCTTCTTTCCAGATTTCATCTGAGGATATTTCCTTTTTCACCATAGCCCTCTATGGGCTTCCAAATATCACTTTGCCAATTCCACAAGAACTGTCTTAGCGAAAGGCTTCTTGAGGGGAAAGCTGTAACTCTGTGAGATGATTTCACAGAACACAAAGAAGTTTCTCAGAAAGCTTCTTTCTCTTTGTTATCGGAGGATATTTCCTTTGGCCCTATAGTCTTCAAAGGGATCCGAAATATCTGTTCTCAGATTCCACAGAAATAAGGCTAGCAAAGAGATCCACGAAATACAGATGTAACTCTGTGAGATGAAATAACAGAACACTAAGCAGTTTCTCCGAAAGCTTCTTTCCAGATTTCATCTGAGGATATTTCCTTTTTCACCATAGCCCTCTATGGGCTTCCAAATATCACTTTGCCAATTCCACAAGAGCTGTCTTAGCGAAAGGCTTGTTGAGGGGAAAGCTGTAACTGTGTGAGGTGATTTCACAGAACACAAAGGAGTTTCTCAGAAAGCTTCTTTCTCTTTGTTATCGGAGGATATTTCCTTTGGCCCTAAGTCTTCAAAGGGATCCGAAATATCTGTTCTCAGATTCCACAGAAATAAGGCTAGCGAAGAGATCCACGAAATACAGATGTAACTCTGTGAGTGGAAGTCACACATCACAGAGCAGTTTCTCAGAAAGCTTCTTTCCAGATTTCATCTGAGGATATTTCCTTTTTCACCCTAGCCCTCTATGGGCTTCCAAATATCACTTTTCCAATTCCACAAGAACTGCCTTACCGAAAGGCTTCTTGAAGTGAAAGCTGTAACTCTGTGAGATGATTTCACAGAACACAAAGAAGTTTCTCAGAAAGCTTCTTTCTCTTTGTTATCGGAGGATATTTCCTTTGGCCCTATAGTCTTCAAAGGGATCCGAAATATCTGTTCTCAGATTCCACAGAAATAAGGCTAGCAAAGAGATCCACGAAATACAGATGTAACTCTGTGAGTGGAAGTCACACAACACAGAGCAGTTTCTCAGAAAGCTTCTTTCCAGATTTCATCTGAGGATATTTCCTTTTTCACCAGAGCCCTCTATGGGCTTCCAAATATCACTTTGCCAATTCCAAAAGAACTGTCTTAGCGAAAGGCTTCTTGAGGGGAAAGCTGTAACTCTGTGAGATGATTTCACAGAACACAAAGAAGTTTCTCAGAAAGCTTCTTTCTCTTTGTTATCGGAGGATATTTCCTTTGGCCCTATAGTCTTCAAAGGGATCCGAAATATCTGTTCTCAGATTCCACAGAAAGAAGGTTAGCAAAGATATCCACGAAATACAGATGTAACTCTGTGAGTGGAAGACACACATCACAGAGCAGTTCCTCAGAAAGCTTCTTTCCAGATTTCATCTGAGGATATTTCCTTTTTCACCATAGCCCTCTATGGGCTTCCAAATATCACTTTGCCAATTCCACAAGAACTGCCTTACCGAAAGGCTTCTTGAAGGGAAAGCTGTAACTCTGTGAGATGATTTCACAGAACACAAAGAAGTTTCTCAGAAAGCTTCTTTCTCTTTGTTATCGGAGGATATTTCCTTTGGGCCTATAGTCTTCAAAGGGATCCGAAATATCTGTTCTCAGATTCCACAGAAATAAGGCTAGCAAAGAGATCCACGAAATTCAGATGTAAATCTGTGAGATGAAATAACAGAACACTAAGCAGTTTCTCCGAAAGCTTCTTTCCAGATATCATCTGGGGATATTTCCTTTTTCACCATAGCCCTCTGTGGGCTTCCAAATATCACTTTGCCAATTCCACAAGAACTGCCTAACCGAAAGGCTTCTTGAAGGGAAAGCTGTAACTCTGTTAGATGATTTCAGAGAACACAAAGAAGTTTCTCAGAAAGCTTCTTTCTCTTTGTTATCGGAGGATATTTCCTTTGGTCCTATAGTTTTCAAAGGGATCCGAAATATCTGTTCTCAGATTCCAAAGAAATAAGGCTAGCAAAGAGATCCACGAAATAGAGATGTAACTCTGTGAGTGCAATTCACACATCACAGAGCAGTTTCTCAGAAAGCTTCTTTCCAGATTTCATCTGAGGATATTTCCTTTTTCACCATAGCCCTCTATGGGCTTCCAAATATCACTTTGCCAATTCCACAAGAACTGTCTTAGCGAAAGACTTCTTGAGGGGAAAGCTGTAACTCTGTGAGATGATTTCACAGAACACAAAGAAGTTTTTCAGAAAGCTTCTTTCTCTTTGTTATCGGAGGATATTTCCTTTGGCCCTATAGTCTTCAAAGGGATCCGAAATATCTGTTCTCAGATTCCACAGAAATAAGGCTAGCAAAGAGATCCACGAAATACAGATGTAACTCTGTGAGATGAATTAACAGAACACTAAGCCGTTTCTCCGATATCTTCTTTCCAGATTTCTTCTTGGGATTTTTCCTTTTTCACCATAGCCCTCTATGTGCTTCCAAATATCACTTTGCCAATTGCACAAGAACTGCCTAACTGAAAGCCTTCTTGAAGGGAAAGCTCTAACTCTGTGAGATGATTTCAGAGTACACAAAGAAGTTTCTCAGAAAGCTTCTTTCTCTTTGTTATCGGAGGATATTTCCTTTGGTCCTATAGTTTTCAAAAGGATCCGAATTATCTGTTCTCAGATTCCACAGAAATAAGGCGAGCAAAGAGATCCACGAAATACAGATGTAACTCCGTGAGTGCAATTCACACATCACAGAGCAGTTTCTCAGAAAGCTTCTTTCCAGATTTCATCTGAGGATATTTCCTTTTTCACCATAGCCCTCTATGGGCTTCCAAATATCACTTTGCCAATTCCACAAGAACTGTCTTAGCGAAAGGCTTCTTGAGGGGAAAGCTGTAACTCTGTGAAATGATTTCACAGAACACAAAGAAGTTTCTCAGAAAGCTTCTTTCTCTTTGTTATCGGAGGATATTTCCTTTGGCCCTATAGTCTTCAAAGGGATCCGAAATATCTGTTCTCAGATTCCACAGAAATAAGGCTAGCAAAGAGATCCACGAAATACAGATGTAACTCTGTGAGATGAAATAACAGAACACTAAGCAGTTTCTCCGAAAGCTTCTTTCCAGATTTCATCTGAGGATGTTTCCTTTTTCACCATTGCCCTCTATGGGCTTCCAAATATCACTTTGCCAATTCCACAAGAGCTGTCTTAGCGAAAGGCTTTTTGACTGGAAAGCTGTAACTCTGTGAGATGATTTCACAGAACACAAAGACGTTTCTCAAAAAGCTTCTTTCTCTATCTTATCGGAGGATATTTCCTTTGGCCCTATAGTCTTCAAAGGGATCCGAAATATCTGTTTTCAGATTCCACAGAAATAAGGCTAGCAAAGAGATCCACGAAATACAGATGTAACTCTGTGAGTGCAAGTCACACATCACAGAGAATTTTCTCAGAAAGCTTCTTTCCAGGTTTCATCTGAGGATATTTCCTTCTTCACCATAGCCCTCTATGGGCTTCCAATTATCGCTTTGCCAATTCCACAAGAACTGCCTTACCGAAAGGCTTCTTGAAGAGAAAGCTGTAACTGTGTGAGGTGATTTCACAGAACACAAAGAAGTTTCTCAGAAAGCTTCTTTCTCTTTGTTATCGGAGGATATTTCCTTTGGCCCTAAGTCTTCAAAGGGATCCGAAATATCTGTTCTCAGATTCCACAGAAATAAGGCTAGCAAAGAGATCCACGAAATACAGATGTAACTCTGTGAGTGGAAGTCACACATCACAGAGCAGTTTCTCAGAAAGCTTCTTTCCATATTTCATCTGAGGATATTTCCTTTTTCACCCTAGCCCTCTATGGGCTTCCAAATATCACTTTTCCAATTCCACAAGAACTGCCTTACCGAAAGGCTTCTTGAAGTGAAAGCTGTAACTCTGTGAGATGATTTCACAGAACACAAAGAAGTTTCTCAGAAAGCTTCTTTCTCTTTGTTATCGGAGGATATTTCCTTTGGCCCTATAGTCTTCAAAGGGATCCGAAATATCTGTTCTCAGATTCCACAGAAATAAGGCTAGCAAAGAGATCCACGAAATACAGATGTAACTCTGTGAGTGCAAGTCACACAACACAGAGCAGTTTCTCAGAAAGCTTCTTTCCAGATTTCATCTGAGGATATTTCCTTTTTCACCAGAGCCCTCTATGGGCTTCCAAATATCACTTTGCCAATTCCAAAAGAACTGTCTTAGCGAAAGGCTTCTTGAGGGGAAAGCTGTAACTCTGTGAGATGATTTCACAGAACACAAAGAAGTTTCTCAGAAAGCTTCTTTCTCTTTGTTATCGGAGGATATTTCCTTTGGCCCTATAGTCTTCAAAGGGATCCGAAATATCTGTTCTCAGATTCCACAGAAAGAAGGCTAGCAAAGAGATCCACGAAATACAGATGTAACTCTGTGAGTGGAAGACACACATCACAGAGCAGTTTCTCAGAAACTTCTTTCCAGATTTCATCTGAGGATATTTCCTTTTTCACCATAGCCCTCTATGGGCTTCCAAATATCACTTTGCCAATTCCACAAGAACTGCCTTACCGAAAGGCTTCTTGAAGGGAAAGCTGTAACTCTGTGAGATGATTTCACAGAACACAAAGAAGTTTCTCAGAAAGCTTCTTTCTCTTTGTTATCGGAGGATATTTCCTTTGGGCCTATTGTCTTCAAAGGGATCCGAAATATCTGTTCTCAGATTCCACAGAAATAAGGCTAGCAAAGAGATCCACGAAATACAGATGTAACTCTGTGAGATGAAATAACAGAACACTAAGCAGTTTCTCCGAAAACTTCTTTCCAGATATCATCTGGGGATATTTCCTTTTTCACCATAGCCCTCTGTGGGCTTCCAAATATCACTTTGCCAATTCCACAAGAACTGCCTAACCGGAAGGCTTCTTGAAGGGAAAGCTGTAACTCTGTTAGATGATTTCAGAGAACACAAAGAAGTTTCTCAGAAAGCTTCTTTCTCTTTGTTATCGGAGGATATTTCCTTTGGTCCTATAGTTTTCAAAGGGATCCGAAATATCTGTTCTCAGATTCCAAAGAAATAAGGCTAGCAAAGAGATCCAAGAAATAGAGATGTAACTCTGTGAGTGCAATTCACACATCACAGAGCAGTTTCTCAGAAAGCTTCTTTCCAGATTTCATCTGAGGATATTTCCTTTTTCACCATAGCCCTCTATGGGCTTCCAAATATCACTTTGCCAATTCCACAAGAACTGTCTTAGCGAAAGACTTCTTGAGGGGAAAGCTGTAACTCTGTGAGATGATTTCACAGAACACAAAGAAGTTTTTCAGAAAGCTTCTTTCTCTTTGTTATCGGAGGATATTTCCTTTGGCCCTATAGTCTTCAAAGGGATCCGAAATATCTGTTCTCAGATTCCACAGAAATAAGGCTAGCAAAGAGATCCACGAAATACAGATGTAACTCTGTGAGATGAATTAAGAGAACACTAAGCAGTTTCTCCGAAATCTTCTTTCCAGATTTCTTCTGGGGATATTTCCTTTTTCACCATAGCCCTCTATGGGCTTCCAAATATCATTTTGCCAATTGCACAAGAACTGCCTAACTGAAAGCCTTCTTGAAGGGAAAGCTCTAACTCTGTGAGATGATTTCAGAGTACACAAAGAAGTTTCTCAGAAAGCTTCTTTCTCTTTGTTATCGGAGGATATTTCCTTTGGTCCTATAGTTTTCAAAAGGATCCGAAATATCTGTTCTCAGATTCCACAGAAATAAGGCTAGCAAAGAGATCCACGAAATACAGATGTAACTCCGTGAGTGCAATTCACACATCACAGAGCAGTTTCTCAGAAAGCTTCTTTCCGGATTTCATCTGAGGATATTTCCTTTTTCACCATAGCCCTCTATGGGCTTCCAAATATCACTTTGCCAATTCCAAAAGAACTGTCTTAGCGAAAGGCTTCTTGAGGGGAAAGCTGTAACTCTGTGAGATGATTTCACAGAACACAAAGAAGTTTCTCAGAAAGCTTCTTTCTCTTTGTTATCGGAGGATATTTCCTTTGGCCCTATAGTCTTCAAAGGGATCCGAAATATCTGTTCTCAGATTCCACAGAAAGAAGGCTAGCAAAGATATCCACGAAATACAGATGTAACTCTGTGAGTGGAAGACACACATCACAGAGCAGTTCCTCAGAAAGCTTCTTTCCAGATTTCATCTGAGGATATTTCCTTTTTCACCATAGCCCTCTATGGGCTTCCAAATATCACTTTGCCAATTCCACAAGAACTGCCTTACCGAAAGGCTTCTTGAAGGGAAAGCTGTAAATCTGTGAGATGATTTCACAGAACACAAAGAAGTTTCTCAGAAAGCTTCTTTCTCTTTGTTATCGGAGGATATTTCCTTTGGGCCTATAGTCTTCAAAGGGATCCGAAATATCTGTTCTCAGATTCCACAGAAATAAGGCTAGCAAAGAGATCCACGAAATTCAGATGTAAATCTGTGAGATGAAATAACAGAACACTAAGCAGTTTCTCCGAAAGCTTCTTTCCAGATGTCATCTGGGGATATTTCCTTTTTCACCATAGCCCTCTGTGGGCTTCCAAATATCACTTTGCCAATTCCACAAGAACTGCCTAACCGAAAGGCTTCTTGAAGGGAAAGCTGTAACTCTGTTAGATGATTTCAGAGAACACAAAGAAGTTTCTCAGAAAGCTTCTTTCTCTTTGTTATCGGAGGATATTTCCTTTGGTCCTATAGTTTTCAAAGGGATCCGAAATATCTGTTCTCAGATTCCACAGAAATAAGGCTAGCAAAGAGATCCACGAAATACAGATGTAACTCTGTGAGATGAATTAAAAGAACACTAAGCAGTTTCTCCGATATCTTCTTTCCAGATTTCTTCTTGGGATTTTTCCTTTTTCACCATAGCCCTCTATGGGCTTCCAAATATCACTTTGCCAATTGCACAAGAACTGCCTAACTGAAAGCCTTCTTGAAGGGAAAGCTCTAACTCTGTGAGATGATTTCAGAGTACACAAAGAAGTTTCTCAGAAAGCTTCTTTCTCTTTGTTATCGGAGGATATTTCCTTTGGTCCTATAGTTTTCAAAAGGATCCGAAATATCTGTTCTCAGATTCCACAGAAATAAGGCTAGCAAAGAGATCCACGAAATACAGATGTAACTCCGTGAGTGCAAATCACACATCACAGAGCTGTTTCTCAGAAAGCTTCTTTCCAGATTTCATCTGAGGATATTTCCTTTTTCACCATAGCCCTCTATGGGCTTCCAAATATCACTTTGCCAATTCCACAAGAACTGTCTTAGCGAAAGTCTTCTTGAGGGGAAAACTGTAACTCTGTGAGATGATTTCACAGAACACAAAGAAGTTTCTCAGAAAGCTTCTTTCTCTTTGTTATCGGAGGATATTTCCTTTGGCCCTATAGTCTTCAAAGGGATCCGAAATATCTGTTCTCAGATTCCACAGAAATAAGGCTAGCAAAGAGATCCACGAAATATAGATGTAACTCTGTGAGATGAAATAACAGAACACTAAGCAGTTTCACAGAAAGCTTCTTTCCAGATTTCATCTGAGGATATTTCCTTTTTCACCATAGCCCTCTATGGGCTTCCAAATATCACTTTGCCAATTCCACAAGAGCTGTCTTAGCGAAAGGCTTTTTGACTGGAAAGCTGTAACTCTGTGAGATGATTTCACAGAACACAAAGAAGTTTCTCAAAAAGCTTCTTTCTCTATCTTATCGGAGGATATTTCCTTTGGCCCTATAGTCTTCAAAGGGATCCGGAATATCTGTTCTCAGATTCCACAGAAATAATTCTAGCAAAGAGATCCACGAAATACAGATGTAACTCTGTGAGTGCAAGTCACACATCACAGAGAATTTTCTCAGAAAGCTTCTTTCCAGGTTTCATCTGAGGATATTTCCTTCTTCACCATAGCCCTCTATGGGCTTCCAATTATCACTTTGCCAATTCCACAAGAACTGCCTTACCGAAAGGCTTCTTGAAGAGAAAGCTGTAACTGTGTGAGGTGATTTCACAGAACACAAAGAAGTTTCTCAGAAAGCTTCTTTCTCTTTGTTATCGGAGGATATTTCCTTTGGCCCTAAGTCTTCAAAGGGATCCGAAATATCTGTTCTCAGATTCCACAGAAATAAGGCTAGCAAAGAGATCCACGAAATACAGATGTAACTCTGTGAGTGGAAGTCACACATCACAGAGCAGTTTCTCAGAAAGCTTCTTTCCATATTTCATCTGAGGATATTTCCTTTTTCACCCTAGCCCTCTATGGGCTTCCAAATATCACTTTTCCAATTCCACAAGAACTGCCTTACCGAAAGGCTTCTTGAAGTGAAAGCTGTAACTCTGTGAGATGATTTCACAGAACACAAAGAAGTTTCTCAGAAAGCTTCTTTCTCTTTGTTATCGGAGGATATTTCCTTTGGCCCTATAGTCTTCAAAGGGATCCGAAATATCTGTTCTCAGATTCCACAGAAATAAGGCTAGCAAAGAGATCCACGAAATACAGATGTAACTCTGTGAGTGCAAGTCACACAACACAGAGCAGTTTCTCAGAAAGCTTCTTTCCAGATTTCATCTGAGGATATTTCCTTTTTCACCAGAGCCCTCTATGGGCTTCCAAATATCACTTTGCCAATTCCAAAAGAACTGTCTTAGCGAAAGGCTTCTTGAGGGGAAAGCTGTAACTCTGTGAGATGATTTCACAGAACACAAAGAAGTTTCTCAGAAAGCTTCTTTCTCTTTGTTATCGGAGGATATTTCCTTTGGCCCTATAGTCTTCAAAGGGATCCGAAATATCTGTTCTCAGATTCCACAGAAAGAAGGCTAGCAAAGATATCCACGAAATACAGATGTAACTCTGTGAGTGGAAGACACACATCACAGAGCAGTTCCTCAGAAAGCTTCTTTCCAGATTTCATCTGAGGATATTTCCTTTTTCACCATAGCCCTCTATATGCTTCCAAATATCACTTTGCCAATTCCACAAGAACTGCCTTACCGAAAGGCTTCTTGAAGGGAAAGCTGTAACTCTGTGAGATGATTTCACAGAACACAAAGAAGTTTCTCAGAAAGCTTCTTTCTCTTTGTTATCGGAGGATATTTCCTTTGGGCCTATAGTCTTCAAAGGGATCCGAAATATCTGTTCTCAGATTCCACAGAAATAAGGCTAGCAAAGAGATCCACGAAATTCAGATGTAAATCTGTGAGATGAAATAACAGAACACTAAGCAGTTTCTCCGAAAGCTTCTTTCCAGATATCATCTGGGGATATTTCCTTTTTCACCATAGCCCTCTGTGGGCTTCCAAATATCACTTTGCCAATTCCACAAGAACTGCCTAACCGAAAGGCTTCTTGAAGGGAAAGCTGTAACTCTGTTAGATGATTTCAGAGAACACAAAGAAGTTTCTCAGAAAGCTTCTTTCTCTTTGTTATCGGAGGATATTTCCTTTGGTCCTATAGTTTTCAAAGGGATCCGAAATATCTGTTCTCAGATTCCAAAGAAATAAGGCTAGCAAAGAGATCCACGAAATAGAGATGTAACTCTGTGAGTGCAATTCACACATCACAGAGCAGTTTCTCAGAAAGCTTCTTTCCAGATTTCATCTGAGGATATTTCCTTTTTCACCATAGCCCTCTATGGGCTTCCAAATATCACTTTGCCAATTCCACAAGAACTGTCTTAGCGAAAGACTTCTTGAGGGGAAAGCTGTAACTCTGTGAGATGATTTCACAGAACACAAAGAAGTTTTTCAGAAAGCTTCTTTCTCTTTGTTATCGGAGGATATTTCCTTTGGCCCTATAGTCTTCAAAGGGATCCGAAATATCTGTTCTCAGATTCCACAGAAATAAGGCTAGCAAAGAGATCCACGAAATACAGATGTAACTCTGTGAGATGAATTAACAGAACACTAAGCCGTTTCTCCGATATCTTCTTTCCAGATTTCTTCTTGGGATTTTTCCTTTTTCACCATAGCCCTCTATGTGCTTCCAAATATCACTTTGCCAATTGCACAAGAACTGCCTAACTGAAAGCCTTCTTGAAGGGAAAGCTCTAACTCTGTGAGATGATTTCAGAGTACACCAAGAAGTTTTTCAGAAAGCTTCTTTCTCTTTGTTATCGGAGGATATTTCCTTTGGTCCTATAGTTTTCAAAAGGATCCGAATTATCTGTTCTCAGATTCCACAGAAATAAGGGGAGCAAAGAGATCCACGAAATACAGATGTAACTCCGTGAGTGCAATTCACACATCACAGAGCAGTTTCTCAGAAAGCTTCTTTCCAGATTTCATCTGAGGATATTTCCTTTTTCACCATAGCCCTCTATGGGCTTCCAAATATCACTTTGCCAATTCCACAAGAACTGTCTTAGCGAAAGGCTTCTTGAGGGGAAAGCTGTAACTCTGTGAAATGATTTCACAGAACACAAAGAAGTTTCTCAGAAAGCTTCTTTCTCTTTGTTATCGGAGGATATTTCCTTTGGCCCTATAGTCTTCAAAGGGATCCGAAATATCTGTTCTCAGATTCCACAGAAAGAAGGCTAGCAAAGAGATCCACGAAATACAGATGTAACTCTGTGAGTGGAAGACACACATCACAGAGCAGTTTCTCAGAAAGCTTCTTTCCAGATTTCATCTGAGGATATTTCCTTTTTCACCATAGCCCTCTATGGGCTTCCAAATACCACTTTGCCAATTCCACAAGAACTGCCTTACCGAAAGGCTTCTTGAAGGGAAAGCTGTAACTCTGTGAGATGATTTCACAGAACACAAAGAAGTTTCTCAGAAAGCTTCTTTCTCTTTGTTATCGGAGGATATTTCCTTTGGGCCTATTGTCTTCAAAGGGATCCGAAATATCTGTTCTCAGATTCCACAGAAATAAGGCTAGCAAAGAGATCCACGAAATACAGATGTAACTCTGTGAGATGAAATAACAGAACACTAAGCAGTTTCTCCGAAAACTTCTTTCCAGATATCATCTGGGGATATTTCCTTTTTCACCATAGCCCTCTGTGGGCTTCCAAATATCACTTTGCCAATTCCACAAGAACTGCCTAACCGGAAGGCTTCTTGAAGGGAAAGCTGTAACTCTGTTAGATGATTTCAGAGAACACAAAGAAGTTTCTCAGAAAGCTTCTTTCTCTTTGTTATCGGAGGATATTTCCTTTGGTCCTATAGTTTTCAAAGGGATCCGAAATATCTGTTCTCAGATTCCAAAGAAATAAGGCTAGCAAAGAGATCCACGAAATAGAGATGTAACTCTGTGAGTGCAATTCACACATCACAGAGCAGTTTCTCAGAAAGCTTCTTTCCAGATTTCATCTGAGGATATTTCCTTTTTCACCATAGCCCTCTATGGGCTTCCAAATATCACTTTGCCAATTCCACAAGAACTGTCTTAGCGAAAGACTTCTTGAGGGGAAAGCTGTAACTCTGTGAGATGATTTCACAGAACACAAAGAAGTTTTTCAGAAAGCTTCTTTCTCTTTGTTATCGGAGGATATTTCCTTTGGCCCTATAGTCTTCAAAGGGATCCGAAATATCTGTTCTCAGATTCCACAGAAATAAGGCTAGCAAAGAGATCCACGAAATACAGATGTAACTCTGTGAGATGAATTAAGAGAACACTAAGCAGTTTCTCCGAAATCTTCTTTCCAAATTTCTTCTGGGGATTTTTCCTTTTTCACCATAGCCCTCTATGGGCTTCCAAATATCACTTTGCCAATTGCACAAGAACTGCCTAACTGAAAGCCTTCTTGAAGGGAAAGCTCTAACTCTGTGAGATGATTTCAGAGTACACAAAGAAGTTTCTCAGAAAGCTTCTTTCTCTTTGTTATCGGAGGATATTTCCTTTGGTCCTATAGTTTTCAAAAGGATCCGAAATATCTGTTCTCAGATTCCACAGAAATAAGGCTAGCAAAGAGATCCACGAAATACAGATGTAACTCCGTGAGTGCAATTCACACATCACAGAGCAGTTTCTCAGAAAGCTTCTTTCCGGATTTCATCTGAGGATATTTCCTTTTTCACCATAGCCCTCTATGGGCTTCCAAATATCACTTTGCCAATTCCACAAGAACTGTCTTAGCGAAAGGCTTCTTGAGGGGAAAGCTGTAACTCTGTGAGATGATTTCACAGAACACAAAGAAGTTTCTCAGAAAGCTTCTTTCTCTTTGTTATCGGAGGATATTTCCTTTGGCCCTATAGTCTTCAAAGGGATCCGAAATATCTGTTCTCAGATTCCACAGAAATAAGGCTAGCAAAGAGATCCACGAAATACAGATGTAACTCTGTGAGATGAAATAACAGAACACTAAGCAGTTTCTCCGAAAGCTTCTTTCCAGATTTCATCTGAGGATATTTCCTTTTTCACCATAGCCCTCTATGGGCTTCCAAATATCACTTTGCCAATTCCACAAGAGCTGTCTTAGCGAAAGGCTTGTTGAGGGGAAAGCTGTAACTGTGTGAGGTGATTTCACAGAACACAAAGAAGTTTCTCAGAAAGCTTCTTTCTCTTTGTTATCGGAGGATATTTCCTTTGGCCCTAAGTCTTCAAATGGATCCGAAATATCTGTTCTCAGATTCCACAGAAATAAGGCTAGCGAAGAGATCCACGAAATACAGATGTAACTCTGTGAGTGGAAGTCACACATCACAGAGCAGTTTCTCAGAAAGCTTCTTTCCAGATTTCATCTGAGGATATTTCCTTTTTCACCCTAGCCCTCTATGGGCTTCCAAATATCACTTTTCCAATTCCACATGAACTGCCTTACCGAAAGGCTTCTTGAAGTGAAAGCTGTAACTCTGTGAGATGATTTCACAGAACACAAAGAAGTTTCTCAGAAAGCTTCTTTCTCTTTGTTATCGGAGGATATTTCCTTTGGCCCTATAGTCTTCAAAGGGATCCGAAATATCTGTTCTCAGATTCCACAGAAATAAGGCTAGCAAAGAGATCCACGAAATACAGATGTAACTCTGTGAGTGGAAGTCACACAACACAGAGCAGTTTCTCAGAAAGCTTCTTTCCAGATTTCATCTGAGGATATTTCCTTTTTCACCAGAGCCCTCTATGGGCTTCCAAATATCACTTTGCCAATTCCAAAAGAACTGTCTTAGCGAAAGGCTTCTTGAGGGGAAAGCTGTAACTCTGTGAGATGATTTCACAGAACACAAAGAAGTTTCTCAGAAAGCTTCTTTCTCTTTGTTATCGGAGGATATTTCCTTTGGCCCTATAGTCTTCAAAGGGATCCGAAATATCTGTTCTCAGATTCCACAAAAGAAGGCTAGCAAAGATATCCACGAAATACAGATGTAACTCTGTGAGTGGAAGACACACATCACAGAGCAGTTCCTCAGAAAGCTTCTTTCCAGATTTCATCTGAGGATATTTCCTTTTTCACCATAGCCCTCTATGGGCTTCCAAATATCACTTTGCCAATTCCACAAGAACTGCCTTACCGAAAGGCTTCTTGAAGGGAAAGCTGTAACTCTGTGAGATGATTTCACAGAACACAAAGAAGTTTCTCAGAAAGCTTCTTTCTCTTTGTTATCGGAGGATATTTCCTTTGGGCCTATAGTCTTCAAAGGGATCCGAAATATCTGTTCTCAGATTCCACAGAAATAAGGCTAGCAAAGAGATCCACGAAATTCAGATGTAAATCTGTGAGATGAAATAACAGAACACTAAGCAGTTTCTCCGAAAGCTTCTTTCCAGATGTCATCTGGGGATATTTCCTTTTTCACCATAGCCCTCTGTGGGCTTCCAAATATCACTTTGCCAATTCCACAAGAACTGCCTAACCGAAAGGCTTCTTGAAGGGAAAGCTGTAACTCTGTTAGATGATTTCAGAGAACACAAAGAAGTTTCTCAGAAAGCTTCTTTCTCTTTGTTATCGGAGGATATTTCCTTTGGTCCTATAGTTTTCAAAGGGATCCGAAATATCTGTTCTCAGATTCCACAGAAATAAGGCTAGCAAAGAGATCCACGAAATACAGATGTAACTCTGTGAGTGCAATTCACACATCACAGAGCAGTTTCTCAGAAAGCTTCTTTCCAGATTTCATCTGAGGATATTTCCTTTTTCACCATAGCCCTCTATGGGCTTCCAAATATCACTTTGCCAATTCCACAAGAACTGTCTTAGCGAAAGACTTCTTGAGGGGAAAGCTGTAACTCTGTGAGATGATTTCACAGAACACAAAGAAGTTTTTCAGAAAGCTTCTTTCTCTTTGTTATCGGAGGATATTTCCTTTGGCCCTATAGTCTTCAAAGGGATCCGAAATATCTGTTCTCAGATTCCACAGAAATAAGGCTAGCAAAGAGATCCACGAAATACAGATGTAACTCTGTGAGATGAATTAACAGAACACTAAGCCGTTTCTCCGATATCTTCTTTCCAGATTTCTTCTTGGGATTTTTCCTTTTTCACCATAGCCCTCTATGTGCTTCCAAATATCACTTTGCCAATTGCACAAGAACTGCCTAACTGAAAGCCTTCTTGAAGGGAAAGCTCTAACTCTGTGAGATGATTTCAGAGTACACAAAGAAGTTTCTCAGAAAGCTTCTTTCTCTTTGTTATCGGAGGATATTTCCTTTGGCCCTATAGTTTTCAAAAGGATCCGAATTATCTGTTCTCAGATTCCACAGAAATAAGGCGAGCAAAGAGATCCACGAAATACAGATGTAACTCCGTGAGTGCAATTCACACATCACAGAGCAGTTTCTCAGAAAGCTTCTTTCCAGATTTCATCTGAGGATATTTCCTTTTTCACCATAGCCCTCTATGGGCTTCCAAATATCACTTTGCCAATTCCACAAGAACTGTCTTAGCGAAAGGCTTCTTGAGGGGAAAGCTGTAACTCTGTGAAATGATTTCACAGAACACAAAGAAGTTTCTCAGAAATCTTCTTTCTCTTTGTTATCGGAGGATATTTCCTTTGGCCCTATAGTCTTCAAAGGGATCCGAAATATCTGTTCTCAGATTCCACAGAAATAAGGCTAGCAAAGAGATCCACGAAATACAGATGTAATCTGTGAGTGGAAGTCACACATCACAGAGCAGTTTCTCAGAAAGCTTCTTTCCAGATTTCATCTGAGGATATTTCCTTTTTCACCCTAGCCCTCTATGGGCTTCCAAATATCACTTTTCCAATTCCACAAGAACTGCCTTACCGAAAGGCTTCTTGAAGAGAAAGCTGTAACTCTGTGAGATGATTTCACAGAACAGAAAGAAGTTTCTCAGAAAGCTTCTTTCTCTTTGTTATCGGAGGATATTTCCTTTGGCTCTATAGTCTTCAAAGAGAACCGAAATATCTGTTCTCAGATTCCACAGAAATAAGGCTAGCAAAGAGATCCACGAAATACAGATGTAACTCTGTGAGTGGAAGTCACACATCACAGAGCAGTTTCTCAGAAATCTTCTTTCCAGATTTCTTCTGAGTATATTTCCTTTTTCACCATAGCCCTCTATGGGCTTCGAAATATCACTTTGCCAATTCCACAAGAACTGTCTTAGCGAAAGGCTTCTTGAGGGGAAAGCTGTAACTCTGTGAGATGATTTCACAGAACACAAAGAAGTTTCTCAAAAAGCTTTTTTCTCTCTGTTATCGGAGGATATTTCCTTTGGCTCTGTAGTCTTCAAAGAGAACCGAAATATCTGTTCTCAGATTCCACAGAAATAAGGCTAGCAAAGAGATCCACGAAATACAGACGTAACTCTGTGAGTGGAAGTCACACAACACAGAGCAGTTTCTCAGAAAGCTTCTTTCCAGATTTCATCTGAGGATATTTCCTTTTTCACCGTAGCCCTCTATGGGCTTCCAAATATCACTTTGCCAATTCAACAAGAACTGTCTTAGCGAAATGCTTCTTGAGGGGAAAGCTGTAACTCTGTGAGATGATTTCACAGAACACAAAGAAGTTTCTCAAAAAGCTTCTTTCTCTCTGTTATCGGAGGATATTTCCTTTGGCTCTATAGTCTTCAAAGGGATCCGAAATATCTGTTCTCAGATCCACAGAAATAACGCTAGCAAAGAGATCCACGAAATACAGATGTAACTCTGTGAGTGCAAGTCACACATCACGGATCAGTTTCTCAGAAAGCTTCTTTCCAGATTTCATCTGAGGATATTTCCTTTTTCACCATAGCCCTCTATGGGCTTCCAAATATCACTTTGCCAATTCCACAAGAATTGCCTTACCGAAAGGCTTCTTGAAGGGAAAGCTGTAACTCTGTGACATGATTTCACAAAACACAAAGAAGTTTCTCAGAAAGCTTCTTTCTCTTTGTTATCGGAGGATATTTCCTTTGGCCCTATAGTCTTCAAAGGGATCCGAAATATCTGTTCTCCGATTCCACAGAAATAAGGCCAGCAAACAGATCCACGAAATACAGATGTAACTCTGTGAGTGCAAGTCACACATCACGGATCAGTTTCTCAGAAAGCTTCTTTCCAGATTTCATCTGAGGATATTTCCTTTTTCACCATAGCCCTCTATGGGCTTCCAAATATCACTTTGCCAATTCCACAAGAACTGTCTTAGCGAAAGGCTTCTTGAGGGGAAAGCTGTAACTCTGTGAGATGATTTCACAGAACACAGAGAAGACTCTCAAAAAGCTTCTTTCTCTCTGTTATCGGAGGATATTTCCTTTGGCCCTATAGTCTTCAAAGGGATCCGAAATATTAGTTCTCAGATTCCACAGAAATAAGGCTAGCAAAGAGATCCACGAAATACAGATGTAACTCTGTGAGTGGAAGTCACACATCACAGAGCAGTTTCTCAGAAAGCTTCTTTTCAGATTTCATCTGAGGATATTTCCTTTTTCACCGAAGCCCTCTATGGGCTTCCAAATATCACTTTTCCAATTCCACAAGAACTGTCTTAGCGAAATGCTTCTTGAGGGGAAAGCTGTAACTCTGTGAGATGATTTCACAGAACACAAAGAAGTTTCTCAAAAAGCTTCTTTCTCTCTGTTATCGGAGGATATTTCCTTTGGCTCTATAGTCTTCAAAGGGATCCGAAATATCTGTTCTCAGATTCCACAGAAATAATGCTAGCAAAGAGATCCACGAAATACAGATGTCACTCTGTGAGTGTAAGTCACACATCACAGAGCAGTTTCTCAGAAAGCTTCTTTCCAGATTTCATCTGAGGATATTTCCTTTTTCACCATAGCCCTCTATGGGCTTCCAAATATCACTTTGCCAATTCCACAAGAACTGTCTTAGCGAAAGTCTTATTGAGGAGAAAGCTGTAACTCTGTGAGTTGATTTCACAGAACACAAAGAAGTTTCTCAGAAAGCTTCTTTCTCTTTGTTATCGGAGGATATTTCCTTTGGCCCTATAGTCTTCAAAGGGATCCGAAATATCTGTTCTCAGATCCACAGAAATAAGGCTAGCAAAGAGATCCACGAAAAACAGATGTAACTCTGTGAGTGGAAGTCACACATCACAGAGCAGTTTCTCAGAAAGCTTCTTTCCAGATTTCATCTCAGGATATTTCCTTTTTCAACATAGCCCTGTATGGGTTCCAAATATCACTTTGCCAATTCCACAAGAACTGCCATACCGAAAGGCTTCTTGAAGGGAAAGCTGTAACTCTGTGAGATGATTTCACAAAACACAAAGAAGTTTCTCAGAAAGCTTCTTTCTCTCTGTTATCGGAAGATATTTCCTTTTGCCCTATAGTCTTCAAAGGGATACGAAATATCTGCTCTCAGATTCCACAGAAATAAGGCTAGCAAAGAGATCCTCGAAATACAGATGTAACTCTGTTAGTGCAATTCACACATCACAGAGAAGTTTCTCAGAAAGCTTCTTTCCAGATTTCATCTGAGGATATTTCCTTTTTCACCATAGCCCTCTATGGGCTTCCAAATATCACTTTGCCAATTCCACAAGAACTGTCTTAGCGAAAGGCTTCTTGAGGGGAAAGCTGTAACTCTGTGAGATGATTTCACAGAACACAAAGAAGTTTCTCAGAAAGCTTCTTTCTCTTTGTTATCGGAGGATATTTCCTTTGGCCCTATAGTCTTCAAAGGGATCCGAAATATCTGTTCTCAGATTCCACAGAAATAAGGCTAGCAAAGAGATCCACGAAATACAGATGTAACTCTGTGATTGCAAGTCACACATCACAGAGCAGTTTCTCAGAAAGCTTCTTTCCAGATTTCATCTGAGTTTGTTTCCTTTTTCACCATAGCCCACTATGGGCTTCCAAATATCACTTTGCCAATTCCAGAAGAACTGCCTTACCGAAAGGCTTCTTGAAGGGAAAGCTGTAACTCTGTGAGATGATTTCACAGAACACAAAGAAGTTTCTCAGAAAGCTTCTTTCTCTTTGTTATCGGAGGATATTTCCTTTGGCCCTATAGTCTTCAAAGGGATCCGAAATATCTGTTCTCAGATTCCACAGAAATAAGGCTAGCAAAGAGATCCACGAAATACAGATGTAACTCTGTGAGATGAAATAACAGAACACTAAGCAGTTTCTCAGAAAGCTTCTTTCCAGATTTCATCTGAGGATATTTCCTTTTTCACCATAGCCCTCTATGGGCTTCCAAATATCACTTTGCCAATTCCACAAGAACTGTCTTAGCGAAAGGCTTCTTGAGGGGAAAGCTGTAACTCTGTGAGATAATTTCACAGAACACAAAGAAGTTTCTCAAAAAGCTTCTTTCTCTCTGTTATCGGAGGATATTTCCTTTGGCCCTATAGTCTTCAAAGGGATCCGAAATATCTGTTCTCAGATTCCACAGAAATAAGGCTAGCAAAGAGATTCACGAAATACAGATGTAACTCTGTGAGATGAATTAACAGAACACTAAGCAGTACCTCAGAAATCTTGTTTTCGGATTTCATCTGGGGATATTTCCTTTTTCACCATAGCCCTCTATGGGCTTCCAAATATCACTTTGCCAATTCCACAAGAACTGCCTAACCGAAAGGCTTCTTGAAGGGAAAGCTCTAACTCTGTGAGATGATTTCAGAGAACACAAAGAAGTTTCTCAGAAAGCTTCTTTCTCTTTGTTATCGGAGGATATTTCCTTTGGCTCTATAGTCTTCAAAGAGAACCGAAATATCTGTTCTCAGATTCCACAGAAATAAGGCTAGCAAAGAGATCCACGAAATACAGATGTAACTCTGTGAGTGGAAGTCACACAACACAGAGCAGTTTCTCAGAAAGCTTCTTTCCAGATTTCATCTGAGGATATTTCCTCTTTCACCGTAGCCCTCTATGGGCTTCCAAATATCACTTTGCCAATTCCACAAGAACTGTCTTAGCGAAATGCTTCTTAAGGGGAAAGCTGTAACTCTGTGAGATGATTTCACAGAACACAAAAAAGTTTCTCAAAAAGCTTCTTTCTCTCTTTTATCGGAGGATATTTCCTTTGGCTCTATAGTCTTCAAAGGGATCCGAAATATCTGTTCTCAGATTCCACAGAAATAATGCTAGCAAAGAGATCCACGAAATACAGATGTCACTCTGAGAGTGTAAGTCACACATCACAGAGCAGTTTCTCAGAAAGCTTCTTTCCAGATTTCATCTGAGGATATTTCCTTTTTCACCATAGCCCTCTATGGGCTTCCAAATATCACTTTGCCAATTCCACAAGAACTGTCTTAGCGAAAGGCTTATTGAGGAGAAAGCTGTAACTCTGTGAGTTGATTTCACAGAACACAAAGAAGTTTCTCAGAAAGCTTCTTTCTCTTTGTTATCGGAGGATATTTCCTTTGGCCCTATAGTCTTCAAAGGGATCCGAAATATCTGTTCTCAGATCCACAGAAATAACGCTAGCAAAGAGATCCACGAAATACAGATGTAACTCTGCGAGTGGAAGTCACACATCACAGAGCAGTTTCTCAGAAAGCTTCTTTCCAGATTTCATCTGAGGATATTTCCTTTTTCACCGTAGCCCTCTATGGGCTTCCAAATATCACTTTGCCAATTCCACAAGAACTGTCTTAGCGAAATGCTTCTTGAGGGGAAAGCTGTAACTCTGTGAGATGATTTCACAGAACACAAAGAAGTTTCTCAAAAAGCTTCTTTCTCTCTCTTATCGGAGGATATTTCCTTTGGCTCTATAGTCTTCAAAGGGATCCGAAATATCTGTTCTCAGATTCCACAGAAATAATGCTAGCAAAGAGATCCACGAAATACAGATGTCACTCTGTGAGTGTAAGTCACACATCACAGAGCAGTTTGTCAGAAAGCTTCTTTCCAGATTTCATCTGAGGATATTTCCTTTTTCACCATAGCCCTCTATGGGCTTCCAAATATCACTTTGCCAATTCCACAAGAACTGTCTTAGCGAAAGGCTTATTGAGGAGAAAGCTGTAACTCTGTGATTTGATTTCACAGAACACAAAGAAGTTTCTCAGAAAGCTTCTTTCTCTTTGTTATCGGAGGATATTTCCTTTGGCCCTATAGTCTTCAAAGGGATCCGAAATATCTGTTCTCAGATCCACAGAAATAACGCTAGCAAAGAGATCCACGAAATACAGATGTAACTCTGTGAGTGGAAGTCACACATCACAGAGCAGTTTCTCAGAAAGCTTCTTTCCAGATTTCATCTGAGGATATTTCCTTTTTCACCATAGCCCTCTATGGGCTTCCCAATATCACTTTGCCAATTCCACAAGAATTGCCTTACCGAAAGGCTTCTTGAAGGGAAAGCTGTAACTCTGTGAGATGATTTCACAAAACACAAAGAAGTTTCTCAGAAAGCTTCTTTCTCTTTGTTATCGGAGGATATTTCCTTTGGCCCTATAGTCTTCAAAGGGATCCGAAATATCTGTTCTCCGATTCCACAGAAATAAGGCCAGCAAAGAGATCCAGGAAATACAGATGTAACTCGGTGAGTGCAAGTCACACATCACGGATCAGTTTCTCAGAAAGCTTCTTTCCAGATTTCATCTGAGGATATTTCCTTTTTCACCATAGCCCTCTAAGGGCTTACAAATATCACTTTGCCAATTCCACAAGAACTGCCTTACCGAAAGGCTTCTTTAAGGGAAAGCTGTAACTCTGTGAGATGATTTCACAGAACAGAAAGAAGTTTCTCAGAAAGCTTCTTTCTCTTTGTTATCGGAGGATATTTCCTTTGGCTCTATAGTCTTCAAAGAGAACCGAAATATCTGTTCTCAGATTCCACAGAAATAAGGCTAGCAAAGAGATCCACGAAATACAGATGTAACTCTGTGAGTGGAAGTCACACATCACAGAGCAGTTTCTCAGAAAGCTTCTTTCCAGATTTCATCTGAGTATATTTCCTTTTTCACCGTAGCCCTCTATGGGCTTCCAAATATCACTTTGCCAATTCCACAAGAACTGTCTTAGCAAAATGCTTCTGAAGGGGAAAGCTGTAACTCTGTGAGATGATTTCACAGAACACAAAGAAGACTCTCAAAAAGCTTCTTTCTCTCTGTTATCGGAGGATATTTCCTTTGGCCCTATAGTCTTCAAAGGGATCCGAAATATTAGTTCTCAGATTCCACAGAAATAAGGCTAGCAAAGAGATCCACGAAATACAGATGTAACTCTGTGAGTGTAAGTCACACATCACAGAGCAGTTTCTCAGAAAGCTTCTTTCCAGATTTCATCTGAGGATATTTCCTTTTTCATCGTAGCCCTCTATGGGCTTCGAAATATCACTTTGCCAATTCCACAAGAAGTGTCTTAGCGAAATGCTTCTTGAGGGGAAAGCTGTAACTCTGTGAGATGATTTCACAGAACACAAAGAAGTTTCTCAAAAAGCTTCTTTCTCTCTGTTATCGGAGGATATTTCCTTTGGCTCTATAGTCTTCAAAGGGATCCGAAATATCTGTTCTCAGATTCCACAGAAATAATGCTAGCAAAGAGATCCACGAAATACAGATGTCACTCTGTGAGTGTAAGTCACACATCACAGAGCAGTTTCTCAGAAAGCTTCTTTCCAGATTTCATCTGAGGATATTTCCTTTTTCACCATAGCCCTCTATGGGCTTCCAAATATCACTTTGCCAATTCCACAAGAACTGTCTTAGCGAAAGGCTTATTGAGGAGAAAGCTGTAACTCTGTGAGTTGATTTCACAGAACACAAAGAAGTTTCTCAGAAAGCTTCTTTCTCTTTGTTAGCGGAGGATATTTCCTTTGGCCCTATAGTCTTCAAAGGGATCCGAAATATCTGTTCTCAGATCCACAGAAATAAGGCTAGCAAAGAGATCCACGAAATACAGATGTAACTCTGTGAGTGGAAGTCACACATCACAGAGCAGTTTCTCAGAAAGCTTCTATCCAGATTTCATCTGAGGATATTTCCTTTTTCACCATAGCCCTCTATGGGCTTCCCAATATCACTTTGCCAATTCCACAAGAATTGCCTTACCGAAAGGCTTCTTGAAGGGAAAGCTGTAACTCTGTGAGATGATTTCACAAAACACAAAGAAGTTTCTCAGAAAGCTTCTTTCTCTTTGTTATCGGAGGATATTTCCTTTGGCCCTATAGTCTTCAAAGGGATCCGAAATATCTGTTCTCCGATTCCACAGAAATAAGGCCAGCAAAGAGATCCACGAAATACAGATGTAACTCTGTGAGTGCAAGTCACACATCACGGATCAGTTTCTCAGAAAGCTTCTTTCCAGATTTCATCTGAGGATATTTCCTTTTTCACCATAGCCCTCTAAGGGCTTCCAAATATCACTTTGCCAATTCCACAAGAACTGTCTTAGCGAAAGGCTTCTTGAGGGGAAAGCTGTAACTCTGTGAGATGATTTCACAGAACACAAAGAAGTTTCTCAGAAAGCTTCTTTCTCTTTTTTATCGGAGGATATTTCCTTTGGCCCTATGGTCTTCAAAGGGATAAGAAATATCTGTTCTCAGATTCCACAGAAATAAGGCTATCAAAGAGATCCACGAAATACAGATGTAACTCTGTGATTGTAAGTCACACATCACAGAGCAGTTTCTCAGAAAGCTTCTTTCCAGATTTCATCTGAGGTTGTTTCCTTTTTCACCATAGCCCTCTATGGGCTTCCAAATATCACTTTGCCAATTCCACAAGAACTGCCTTACCGAAAGGCTTCTTGAAGGGAAAGCTGTAACTCTGTGAGATGATTTCACAGAACACAAAGAAGTTTCTCAGAAAGCTTCTTTCTCTTTGTTATCGGAGGATATTTCCTTTGCCCTATAGACTTCAAAAGGATCCGAAATATCTGTTCTCAGATTCCACAGAAATAAGGCTAGCAAAGAGATCCCCGAAATACAGATGTAACTCTGGGACTGGAAGTCACACATCACACAGCAGTTTCTCAGAAAGCTTCTTTCCAGATTTCATCTGAGGATATTTCCGTTTTCACCATAGCCCTCTATGGGCTTCCAAATATCACTTTGCCAATTCCACAAGAACTGTCTTAGCGAAATGCTTCTTGAGGGGAAAGCTGTAACTCTGTGAGATGATTTCACAGAACACAAAGAAGTTTCTCAGAAAGCTTCTTTCTCTTTGTTATCGGAGGATATTTCCTTTGGCCCTATAGTCTTCAAAGGGATCCGAAATATCTGTTCTCAGATTCCACAGAAATAAGGCTAGCAAATAGATCCACGAAATACAGATGTAACTCTGTGAGTGCAAGTCACACATCACAGAGAATTTTCTCAGAAAGCTTCTTTCCAGATTTCATCTGAGGATATTTCCTTTTTCACCGTAGCCCTCTATGGGCTTCCAAATATCACTTTGCCAATTCCACAAGAACTGTCTTAGCGAAAGCCTTCTTGAGGGGAAGCTGTAACTCTGTGAGGTGGTTTCACAGAACACAAAGAAGTTTCTCAGAAAGCTTCTTTCTCTTTGTTATCGGAGGATATTTCCTTTGGCCCTATAATCTTCAAAGGGATCCGAAATATCTGTTCTCAGATTCCACAGAAATAAGGCTAGCAAAGAGATCCCCGAAATACAGATGTAACTCTGGGACTGGAAGTCACACATCACACAGCAGTTTCTCAGAAAGCTTCTTTCCAGATTTCATCTGAGGATATTTCCGTTTTCACCATAGCCCTCTATGGGCTTCCAAATATCACTTTGCCAATTCCACAAGAACTGTCTTAGCGAAAGGCTTCTTGAGGGGAAAGCTGTAACTCTGTGAGATGATTTCGCAGAACACAAAGAAGTTTCTCAGAAAGCTTCTTTCTCTTTGTTATCGGAGGATATTTCCTTTGGCACTATAGTCTTCAAAGGGATCCGAAATATCGGTTCTCAGATTCCACAGAAATAAGGCTAGCAAAGAGATCCACGAAATACAGATGTAACTCTGTGAGTGGAAGTCACACATCACAGAGCAGTTTCTCAGAAAGCTTCTTTCCAGATTTCATCTGAGGATATTTCCTTTTTCACCCGAGCCCTCTATGGGCTTCCAAATATCACTTTGCCAATTCCAAAAGAACTGTCTTAGCGAAAGGCTTCTTGAGGGGAAAGCTGTAACTCTGTGAGATGATTTCACAGAACACAAAGAAGTTTCTCAGAAAGCTTCTTTCTCTTTGTTATCGGAGGATATTTCCTTTGGCCCTATAGCCTTCAAAGGGATACGAAATATCTGTTCTCAGATTCCACAGAAATAAGGCTAGCAAAGAGATCCACGAAATACAGATGTAACTCTGTGAGTGGAAGACACACATCACAGAGCAGTTTCTCAGAAAGCTTCTTTCCAGATTTCATCTGAGGATATTTCCTTTTTCACCATAGCCCTCTATGGGCTTCCAAATATCACTTTGCCAATTCCACAAGAACTGCCTTACCGAAAGGCTTCTTGAAGGGAAAGCTGTAACTCTGTGAGATGATTTCACAGAACACAAAGAAGTTTCTCAGAAAGCTTCTTTCTCTTTGTTATCGGAGGATATTTCCTTTGGCCCTATAGTCTTCAAAGGGATCCGAAATATCTCTTCTCAGATTCCACAGAAATAAGGCTAGCAAAGAGATCCACGAAATACTAATGTAACTCTTTGAGATGAAATAACAGAACACTAAGCAGTTTCTCCGAAAGCTTCTTTCCAGATTTCATCTGGGGATATTTCCTTTTTCACCATAGCCCTCTGTGGGCTTCCAAATATCACTTTGCCAATTCCACAAGAACTGCCTAACTGAAAGGCTTCTTGAAGGGAAAGCTCTACCTCTGTTAGATGATTTCAGAGATCACAAAGAAGTTTCTCAGAAAGCTTCTTTCTCTTTGTTATCGGAGGATATTTCCTTTGGTCCTATAGTTTTCAAAGGGATCCGAAATATCTGTTCTCAGATTCCAAAGAAATAAGGCTAGCAAAGAGATCCACGAAATACAGATGTAACTCTGTGAGTGCAATTCACACATCACAGAGCAATTTCTCAGAAAGCTTCTTTCCAGATTTCATCTGAGGATATTTCCTTTTTCACCATAGCCCTCTATGGCTTCCAAATATCACTTTGCCAATTCCACAAGAACTATCTTAGCGAAATGCTTCTTGAGGGGAAAGCTTAACTCTGTGAGATGATTTCACAGAACACAAAGAAGTTTTTCAGAAAGCTTCTTTCTCTTTGTTATCGGAGGATATTTCCTTTGGCCCTATAGTCTTCAAAGGGATCCGAAATATCTGTTCTCAGATTCCACAGAAATAAGGCTGGCAAAGAGATCCACGAAATACAGATGTAACTCTGTGAGATGAATTAACAGAAGACTAAGCAGTTTCTCTGAAATCTTCTTTCCAGATTTCTTCTGGGGATTTTTCCTTTTTCACCATAGCCCTCTATGGGCTTCCAAATATCACTTTGCCAATTGCACAAGAACTGCCTTACTGAAAGCCTTCTTGAAGGGAAAGCTCTAACTCTGTGAGATGATTTCAGAGTACACAAAGAAGTTTCTCAGAAAGCTTCTATCTCTTTGTTATCGGAGGATATTTCCTTTGGTCCTATAATTTTCAAAAGGATCCGAAATATCTGTTCTCAGATTCCACAGAAATAAGGCTAGCAAAGAGATCCACGAAATACAGATGTAAGTCTGTGAGTGCAATTCACACATCACAGAGAAGTTTCTCAGAAAGCTTCTTTCCAGATTTCATCTGAGGATATTTCCTTTTTCACCAGAGCCCTCTATGGGCTTCCAAATATCACTTTGCCAATTCCAAAAGAACTGTCTTAGCGAAAGGCTTCTTGAGGGGAAAGCTGTAACTCTGTGAGATGATTTCACAGAACACAAAGAAGTTTCTCAGAAAGCTTCTTTCTCTTTGTTATCGGAGGATATTTCCTTTGGCCCTATAGTCTTCAAAGGGATCCGAAATATCTGTTCTCAGATTCCACAGAAATAAGGCTAGCAAAGAGATCTACGAAATACAGATGTAACTCTGTGAGTGGAAGACACACATCACAGAGCAGTTTCTCAGAAAGCTTCTTTCCAGATTTCATCTGAGGATATTTCCTTTTTCACCATAGGCCTCTAAGGGCTTCCAAATATCACTTTGGCAATTCCACAAGAACTGCCTTACCGAAAGGCTTCTTGAAGGGAAAGCTGTAACTCTGTGAGATGATTTCACAGAACACAAAGAAGTTTCTCAGAAAGCTTCTTTCTCTTTGTTATCGGAGGATATTTCCTTTGGCCCTATAGTCTTCAAAGGGATCCGAAATATCTGTTCTCAGATTCCACAGAAATAAGGCTAGCAAAGAGATCCACGAAATACAGATGTAACGCTGTGAGATGAAATAACAGAACACTAAGCAGTTTCTCCGAAAGCTTCTTTCCAGATTTCATCTGGGGATATTTCCTTTTTCACCATAGCCCTCTGTGGGCTTCCAAATATCACTTTGCCAATTCCACAAGAACTGCCTTACCGAAAGGCTTCTTGAAGGGAAAGCTCTAACTCTGTTAGATGATTTCAGAGAACACAAAGAAGTTTCTCAGAAAGCTTCTTTCTCTTTGTTATCGGAGGATATTTCCTTTGGCCCTATAATCTTCAAAGGGATCCGAAATATCTGTTCTCAGATTCCACAGAAATAAGGCTAGCAAAGAGATCCACGAAATACAGATGTAACTCTGTGAGTGGAAGTCACACATCACAGAGCAGTTTCGCCGAAAGCTTCTTTCCAGATTTCATCTGAGGATATTTCCTTTTTCACCATAGCCCTCTATGGGCTTCCAAATATCACTTTGCCAATTCCACAACAGCTGTCTTAGCGAAAGGCTTGTTGAGGGGAAAGCTGTAACTCTGTGAGATGATTTCACAGAACACAAAGACGTTTCTCAAAAAGCTTCTTTCTCTATCTTATCGGAGGATATTTCCTTTGGCCCTATAGTCTTCAAAGGGATCCGAAATATCTGTTCTCATATTCCACAGAAATAAGGCTAGCAAAGAGATCCACGAAATACAGATGTAACTCTGTGAGTGCAAGTCACACATCACAGAGAATTTTCTCAGAAAGCTTCCTTCCAGGTTTCATCTGAGGATATTTCCTTTTTCACCATAGCCCTCTATGGGCTTCCAATTATCACTTTGCCAATTCCACAAGAACTGGCTTAGCAATAGGCTTCTTGAGAGGAAAGCTGTAACTCTGTGAGATGATTTCAGAGAACCCATAGAAGTCTCTCAAAAAGATTCTTTCTCTCTGTTATCGGAGGATATTTCCTTTGGCCCTATAGTCTTCAAAGGGATCCGAAATATCTGTTCTCAGATTCCACAGAAATAAGGCTAGCAAAGAGATTCACGAAATACAGATGTAACTCTGTGAGATCAATTAACAGAACACTAAGCAGTACCTCAGAAAACTTGTTTTCGGATTTCATCTGGGGATATTTCCTTTTTCACCATAGCCCTCTATGGGCTTCCAAATATCACTTTACCAATTCCACAAGAACTGCCTAACCGAAAGGCTTCTTGAAGGGAAAGCTCTAACTCTGTGAGGTGATTTCAGAGAACACAAAGAAGTTTCTCAGAAAGCTTCTTTCTCTTTTTTATCGGAGGATATTTCCTTTGGTCTTATAGTTTTCAAAGGGATCCGAAATATCTGTTCTCAGATTCCACAGAAATAAGGCTAGCAAAGAGATCCACGAAATACAGATGTAACTCTGCGAGTGCAATTCACACATCACACAGCAGTTTCTCAGAAAGCTTCTTTCCAGATTTCATCTGAGGATATTTCCTTTTTCACCATAGGCCTCTATGGGCTTCCAAATATCACTTTGCCAATTCCACAAGAACTGTCTTAGCGAAAGGCTTCTTGAGGGGAAAGCTGTAACTCTGTGAGATTATTTCACAGAACACAAAGAAGTTTCTCAGAAAGCTTCTTTCTCTTTGTTATCGGAGGATATTTCCTTTGGCCCTATAGTCTTCAAAGGGATCCGAAATATCTGTTCTCAGATTCCACAGAAATAAGGCTAGCAAAGAGATCCACGAAATACAGATGTAACTCTGTGATTGCAAGTCACACATCACAGAGCAGTTTCTCAGAAAGCCTCTTTCCAGATTTCATCTGAGGTTGTTTCCTTTTTCACCATAGCCCTCTATGGGCTTCCAAATATCACTTTGCCAATTCCACAAGAACTGCCTTACCGAAAGGCTTCTTGAAGGGAAAGCTGTAACTCTGTGAGATGATTTCACAGAACACAAAGAAGTTTCTCAGAAAGCTTCTTTCTCTTTGTTATCGGAGGATATTTCCTTTGGCCCTAGAGTCTTCAAAGGGATCCGAAATATCTGTTCTCAGATTCCACAGAAATAAGGCAAGCAAAGAGATTCACGAAATACAGATGTAACTCTGTGAGATGAATTAACAGAACACTAAGCAGTTCCTCAGAAATCTTGTTTTCGGATTTCATCTGGGGATATTTCCTTTTTCACCATAGCCCTCTATGGGCTTCCAAATATCACTTTGCCAATTCCACAAGAACTGCCTAACCGAAAGGCTTCTTGAAGGGAAAGCTCTAACTCTGTGAGGTGATTTCAGAGAACACAAAGAAGTTTCTCAGAAAGCTTCTTTCTCTTTGTTATCGGAGGATATTTCCTTTGGCCCTATAGTTTTCAAAGGGATCCGAAATATCTGTTCTCAGATTCCACAGAAATAAGGCTAGCAAAGAGATCCACGAAATAGAGATGTAACTCTGTGAGTGCAAGTCACACATCACAGAGCAGTTTCTCAGAAAGCTTCTTTCCAGATTTCATCTGAGGGTATTTCCTTTTTCACCATAGCCCTCTATGGGCTTCAAAATATCACTTTGCCAATTCAACAAGACCTGCCTTACCGAAAGGCTTCTTGAAGAGAAAGCTGTAACTCTGTGAGATGATTTCACAGAACACAAAGAAGTTTCTCAGAAAGCTTCTTTCTCTTTGTTATCGGAGGATATTTCCTTTGGCCCTATAGTCTTCAAAGGGATCCGAAATATCTGTTCTCAGATTCCACAGAAATAAGGCTAACAAAGAGATCCACGAAATACAGATGTCACTCTGCGAGTGTAAGTCACACATCACAGAGCAGTTTCTCAGAAAGCTTCTTTCCAGATTTCATCTGAGGATATTTCCTTTTTCACCATAGCCCTCTATGGGCTTTCAAATATCACTTTGCCAATTCCACAAGAACTGTCTTAGCGAAAGGCTTCTTGAAGAGAAAGCTGTAACTTTGTGAGATGATTTCACAGAACACAAAGAAGTTTCTCAGAAAGCTTCTTTCTCTTTGTTAAAGAAGGATATTTCCTTTGGTCCTGTAGTCTTCAAAGGGATCCGAAATATCTGTTCTCAGATTCCACAGAAATAAGGGTAGCAAAGAGATCCACGAAATACAGATGTAACTATGTGAGATGAAATAACAGAACACTAAGCAGTTTCTCAGAAAGCTTCTTTGCAGATTTCATCTGAGGATATTTCCTTTTTCACAATAGCCCTCTATGGGCTTCAAATATCACTTTGCCAATTCCACAAGAACTGTCTTAGCAAAAGGCTTCTTGAGGGGAAAGCTGTAACTCTGTGAGATGATTTCACAGAACACAAAGAAGTTTCTCAGAAAGCTTCTTTCTCTCTGTTATCAGAGGATATTTCCTTTGGCCCTATAGTCTTCAAAGGGATCCGAAATATCTGTTCTCAGATTCCACAGAAATAAGGCTAGAAAAGAGATCCACGAAATACAGATGTAACTCTGTGAGTGCAAGTCACACATCACAGAGCAGTTTCTCAGAGAGCTTCTTTCCAGATTTCATCTGAGGATATTTCCTTTTTCACCATAGCCAACTATGGGCTTCCAAATATCACTTTGACAATTCCACAAGAACTGCCTTACCGAAAGGCTTCTTGAAGGGAAAGCTATAACTCTGTGAGATGATTTCACAGAACACAAAGAAGTTTCTCAGAAAGCTTATTTCTCTTTGTTATCGGAGGATATTTTCATTGGCCCTATAGTCTTCAAAGGGATCTGAAATATCTGTTCTCAGATTCCACAGAAATAAGGCTAGCAAATAGATCCACGAAATACAGATGTAACTCTGTGACATGAATTAACAGAACACTAAGCAGTTTCTCAGAAAGCTTCTTTCCAGATTTCATCTGGGGATTTTTCCTTTTTCACCATAGCCCTCTATGGGCTTCCAAATATCACATTGCCCATTCCACAAGAACTGCCTTACCGAAAGGCTTCTTGAAGGGAAAGCTGTAACTCTGTGAGATGATTTCACAGAACACAAAGAAGTTTCTCAGAAATCTTCTTTCTCTTTGTTATCGGAGGATATTTCCTTTGGTCCTATAGTTTTCAAAAGGATCCGAAATATCTGTTCTCAGATTCCACAGAAATAAGGCTAGCAAAGAGATCCACGAAATACAGATGTAACTCTGTGAGTGGAAGTCACACATCACAGAGCAGTTTCTCAGAAAGCTTCTTTCCAGATTTCATCTGAGGATATTTCCTTTTTCACCCTAGCCCTCTATGGGCTTCCAAATATCACTTTTCCAATTCCACAAGAACTGCCTTACCGAAAGGCTTCTTGAAGAGAAAGCTGTAACTCTGTGAGATGATTTCACAGACCACAAAGAACTTTCTCAGAAAGCTTCTTTCTATTTGTTATCGGAGGATATTTCCTTTGGCCCTATAGTCTTCAAAGGAATCCGAAATATCTGTTCTCAGATTCCACAGAAATAAGGATAGCAAATTGATCCACGAAATACAGATGTAACTCTGTGAGTGTAAGTCACACATCACAGAGCAGTTTCTCAGAAAGCTTCTTTCCAGATTTCATCTGAGGATATTTCCTTTTTCGCCATAGCCCTCTATGGGCTTCCAAATATCACTTTGCCAATTCCACAAGAACTGCCTTACCGAAAGTGTTCTTGAAGGGAAAGCTGTAACTCTGTGAGATGATTTCACAGAACACAAAGAAGTTTCTCAGAAAATTTCTTGCTCTTTGTTATCGGAGGATATTTCCTTTGGCCCTATAGTCTTCAAAGGGATCCGAAATATCTGTTCTCAGATTCCACAGAAATAAGGCTAGCAAAGAGATCCACGAAATACAGATGTAACTCTGTGAGTGGAAGTCACACAACACAGAGCAGTTTCTCAGAAAGCTTCTTTCCAGATTTCATCTGAGGATATTTCCTTTTTCACCAGAGCCCTCTATGGGCTTCCAAATATCACTTTGCCAATTCCAAAAGAACTGTCTTAGCGAAAGGCTTCTTGAGGGGAAAGCTGTAACTCTGTGAGATGATTTCACAGAACACAAAGAAGTTTCTCAGAAAGCTTCTTTCTCTTTGTTATCGGAGGATATTTCCTTTGGCCCTATAGTCTTCAAAGGGATCCGAAATATCTGTTCTCAGATTCCACAGAAATAAGGCTAGCAAAGAGATCCACGAAATACAGATGTAACTCTGTGAGTGGAAGACACACATCACAGAGCAGTTTCTCAGAAAGCTTCTTTCCAGATTTCATCTGAGGATATTTCCTTTTTCACCCTAGCACTCTATGGGCTTCCAAATATCACTTTGCCAATTCCACAAGAACTGCCTTACCGAAAGGCTTCTTGAAGAGAAAGCTGTAACTCTGTGAGATGATTTCACAGACCACAAAGAACTTTCTCAGAAAGCTTCTTTCTCTTTGTTATCGGAGGATATTTCCTTTGGCCCTATAGTCTTCAAAGGGATCCGAAATATCTGTTCTCAGATTCCACAGAAATAAGGATAGCAAATTGATCCACGAAATACAGATGTAACTCTGTGAGTGGAAGTCACACATCACAGAGCAGTTTCTCAGAAAGCTTCTTTCTAGATTTCATCTGGGGATATTTCCTTTTTCACCATAGCCCTCTGTGGGCTTCCAAATATCACTTTGCCAATTCCACAAGAACTGCCTAACTGAAAGGCTTCTTGAAGGGAAAGCTCTAACTCTGTTAGATGATTTCAGAGAACACAAAGAAGTTTCTCAGAAAGCTTCTTTCTCTTTGTTATCGGAGGATATTTCCTTTGGTCCTATAGTTTTCAAAGGGATCCGAAATATCTGTTCTCAGATTCCAAAGAAATAAGGCTAGCAAAGAGATCCACGAAATACAGATGTAACTCTGTGAGTGCAATTCACACATCACAGAGCAGTTTCTCAGAAAGCTTCTTTCCTGATTTCATCTGAGGATATTTCCTTTTTCACCATAGCCCTCTATGGGATTCCAAATATCACATTGCCAATTCCACAAGAACTGTCTTAGCGAAAGGCTTCTTGAGGGGAAAGCTTAACTCTGTGAGATGATTTCACAGAACACAAAGAAGTTTTTCAGAAAGCTTCTTTCTCTTTGTTATCGGAGGATATTTCCTTTGGCCCTATACTCTTCAAAGGGATCCGAAATATCTGTACTCTGATTCCACAGAAATAAGGCTAGCAAAGAGATCCACGAAATACAGATGTAACTCTGTGAGATGAATTAACAGAACACTAAGCAGTTTCTCCGAAATCTTCTTTCCAGATTTCTTCTGGGGATGTTTCCTTTTTCACCATAGCCCTCTATGGGCTTCCAAATATCACTTTGACAATTGCACAAGAACTGCCTAACTGAAAGCCTTCTTGAAGGGAAAGCTCTAACTCTGTGAGATGATTTCAGAGTACACAAAGAAGTTTCTCAGAAAGCTTCTTTCTCTTTGTTATCGGAGGATATTTCCTTTGGCCCTAGAGTCTTCAAAGGGATCCGAAATATCTGTTCTCAGATTCCACAGAAATAAGGCAAGCAAAGAGATTCACGAAATACAGATGTAACTCTGTGAGATGAATTAACAGAACACTAAGCAGTACCTCAGAAATCTTGTTTTCGGATTTCATCTGGGGATATTTCCTTTTTCACCATAGCCCTCTATGGGCTTCCAAATATCACTTTGCCAATTCCACAAGAACTGCCTAACCGAAAGGCTTCTTGAAGGGAAAGCTCTAACTCTGTGAGGTGATTTCAGAGAACACAAAGAAGTTTCTCAGAAAGCTTCTTTCTCTTTGTTATCGGAGGATATTTCCTTTGGCCCTATAGTTTTCAAAGGGATCCGAAATATCTGTTCTCAGATTCCACAGAAATAAGGCTAGCAAAGAGATCCACGAAATAGAGATGTAACTCTGTGAGTGCAAGTCACACATCACAGAGCAGTTTCTCAGAAAGCTTCTTTCCAGATTTCATCTGAGGGTATTTCCTTTTTCACCATAGCCCTCTATGGGCTTCAAAATATCACTTTGCCAATTCAACAAGACCTGCCTTACCGAAAGGCTTCTTGAAGGGAAAGCTGTAACTCTCTGAGATGATTTCACAGAACACAAAGAAGTTTCTCAGAAAGCTTCTTTCTCTTTGTTATCGGAGGATATTTCCTTTGGCCCTATAGTCTTCAAAGGGATCCGAAATATCTGTTCTCAGATTCCACAGAAATAAGGCTAACAAAGAGATCCACGAAATACAGATGTCACTCTGTGAGTGTAAGTCACACATCACAGAGCAGTTTCTCAGAAAGCTTCTTTCCAGATTTCATCTGAGGATATTTCCTTTTTCACCATAGCCCTCTATGGGCTTTCAAATATCACTTTGCCAATTCCACAAGAACTGTCTTAGCGAAAGGCTTCTTGAAGAGAAAGCTGTAACTTTGTGAGATGATTTCACAGAACACAAAGAAGTTTCTCAGAAAGCTTCTTTCTCTTTGTTATCGAAGGATATTTCCTTTGGTCCTGTAGTCTTCAAAGGGATCCGAAATATCTGTTCTCAGATTCCACAGAAATAAGGGTAGCAAAGAGATCCACGAAATACAGATGTAACTATGTGAGATGAAATAACAGAACACTAAGCAGTTTCTCAGAAAGCTTCTTTGCAGATTTCATCTGAGGATATTTCCTTTTTCACAATAGCCCTCTATGGGCTTCAAATATCACTTTGCCAATTCCACAAGAACTGTCTTAGCAAAAGGCTTCTTGAGGGGAAAGCTGTAACTCTGTGAGATGATTTCACAGAACACAAAGAAGTTTCTCAGAAAGCTTCTTTCTCTCTGTTATCAGAGGATATTTCCTTTGGCCCTATAGTCTTCAAAGGGATCCGAAATATCTGTTCTCAGATTCCACAGAAATAAGGCTAGAAAAGAGATCCACGAAATACAGATGTAACTCTGTGAGTGCAAGTCACACATCACAGAGCAGTTTCTCAGAGAGCTTCTTTCCAGATTTCATCTGAGGATATTTCCTTTTTCACCATAGCCAACTATGGGCTTCCAAATATCACTTTGACAATTCCACAAGAACTGCCTTACCGAAAGGCTTCTTGAAGGGAAAGCTATAACTCTGTGAGATGATTTCACAGAACACAAAGAAGTTTCTCAGAAAGCTTATTTCTCTTTGTTATCGGAGGATATTTTCATTGGCCCTATAGTCTTCAAAGGGATCTGAAATATCTGTTCTCAGATTCCACAGAAATAAGGCTAGCAAATAGATCCACGAAATACAGATGTAACTCTGTGAGATGAATTAACAGAACACTAAGCAGTTTCTCAGAAAGCTTCTTTCCAGATTTCATCTGGGGATTTTTCCTTTTTCACCATAGCCCTCTATGGGCTTCCAAATATCACATTGCCCATTCCACAAGAACTGCCTTACCGAAAGGCTTCTTGAAGGGAAAGCTGTAACTCTGTGAAATGATTTCACAGAACACAAAGAAGTTTCTCAGAAATCTTCTTTCTCTTTGTTATCGGAGGATATTTCCTTTGGTCCTATAGTTTTCAAAAGGATCCGAAATATCTGTTCTCAGATTCCACAGAAATAAGGCTAGCAAAGAGATCCACGAAATACAGATGTAACTCTGTGAGTGGAAGTCACACATCACAGAGCAGTTTCTCAGAAAGCTTCTTTCCAGATTTCATCTGAGGATATTTCCTTTTTCACCCTAGCCCTCTATGGGCTTCCAAATATCACTTTTCCAATTCCACAAGAACTGCCTTACCGAAAGGCTTCTTGAAGAGAAAGCTGTAACTCTGTGAGATGATTTCACAGACCACAAAGAACTTTCTCAGAAAGCTTCTTTCTATTTGTTATCGGAGGATATTTCCTTTGGCCCTATAGTCTTCAAAGGAATCCGAAATATCTGTTCTCAGATTCCACAGAAATAAGGATAGCAAATTGATCCACGAAATACAGATGTAACTCTGTGAGTGGAAGTCACACATCACAGAGCAGTTTCTCAGAAAGCTTCTTTCCAGATTTCATCTGAGGATATTTCCTTTTTCGCCATAGCCCTCTATGGGCTTCCAAATATCACTTTGCCAATTCCACAAGAACTGCCTTACCGAAAGGCTTCTTGAAGGGAAAGCTGTAACTCTGTGAGATGATTTCACAGAACACAAAGAAGTTTCTCAGAAAATTTCTTGCTCTTTGTTATCGGAGGATATTTCCTTTGGCCCTATAGTCTTCAAAGGGATCCGAAATATCTGTTCTCAGATTCCACAGAAATAAGGCTAGCAAAGAGATCCACGAAATACAGATGTAACTCTGTGAGTGGAAGTCACACAACACAGAGCAGTTTCTCAGAAAGCTTCTTTCCAGATTTCATCTGAGGATATTTCCTTTTTCACCAGAGCCCTCTATGGGCTTCCAAATATCACTTTGCCAATTCCAAAAGAACTGTCTTAGCGAAAGGCTTCTTGAGGGGAAAGCTGTAACTCTGTGAGATGATTTCACAGAACACAAAGAAGTTTCTCAGAAAGCTTCTTTCTCTTTGTTATCGGAGGATATTTCCTTTGGCCCTATAGTCTTCAAAGGGATCCGAAATATCTGTTCTCAGATTCCACAGAAATAAGGCTAGCAAAGAGATCCACGAAATACAGATGTAACTCTGTGAGTGGAAGACACACATCACAGAGCAGTTTCTCAGAAAGCTTCTTTCCAGATTTCATCTGAGGATATTTCCTTTTTCACCCTAGCACTCTATGGGCTTCCAAATATCACTTTGCCAATTCCACAAGAACTGCCTTACCGAAAGGCTTCTTGAAGAGAAAGCTGTAACTCTGTGAGATGATTTCACAGACCACAAAGAACTTTCTCAGAAAGCTTCTTTCTCTTTGTTATCGGAGGATATTTCCTTTGGCCCTATAGTCTTCAAAGGGATCCGAAATATCTGTTCTCAGATTCCACAGAAATAAGGATAGCAAATTGATCCACGAAATACAGATGTAACTCTGTGAGTGGAAGTCACACATCACAGAGCAGTTTCTCAGAAAGCTTCTTTCCAGATTTCATCTGGGGATATTTCCTTTTTCACCATAGCCCTCTGTGGGCTTCCAAATATCACTTTGCCAATTCCACAAGAACTGCCTAACTGAAAGGCTTCTTGAAGGGAAAGCTCTAACTCTGTTAGATGATTTCAGAGAACACAAAGAAGTTTCTCAGAAAGCTTCTTTCTCTTTGTTATCGGAGGATATTTCCTTTGGTCCTATAGTTTTCAAAGGGATCCGAAATATCTGTTCTCAGATTCCAAAGAAATAAGGCTAGCAAAGAGATCCACGAAATACAGATGTAACTCTGTGAGTGCAATTCACACATCACAGAGCAGTTTCTCAGAAAGCTTCTTTCCTGATTTCATCTGAGGATATTTCCTTTTTCACCATAGCCCTCTATGGGATTCCAAATATCACTTTGCCAATTCCACAAGAACTGTCTTAGCGAAAGGCTTCTTGAGGGGAAAGCTTAACTCTGTGAGATGATTTCACAGAACACAAAGAAGTTTTTCAGAAAGCTTCTTTCTCTTTGTTATCGGAGGATATTTCCTTTGGCCCTATACTCTTCAAAGGGATCCGAAATATCTGTACTCTGATTTCACAGAAATAAGGCTAGCAAAGAGATCCACGAAATACAGATGTAACTCTGTGAGATGAATTAACAGAACACTAAGCAGTTTCTCCGAAATCTTCTTTCCAGATTTCTTCTGGGGATGTTTCCTTTTTCACCATAGCCCTCTATGGGCTTCCAAATATCACTTTGACAATTGCACAAGAACTGCCTAACTGAAAGCCTTCTTGAAGGGAAAGCTCTAACTCTGTGAGATGATTTCAGAGTACACAAAGAAGTTTCTCAGAAAGCTTCTTTCTCTTTGTTATCGGAGGATATTTCCTTTGGTCCTATAGTTTTCAAAAGGATCCGAAATATCTGTTCTCAGATTCCACAGAAATAAAGCTAGCAAAGAGATCCACGAAATACAGATGTAACTCTGTGAGTGCAATTCACACATCACAGAGCAGTTTCTCAGAAAGCTTCTTTCCAGATTTCATCTGAGGATATTTCCTTTTTCACCATAGCCCTCTATGGGCTTCCAAATATCACTTTGCCAATTCCACAAGAACTGTCTTAGCGAAAGTCTTCTTGAAGGGAAAGCTGTAACTCTGTGAGATGATTTCACAGAACACAAAGAAGTTTCTCAGAAAGTTTCTTGCTCTTTGTTATCGGAGGATATTTCCTTTGGCCCTATAGTCTTCAAAGGGATCCGAAATATCTGTTCTCAGATTCCACAGAAATAAGGCTAGCAAAGAGATCCACGAAATACAGATGTAACTCTGTGAGTGGAAGTCACACAACACAGAGCAGTTACTCAGAAAGCTTCTTTCCAGATTTCATCTGAGGATATTTCCTTTTTCACCAGAGCCCTCTATGGGCTTCCAAATATCACTTTGCCAATTCCAAAAGAACTGTCTTAGCGAAAGGCTTCTTGAGGGGAAAGCTGTAACTCTGTGAGATGATTTCACAGAACACAAAGAAGTTTCTCAGAAAGCTTCTTTCTCTTTGTTATCGGAGGATATTTCCTTTGGCCCTATAGTCTTCAAAGGGATCCGAAATATCTGTTCTCAGATTCCACAGAAATAAGGCTAGCAAAGAGATCTACGAAATACAGATGTAACTCTGTGAGTGGAAGACACACATCACAGAGCAGTTTCTTAGAAAGCTTCATTCCAGATTTCAGCTGAGGATATTTCCTTTTTCACCATAGGCCTCTATGGGCTTCCAAATATCACTTTGCCAATTCCACAAGAACTGCCTTACCGAAAGGCTTCTTGAAGGGAAAGCTGTAACTCTGTGAGATGATTTCACAGAACACAAAGAAGTTTCTCAGAAAGCTTCTTTCTCTTTGTTATCGGAGGATATTTCCTTTGGCCCTATAGTCTTCAAAGGGATCCGAAATATCTGTTCTCAGATTCCACAGAAATAAGGCTAGCAAAGAGATCCACGAAATACACATGTAACTCTGTGAGATGAAATAACAGAACACTAAGCAGTTTCTGCGAAAGCTTCTTTCCAGATTTCATCTGGGGATATTTCCTTTTTCACCATAGCCCTCTGTGGGCTTCCAAATATCACTTTGCCAATTCCACAAGAACTGTCTAACCGAAAGGCTTCTTGAAGGGAAAGCTCTAACTCTGTTAGATGATTTCAGAGAACACAAAGAAGTTTCTCAGAAAGCTTCTTTCTCCTTGTTATCGGAGGATATTTCCTTTGGCCCTATAATCTTCAAAGGGATCCGAAATATCTGTTCTCAGATTCCACAGAAATAAGGCTAGCAAAGAGATCCACGAAATACAGATGTAACTCTGTGAGATGAAATAACAGAACACTAAGCAGTTTCTCCGAAAGCTTCTTTCCAGATTTCATCTGAGGATATTTCCTTTTTCACCATAGCCCTCTGTGGGCTTCCAAATATCACTTTGCCAATTCCACAAGAGCTGTCTTAGCGAAAGGCTTGTTGAGGGGAAAGCTGTAACTCTGTGATATGATTTCACAGAACACAAAGACGTTTCTCAAAAATCTTCTTTCTCTATCTTATCCAGAGGATATTTCCTTTGGCCCTATACTCTTCAAAGGGATCCGAAATATCTGTTCTCATATTCCACAGAAATAAGGCAAGCAAAGAGATCCACGAAATACAGATGTAACTCTGTGAGTGCAAGTCACACATCACAGAGAATTTTCTCAGAAAGCTTCTTTCCAGGTTTCATCTGAGGATATTTCCTTTTTCACCATAGCCCTCTATGGGCTTCCAATTATCACTTTGCCAATTCCACAAGAACTGCCTTACCGAAAGGCTTCTTGAAGGGAAAGCTGTAACTGTGTGAGGTGATTTCACAGAACACAAAGTAGTTTCTCAGAAAGCTTCTTTCTCTTTGTTATCGGAGGATATTTCCTTTGGCCCTAAGTCTTCAAAGGGTTCCGAAATATCTGTTCTCAGATTCCACAGAAATAAGGCTAGCAAAGAGATCCACGAAATACAGATGTAACTCTGTGAGTGGAAGTCACACATCACAGAGCAGTTTCTCAGAAAGCTTCTTTCCAGATTTCATCGGAGGATATTTCCTTTTTCACCCTAGCCCTCTATGGGCTTCCAAATATCACTTTTCCAATTCCACAAGAACTGCCTTACCGAAAGGCTTCTTGAAGAGAAAGCTGTAACTCTGTGAGATGATTTCACAGACCACAAAGAACTTTCTCAGAAAGCTTCTTTCTCTTTGTTATCGGAGGATATTTCCTTTGGCCCTATAGTCTTCAAAGGAATCCGAAATATCTGTTCTCAGATTCCACAGAAATAAGGATAGCAAATTGATCCACGAAATAAAGATGTAACTCTGTGAGTGGAAGTCACACATCACAGAGCAGTTTCTCAGAAAGCTTCTTTCCAGATTTCATCTGAGGATATTTCCTTTTTCGCCATAGCCCTCTATGGGCTTCCAAATATCACTTTGCCAATTCCACAAGAACTGCCTTACCGAAAGGCTTCTTGAAGGGAAAGCTGTAACTCTGTGAGATGATTTCACAGAACACAAAGAAGTTTCTCAGAAAGTTTCTTGCTCTTTGTTATCGGAGGATATTACCTTTGGCCCTATAGTCTTCAAAGGAATCCGAAATATCTGTTCTCAGATTCCACAGAAATAAGGCTAGCAAAGAGATCCACGAAATACAGATGTAACTCTGTGAGTGGAAGTCACACAACACAGAGCAGTTTCTCAGAAAGCTTCTTTCCAGATTTCATCTGAGGATATTTCCTTTTTCACCAGAACCCTCTATGGGCTTCCAAATATCACTTTGCCAATTCCAAAAGAACTGTCTTAGCGAAAGGCTTCTTGAGGGGAAAGCTGTAACTCTGTGAGATGATTTCACAGAACACAAAGAAGTTTCTCAGAAAGCTTCTTTCTCTTTGTTATCGGAGGATATTTCCTTTGGCCCTATAGTCTTCAAAGGGATCCGAAATATCTGTTCTCAGATTCCACAGAAATAAGGCTAGCAAAGAGATCCACGAAATACAGATGTAACTCTGTGAGTGGAAGACACACATCACAGAGCAGTTTCTCAGAAAGCTTCTTTCCAGATTTCATCTGAGGATATTTCCTTTTTCACCCTAGCACTCTATGGGCTTCCAAATATCACTTTGCCAATTCCACAAGAACTGCCTTACCGAAAGGCTTCTTGAAGAGAAAGCTGTAACTCTGTGAGATGATTTCACAGACCACAAAGAACTTTCTCAGAAAGCTTCTTTCTCTTTGTTATCGGAGGATATTTCCTTTGGCCCTATAGTCTTCAAAGGGATCCGAAATATCTGTTCTCAGATTCCACAGAAATAAGGATAGCAAATTGATCCACGAAATACAGATGTAACTCTGTGAGTGGAAGTCACACATCACAGAGCAGTTTCTCAGAAAGCTTCTTTCCAGATTTCATCTGGGGATATTTCCTTTTTCACCATAGCCCTCTGTGGGCTTCCAAATATCACTTTGCCAATTCCACAAGAACTGCCTAACTGAAAGGCTTCTTGAAGGGAAAGCTCTAACTCTGTTAGATGATTTCAGAGAACACAAAGAAGTTTCTCAGAAAGCTTCTTTCTCTTTGTTATCGGAGGATATTTCCTTTGGTCCTATAGTTTTCAAAGGGATCCGAAATATCTGTTCTCAGATTCCAAAGAAATAAGGCTAGCAAAGAGATCCACGAAGTACAGATGTAACTCTGTGAGTGCAATTCACACATCACAGAGCAGTTTCTCAGAAAGCTTCTTTCCTGATTTCATCTGAGGATATTTCCTTTTTCACCATAGCCCTCTATGGGATTCCAAATATCACTTTGCCAATTCCACAAGAACTGTCTTAGCGAAAGGCTTCTTGAGGGGAAAGCTTAACTCTGTGAGATGATTTCACAGAACACAAAGAAGTTTTTCAGAAAGCTTCTTTCTCTTTGTTATCGGAGGATATTTCCTTTGGCCCTATACTCTTCAAAGGGATCCGAAATATCTGTACTCTGATTCCACAGAAATAAGGCTAGCAAAGAGATCCACGAAATACAGATGTAACTCTGTGAGATGAATTAACAGAACACTAAGCAGTTTCTCCGAAATCTTCTTTCCAGATTTCTTCTGGGGATGTTTCCTTTTTCACCATAGCCCTCTATGGGCTTCCAAATATCACTTTGACAATTGCACAAGAACTGCCTAACTGAAAGCCTTCTTGAAGGGAAAGCTCTAACTCTGTGAGATGATTTCAGAGTACACAAAGAAGTTTCTCAGAAAGCTTCTTTCTCTTTGTTATCGGAGGATATTTCCTTTGGCCCTAGAGTCTTCAAAGGGATCCGAAATATCTGTTCTCAGATTCCACAGAAATAAGGCAAGCAAAGAGATTCACGAAATACAGATGTAACTCTGTGAGATGAATTAACAGAACACTAAGCAGTACCTCAGAAATCTTGTTTTCGGATTTCATCTGGGGATATTTCCTTTTTCACCATAGCCCTCTATGGGCTTCCAAATATCACTTTGCCAATTCCACAAGAACTGCCTAACCGAAAGGCTTCTTGAAGGGAAAGCTCTAACTCTGTTTGGTGATTTCAGAGAACACAAAGAAGTTTCTCAGAAAGCTTCTTTCTCTTTGTTATCGGAGGATATTTCCTTTGGCCCTATAGTTTTCAAAGGGATCCGAAATATCTGTTCTCAGATTCCACAGAAATAAGGCTAGCAAAGAGATCCACGAAATAGAGATGTAACTCTGTGAGTGCAAGTCACACATCACAGAGCAGTTTCTCAGAAAGCTTCTTTCCAGATTTCATCTGAGGGTATTTCCTTTTTCACCATAGCCCTCTATGGGCTTCAAAATATTACTTTGCCAATTCAACAAGACCTGCCTTACCGAAAGGCTTCTTGAAGGGAAAGCTGTAACTCTCTGAGATGATTTCACAGAACACAAAGAAGTTTCTCAGAAAGCTTCTTTCTCTTTGTTATCGGAGGATATTTCCTTTGGCCCTATAGTCTTCAAAGGGATCCGAAATATCTGTTCTCAGATTCCACAGAAATAAGGCTAACAAAGAGATCCACGAAATACAGATGTCACTCTGTGAGTGTAAGTCACACATCACAGAGCAGTTTCTCAGAAAGCTTCTTTCCAGATTTCATCTGAGGATATTTCCTTTTTCACCATAGCCCTCTATGGGCTTTCAAATATCACTTTGCCAATTCCACAAGAACTGTCTTAGCGAAAGGCTTCTTGAAGAGAAAGCTGTAACTTTGTGAGATGATTTCACAGAACACAAAGAAGTTTCTCAGAAAGCTTCTTTCTCTTTGTTATCGAAGGATATTTCCTTTGGTCCTGTAGTCTTCAAAGGGATCCGAAATATCTGTTCTCAGATTCCACAGAAATAAGGGTAGCAAAGAGATCCACGAAATACAGATGTAACTATGTGAGATGAAATAACAGAACACTAAGCAGTTTCTCAGAAAGCTTCTTTGCAGATTTCATCTGAGGATATTTCCTTTTTCACAATAGCCCTCTATGGGCTTCAAATATCACTTTGCCAATTCCACAAGAACTGTCTTAGCAAAAGGCTTCTTGAGGGGAAAGCTGTAACTCTGTGAGATGATTTCACAGAACACAAAGAAGTTTCTCAGAAAGCTTCTTTCTCTCTGTTATCAGAGGATATTTCCTTTGGCCCTATAGTCTTCAAAGGGATCCGAAATATCTGTTCTCAGATTCCACAGAAATAAGGCTAGAAAAGAGATCCACGAAATACAGATGTAACTCTGTGAGTGCAAGTCACACATCACAGAGCAGTTTCTCAGAGAGCTTCTTTCCAGATTTCATCTGAGGATATTTCCTTTTTCACCATAGCCAACTATGGGCTTCCAAATATCACTTTGACAATTCCACAAGAACTGCCTTACCGAAAGGCTTCTTGAAGGGAAAGCTATAACTCTGTGAGATGATTTCACAGAACACAAAGAAGTTTCTCAGAAAGCTTATTTCTCTTTGTTATCGGAGGATATTTTCATTGGCCCTATAGTCTTCAAAGGGATCTGAAATATCTGTTCTCAGATTCCACAGAAATAAGGCTAGCAAATAGATCCACGAAATACAGATGTAACTCTGTGAGATGAATTAACAGAACACTAAGCAGTTTCTCAGAAAGCTTCTTTCCAGATTTCATCTGGGGATTTTTCCTTTTTCACCATAGCCCTCTATGGGCTTCCAAATATCACATTGCCCATTCCACAAGAACTGCCTTACCGAAAGTGTTCTTGAAGGGAAAGCTGTAACTCTGTGAGATGATTTCACAGAACACAAAGAAGTTTCTCAGAAAATTTCTTGCTCTTTGTTATCGGAGGATATTTCCTTTGGCCCTATAGTCTTCAAAGGGATCCGAAATATCTGTTCTCAGATTCCACAGAAATAAGGCTAGCAAAGAGATCCACGAAATACAGATGTAACTCTGTGAGTGGAAGACACACATCACAGAGCAGTTTCTCAGAAAGCTTCTTTCCAGATTTCATCTGAGGATATTTCCTTTTTCACCCTAGCACTCTATGGGCTTCCAAATATCACTTTGCCAATTCCACAAGAACTGCCTTACCGAAAGGCTTCTTGAAGAGAAAGCTGTAACTCTGTGAGATGATTTCACAGACCACAAAGAACTTTCTCAGAAAGCTTCTTTCTCTTTGTTATCGGAGGATATTTCCTTTGGCCCTATAGTCTTCAAAGGGATCCGAAATATCTGTTCTCAGATTCCACAGAAATAAGGATAGCAAATTGATCCACGAAATACAGATGTAACTCTGTGAGTGGAAGTCACACATCACAGAGCAGTTTCTCAGAAAGCTTCTTTCCAGATTTCATCTGGGGATATTTCCTTTTTCACCATAGCCCTCTGTGGGCTTCCAAATATCACTTTGCCAATTCCACAAGAACTGCCTAACTGAAAGGCTTCTTGAAGGGAAAGCTCTAACTCTGTTAGATGATTTCAGAGAACACAAAGAAGTTTCTCAGAAAGCTTCTTTCTCTTTGTTATCGGAGGATATTTCCTTTGGTCCTATAGTTTTCAAAGGGATCCGAAATATCTGTTCTCAGATTCCAAAGAAATAAGGCTAGCAAAGAGATCCACGAAATACAGATGTAACTCTGTGAGTGCAATTCACACATCACAGAGCAGTTTCTCAGAAAGCTTCTTTCCTGATTTCATCTGAGGATATTTCCTTTTTCACCATAGCCCTCTATGGGATTCCAAATATCACTTTGCCAATTCCACAAGAACTGTCTTAGCGAAAGGCTTCTTGAGGGGAAAGCTTAACTCTGTGAGATGATTTCACAGAACACAAAGAAGTTTTTCAGAAAGCTTCTTTCTCTTTGTTATCGGAGGATATTTCCTTTGGCCCTATACTCTTCAAAGGGATCCGAAATATCTGTACTCTGATTCCACAGAAATAAGGCTAGCAAAGAGATCCACGAAATACAGATGTAACTCTGTGAGATGAATTAACAGAACACTAAGCAGTTTCTCCGAAATCTTCTTTCCAGATTTCTTCTGGGGATGTTTCCTTTTTCACCATAGCCCTCTATGGGCTTCCAAATATCACTTTGACAATTGCACAAGAACTGCCTAACTGAAAGCCTTCTTGAAGGGAAAGCTCTAACTCTGTGAGATGATTTCAGAGTACACAAAGAAGTTTCTCAGAAAGCTTCTTTCTCTTTGTTATCGGAGGATATTTCCTTTGGTCCTATAGTTTTCAAAAGGATCCGAAATATCTGTTCTCAGATTCCACAGAAATAAAGCTAGCAAAGAGATCCACGAAATACAGATGTAACTCTGTGAGTGCAATTCACACATCACAGAGCAGTTTCTCAGAAAGCTTCTTTCCAGATTTCATCTGAGGATATTTCCTTTTTCACCATAGCCCTCTATGGGCTTCCAAATATCACTTTGCCAATTCCACAAGAACTGTCTTAGCGAAAGTCTTCTTGAAGGGAAAGCTGTAACTCTGTGAGATGATTTCACAGAACACAAAGAAGTTTCTCAGAAAGTTTCTTGCTCTTTGTTATCGGAGGATATTTCCTTTGGCCCTATAGTCTTCAAAGGGATCCGAAATATCTGTTCTCAGATTCCACAGAAATAAGGCTAGCAAAGAGATCCACGAAATACAGATGTAACTCTGTGAGTGGAAGTCACACAACACAGAGCAGTTACTCAGAAAGCTTCTTTCCAGATTTCATCTGAGGATATTTCCTTTTTCACCAGAGCCCTCTATGGGCTTCCAAATATCACTTTGCCAATTCCAAAAGAACTGTCTTAGCGAAAGGCTTCTTGAGGGGAAAGCTGTAACTCTGTGAGATGATTTCACAGAACACAAAGAAGTTTCTCAGAAAGCTTCTTTCTCTTTGTTATCGGAGGATATTTCCTTTGGCCCTATAGTCTTCAAAGGGATCCGAAATATCTGTTCTCAGATTCCACAGAAATAAGGCTAGCAAAGAGATCTACGAAATACAGATGTAACTCTGTGAGTGGAAGACACACATCACAGAGCAGTTTCTTAGAAAGCTTCATTCCAGATTTCAGCTGAGGATATTTCCTTTTTCACCATAGGCCTCTATGGGCTTCCAAATATCACTTTGCCAATTCCACAAGAACTGCCTTACCGAAAGGCTTCTTGAAGGGAAAGCTGTAACTCTGTGAGATGATTTCACAGAACACAAAGAAGTTTCTCAGAAAGCTTCTTTCTCTTTGTTATCGGAGGATATTTCCTTTGGCCCTATAGTCTTCAAAGGGATCCGAAATATCTGTTCTCAGATTCCACAGAAATAAGGCTAGCAAAGAGATCCACGAAATACACATGTAACTCTGTGAGATGAAATAACAGAACACTAAGCAGTTTCTGCGAAAGCTTCTTTCCAGATTTCATCTGGGGATATTTCCTTTTTCACCATAGCCCTCTGTGGGCTTCCAAATATCACTTTGCCAATTCCACAAGAACTGTCTAACCGAAAGGCTTCTTGAAGGGAAAGCTCTAACTCTGTTAGATGATTTCAGAGAACACAAAGAAGTTTCTCAGAAAGCTTCTTTCTCCTTGTTATCGGAGGATATTTCCTTTGGCCCTATAATCTTCAAAGGGATCCGAAATATCTGTTCTCAGATTCCACAGAAATAAGGCTAGCAAAGAGATCCACGAAATACAGATGTAACTCTGTGAGATGAAATAACAGAACACTAAGCAGTTTCTCCGAAAGCTTCTTTCCAGATTTCATCTGAGGATATTTCCTTTTTCACCATAGCCCTCTGTGGGCTTCCAAATATCACTTTGCCAATTCCACAAGAGCTGTCTTAGCGAAAGGCTTGTTGAGGGGAAAGCTGTAACTCTGTGATATGATTTCACAGAACACAAAGACGTTTCTCAAAAATCTTCTTTCTCTATCTTATCCAGAGGATATTTCCTTTGGCCCTATACTCTTCAAAGGGATCCGAAATATCTGTTCTCATATTCCACAGAAATAAGGCAAGCAAAGAGATCCACGAAATACAGATGTAACTCTGTGAGTGCAAGTCACACATCACAGAGAATTTTCTCAGAAAGCTTCTTTCCAGGTTTCATCTGAGGATATTTCCTTTTTCACCATAGCCCTCTATGGGCTTCCAATTATCACTTTGCCAATTCCACAAGAACTGCCTTACCGAAAGGCTTCTTGAAGGGAAAGCTGTAACTGTGTGAGGTGATTTCACAGAACACAAAGTAGTTTCTCAGAAAGCTTCTTTCTCTTTGTTATCGGAGGATATTTCCTTTGGCCCTAAGTCTTCAAAGGGTTCCGAAATATCTGTTCTCAGATTCCACAGAAATAAGGCTAGCAAAGAGATCCACGAAATACAGATGTAACTCTGTGAGTGGAAGTCACACATCACAGAGCAGTTTCTCAGAAAGCTTCTTTCCAGATTTCATCGGAGGATATTTCCTTTTTCACCCTAGCCCTCTATGGGCTTCCAAATATCACTTTTCCAATTCCACAAGAACTGCCTTACCGAAAGGCTTCTTGAAGAGAAAGCTGTAACTCTGTGAGATGATTTCACAGACCACAAAGAACTTTCTCAGAAAGCTTCTTTCTCTTTGTTATCGGAGGATATTTCCTTTGGCCCTATAGTCTTCAAAGGAATCCGAAATATCTGTTCTCAGATTCCACAGAAATAAGGATAGCAAATTGATCCACGAAATAAAGATGTAACTCTGTGAGTGGAAGTCACACATCACAGAGCAGTTTCTCAGAAAGCTTCTTTCCAGATTTCATCTGAGGATATTTCCTTTTTCGCCATAGCCCTCTATGGGCTTCCAAATATCACTTTGCCAATTCCACAAGAACTGCCTTACCGAAAGGCTTCTTGAAGGGAAAGCTGTAACTCTGTGAGATGATTTCACAGAACACAAAGAAGTTTCTCAGAAAGTTTCTTGCTCTTTGTTATCGGAGGATATTACCTTTGGCCCTATAGTCTTCAAAGGAATCCGAAATATCTGTTCTCAGATTCCACAGAAATAAGGCTAGCAAAGAGATCCACGAAATACAGATGTAACTCTGTGAGTGGAAGTCACACAACACAGAGCAGTTTCTCAGAAAGCTTCTTTCCAGATTTCATCTGAGGATATTTCCTTTTTCACCAGAACCCTCTATGGGCTTCCAAATATCACTTTGCCAATTCCAAAAGAACTGTCTTAGCGAAAGGCTTCTTGAGGGGAAAGCTGTAACTCTGTGAGATGATTTCACAGAACACAAAGAAGTTTCTCAGAAAGCTTCTTTCTCTTTGTTATCGGAGGATATTTCCTTTGGCCCTATAGTCTTCAAAGGGATCCGAAATATCTGTTCTCAGATTCCACAGAAATAAGGCTAGCAAAGAGATCCACGAAATACAGATGTAACTCTGTGAGTGGAAGACACACATCACAGAGCAGTTTCTCAGAAAGCTTCTTTCCAGATTTCATCTGAGGATATTTCCTTTTTCACCCTAGCACTCTATGGGCTTCCAAATATCACTTTGCCAATTCCACAAGAACTGCCTTACCGAAAGGCTTCTTGAAGAGAAAGCTGTAACTCTGTGAGATGATTTCACAGACCACAAAGAACTTTCTCAGAAAGCTTCTTTCTCTTTGTTATCGGAGGATATTTCCTTTGGCCCTATAGTCTTCAAAGGGATCCGAAATATCTGTTCTCAGATTCCACAGAAATAAGGATAGCAAATTGATCCACGAAATACAGATGTAACTCTGTGAGTGGAAGTCACACATCACAGAGCAGTTTCTCAGAAAGCTTCTTTCCAGATTTCATCTGGGGATATTTCCTTTTTCACCATAGCCCTCTGTGGGCTTCCAAATATCACTTTGCCAATTCCACAAGAACTGCCTAACTGAAAGGCTTCTTGAAGGGAAAGCTCTAACTCTGTTAGATGATTTCAGAGAACACAAAGAAGTTTCTCAGAAAGCTTCTTTCTCTTTGTTATCGGAGGATATTTCCTTTGGTCCTATAGTTTTCAAAGGGATCCGAAATATCTGTTCTCAGATTCCAAAGAAATAAGGCTAGCAAAGAGATCCACGAAGTACAGATGTAACTCTGTGAGTGCAATTCACACATCACAGAGCAGTTTCTCAGAAAGCTTCTTTCCTGATTTCATCTGAGGATATTTCCTTTTTCACCATAGCCCTCTATGGGATTCCAAATATCACTTTGCCAATTCCACAAGAACTGTCTTAGCGAAAGGCTTCTTGAGGGGAAAGCTTAACTCTGTGAGATGATTTCACAGAACACAAAGAAGTTTTTCAGAAAGCTTCTTTCTCTTTGTTATCGGAGGATATTTCCTTTGGCCCTATACTCTTCAAAGGGATCCGAAATATCTGTACTCTGATTCCACAGAAATAAGGCTAGCAAAGAGATCCACGAAATACAGATGTAACTCTGTGAGATGAATTAACAGAACACTAAGCAGTTTCTCCGAAATCTTCTTTCCAGATTTCTTCTGGGGATGTTTCCTTTTTCACCATAGCCCTCTATGGGCTTCCAAATATCACTTTGACAATTGCACAAGAACTGCCTAACTGAAAGCCTTCTTGAAGGGAAAGCTCTAACTCTGTGAGATGATTTCAGAGTACACAAAGAAGTTTCTCAGAAAGCTTCTTTCTCTTTGTTATCGGAGGATATTTCCTTTGGCCCTAGAGTCTTCAAAGGGATCCGAAATATCTGTTCTCAGATTCCACAGAAATAAGGCAAGCAAAGAGATTCACGAAATACAGATGTAACTCTGTGAGATGAATTAACAGAACACTAAGCAGTACCTCAGAAATCTTGTTTTCGGATTTCATCTGGGGATATTTCCTTTTTCACCATAGCCCTCTATGGGCTTCCAAATATCACTTTGCCAATTCCACAAGAACTGCCTAACCGAAAGGCTTCTTGAAGGGAAAGCTCTAACTCTGTGAGGTGATTTCAGAGAACACAAAGAAGTTTCTCAGAAAGCTTCTTTCTCTTTGTTATCGGAGGATATTTCCTTTGGCCCTATAGTTTTCAAAGGGATCCGAAATATCTGTTCTCAGATTCCACAGAAATAAGGCTAGCAAAGAGATCCACGAAATAGAGATGTAACTCTGTGAGTGCAAGTCACACATCACAGAGCAGTTTCTCAGAAAGCTTCTTTCCAGATTTCATCTGAGGGTATTTCCTTTTTCACCATAGCCCTCTATGGGCTTCAAAATATTACTTTGCCAATTCAACAAGACCTGCCTTACCGAAAGGCTTCTTGAAGGGAAAGCTGTAACTCTCTGAGATGATTTCACAGAACACAAAGAAGTTTCTCAGAAAGCTTCTTTCTCTTTGTTATCGGAGGATATTTCCTTTGGCCCTATAGTCTTCAAAGGGATCCGAAATATCTGTTCTCAGATTCCACAGAAATAAGGCTAACAAAGAGATCCACGAAATACAGATGTCACTCTGTGAGTGTAAGTCACACATCACAGAGCAGTTTCTCAGAAAGCTTCTTTCCAGATTTCATCTGAGGATATTTCCTTTTTCACCATAGCCCTCTATGGGCTTTCAAATATCACTTTGCCAATTCCACAAGAACTGTCTTAGCGAAAGGCTTCTTGAAGAGAAAGCTGTAACTTTGTGAGATGATTTCACAGAACACAAAGAAGTTTCTCAGAAAGCTTCTTTCTCTTTGTTATCGAAGGATATTTCCTTTGGTCCTGTAGTCTTCAAAGGGATCCGAAATATCTGTTCTCAGATTCCACAGAAATAAGGGTAGCAAAGAGATCCACGAAATACAGATGTAACTATGTGAGATGAAATAACAGAACACTAAGCAGTTTCTCAGAAAGCTTCTTTGCAGATTTCATCTGAGGATATTTCCTTTTTCACAATAGCCCTCTATGGGCTTCAAATATCACTTTGCCAATTCCACAAGAACTGTCTTAGCAAAAGGCTTCTTGAGGGGAAAGCTGTAACTCTGTGAGATGATTTCACAGAACACAAAGAAGTTTCTCAGAAAGCTTCTTTCTCTCTGTTATCAGAGGATATTTCCTTTGGCCCTATAGTCTTCAAAGGGATCCGAAATATCTGTTCTCAGATTCCACAGAAATAAGGCTAGAAAAGAGATC